>NC_134185.1:25382929-25712650 GCF_964188355.1 Buteo buteo
TGAAGATGTGTCAAAGCAGCTGGGAAACTTACTGAGAGGAGAACAGACAAGGACTTCATGGCAGTGGTGGGGGATCTCCTTCAGTAACAGCAGCTCTTGCCCTGTTTCCCCAAGGTACCTGCATGATGCGGCCTTCTGATAAAACCTTGCCTTTGGTTTATATGCAGAGTGTGTCAAGGTGGCAGGCGTGCTGGAGGTTGCAGTACAACGTAGGCACGCAGCTTCATTCCCTGCACGGTCATTTCCCCTACTTGCTGGATGCGTTTTGAGGCCTGGGCTGAACTTCATGTTGCTGCAGCTGCCAGCATCCAGGTTTTAGTGTGGACACGGTCTCTGCCGAGAAACAGTCTGCAGATACATTTCTGTCAGTTGTCAGTAAAGGTGCACAGGAGATGTGTCTCTTCTTCCCAAGCTACTTGGACCTGTTGTGTTGAATGCTCCTAAGAGGAATTCCTAGGAACACCAGCACGCAGCAGGTGGGTCATGTGGACTTCTAAGATAGACACCACCAGGCTCTACTAAATCTTGACTTTGCTTCTGATTGCCAGTTAAAAGGCAATCAGAGGGAAGAGGGACTAAGAGTCACCCCATCTTTAGGTGGTTTTTGCTTTTTCTTACTGAGGACATTATGACTTCTCTTTAAGCACCGTCATCTCTCCCCTGTTTCCAAAAGGCCATCAGAAAGCAAAGATAAACACCTCTGGGTTTCAAGAAAATGTTGTTCAGGGTGAGCCTCTCTGTCCATACATCACTGCTGTTTCCTTCTCTTCATTCTACTGTTCTGGGCATTTGCAATGTGCCACAGTAATCACAGCCTGCGTCCCTGCCCAAGCAATGCCTGTCCCTCACACCAGGTTGCAAGTGCGCAGCAGCCGGTAGAGCAACTGCTGAGTTAGGAGGAAGCAGGTTGTGCTGGGGGCCTCCTCTGACACCATCACAGGGTATTTTAATATTTTGGGTTTGTTCCGCCTAGCCACAAAACTCCAGTATATCCGATTTTCTATGAAAGGGACCGCAGCCTTGGTTCTGGGGAAAGCAGCAAGTCTCAGATCCTGGAAATCGTGGGACTGCTGAAAATATAGCAACTTGTGTTGCTGGGTGCATGACTCCTTTCGGGCAACCAGGGAATAGTGCTGAGGTACTGTTTAGGACATGTGTGGGCTCTGCTGGAACTTTGTCAAAGTCACAACTTTCCACAAAATGTTTCAACATCACTGAATTGGCAAATTCTAATGAAAGAAATATTTCAGCTGATTTTTCTCTACCCTTCTCTTGTGGGTAACACATGACACAAAGGGAAGAGGGTGTTAAAATTCAAATAAAAATCTATTTTTAATTTTAAAAAGGCGAGCCTTGCAAGCACACACTGTGCATTATGATACAGCATTTAACTATATGAGTCTGCTGTACAATTATTTCTCAGGGCAAACATATAAAGGAGTAGGATTAAAGATGCACAGGCTGCTGTTAGTCTAGTTTCTTATAATTTTCTGACTCTTAGTTTTGCAAAAAAAAGAAAGTGTCCCTTTTTCATTTAATGGCTTTAGATGCCAGTATATGTAATAACACAAAAGCAGTGTGGCTTGGAGCCAGAGCAAGAGGACAGCAGTCCAGCATAAGAAGCAATCGTCTTTCTGGGACAGCAGAGAAGGAAATGTCAGGCAACGGGGCCGTCCTCCAGGCTGGAAAGCGCAGCAAAACATTTCCTACCCCATGGCAAATGCAGCTGCAGCAGCTGCCTGCCTCTCCCAGAAAGCAGAGGACAGAGGTTCATTTTCCTAGGTCACTGCTGCTATAACCATTAAGATTTTTGTTGTTCTCAGATTATTTTGCTTTGACTTATTTTCATTGGAGCCAAATGAAGACATTGAGAACTGCAAATGAGTAATGTCTGATCTCGAGGCTTGAGCTAAATGTCTTTACTAGTTTTATCCTGTACCACCAGGAGATAGAAGGGAGAATTAGGTTCAGCTTTGCAGTCCTTACGTATTGAAAATGTCCTTCAATATGCCAGTGACTGCACAGGGAATACTTGTCTGGCTTTTGAGATATGTGACGGATCATTTGCTTTGTTATTTTTTCCAATGCCAGTGTTTTTTGCAGCTTATTTTGGCTATCTCTTTAAAGAAAAAATCTTCCAAGTGTATCAGCAAATCGGGCATTATTTTGTGCACTGTGGTTATCCTATGCTTCTCTGAAGAGAATTATCTACAAAATAAATAAACTTCTAAGAAGGGTATTATGAAAATACCCCACAACTGAAAAAAATGTGTTTTTCATATCAAAATTTGTGCCTCAGCCATTTTTCACTGTTTCGTTGGCAACCACTGATGTTGGATCAGAGGGAAAATATGTTCCAAAATATATTTTACCGTGACTATTTCGGATTCAATGGCCCATTTGATTGTGCCAAGCAGATCAACATTCAAAACACCTTATTAATAAAACTTCCTTCTGCTTGTTTGCAAAAGCAAAACACAAGACCTATTTATGGAGAGAGACACTTAAAAAAATATTCCATGCCCCTGAACCACGTGCACTACAAACCCATTTGTTTGGTTAGTTCATTGTCACTTCCACACAGACAATTCTGCTTTTTTTTGTACTTTTTTTTCAAAGAGTTGCTTGCTGAAATCAGGGTGCCGGCAGCCCTGGGTCTCCCCTGACATTTTCATTTTTATATTTTTGTCTCTGACACCTGTTGGAACCGAGTCCTCTCTGTCACTGGGGAGAAAGCTTGGGCTTTCCTTGGCAATTAATGCTGCATTTACTGATGCAAGTCGAGGTGCTCTTTTATTATGAACTCCTAAACAGGATGCATATTCCTCACAGCCTTTTTTTAGCCTCTGCAAAAATCTGTTGGAACTACCTTACCTAAGAGAGACTGGGTTTCTTTGTGGTTTTGTGCCAGAGTTGTCCCTTCTCTATTTCTTCTCCCTTCAGTAAGGATTGGACATGGGGTGATTTTTTTACAACATATTTTTAAAGTACATCCTTCATTCTACAGCAACTTAGAGACACTTTGCTCAGTGACATTTGTGTCAATACACAGCGGCATTGTTTTACTGCCTATTGCCAGGTAAACAGTACCGTGGCATTGAATGGGATCACTCACGTGGGGACAGGTTGCAGGATCAAGCTCTTGGTCTAGATTCCAATATATTTTGAAGCTAATCCAAGAGAAAGCATTGGTTTTACTATGTAAACTCTGTGGCTTTTGTATGAGCTGTGTAAAAGTCATATGCTTGCTTAGCTCTAGAGCTGCCCGGTAGCAGTAAGGCACTCAGTGCTTTACATCCACCCCTGAGCAGGGGCCCTGAACTTCCCTGGGGTCCTTGGAATAAGCTGATCCAAGAAACTCAAGACCCAGCAGGTCTGTCATGGAGGGCAGGACTTCGTTCCTGTTGCATCTTTACTGAATACATAAATTCAAAAGGAATTTGGGGATGGGGGAAGTATGGAAACAAAATTATATAATAGCATTTGAATTTTTGCAGTGAAGAGGAAACTAAAAATGTAATACAGAAATAGGATCATTTTGTTGCAGCTGGATAACTTGGAAATTACTGGCTGGAATTTTACCACGTTTCTGAAAATGTTGTCTTTCAGGAAGCCATCTAAGGAGAGTTGCAGTCTAGAAATTATTCTGACACAAAGTTTTTAACAACTCAGTACCAACTTGAGGGAAGTTCCAGCAGTGCCCTGCTGCCTCTTCTTTCTTTCCAGAGGAAGGAGTTGATCGATGCTTCCACACTGCACATGACCACTTGGTTAAGATTTACTTTGAAACTATGGTCCATAGCTTTTGGCCAAAGCTTCTCATAGTTTAATAGTTTAAACAGCCTTAAAACAGTATCATCTGCCTTGCAGGACTCTTTATTCCTAATTTGATCTGATTTTTAAATATTTTTTTTTTTAAATTTCAAAATGCAGGGAGGAAGAATACTCTGGAGAGCACTGTTGGGACATATTTCTCAGGGTAGAAGAGCATGTCTCACCTGAGATCCTGATACTGAGCTTGTCAACTCCATGAGAGTCCTTCTGGCAATGGGTTTGTCCATCCAGCTGGATTTCCAAAATCTGTGAAAACTTTCAAGCTGCAAGAACATTTGGAGTGTTTTGGAGACATGGAGCCACCCCATTCAATGCATGTGAGGGAATCCAGGAAAAGCCTCTTTTTGGCAGCTCCTCAGTGATGTAGGATCCGGAGCCCTGGCTAAAAACACAGTGTAGGCTTTCAAGGACATACAGGTTTCATTAAATGTTGACGCAACATTGTTTCTCCAAACACTGAAGTGCTTTTGGAAGTGCCACCCTAGAGTAGGGTTCTGCTGAGTCAGTGGTTAAATCCAGATTCAAACTACAAATCACACTCTGGCAGAATTATTTCAGGATTTCATCTGATATTTAAACATACATCTGCAAGAAAGTCTTCAGACATGCTATAATCCTGCTACAATAATCCTTAAATAAATATTTATCTACTTGAAACAGGAAAGCTGAAACAGCTGTAATACTACCAACAGAAATACATATGAAAGCTTGCTCATTCAGTTAACAACAGCACCAGGGTTTATGGCTAGCCTGGTGTCAATGACTGCACTAGATATGAATAACTTCAATAAATATGAGCTTCTGATTTATTCTCAGCCGCACTGTTATAAATCCAAACTATTTCTCTACTAGCAGAGGAATTATTCCCTATTACTGTACTAGTAAGATCCATATAAGTAGCACTGATATCATTATATCAAGTAGCTAGGATTAAAAATGGGCCTCCTACAGTTTAGGTTGTAATTATGTGCTTGATTTCTGAAGTGGGATCTAGTTCCATACAGTGTAATTAAGAAGAGTAAGAAGATCTGAGTTATCTTACATAGTGTTTCCTTGCAGATTTTTTATAGATACTTGGTAGACACAGACTTCTCTTTACGTTATTTACAGGGATGTGCTCAAGAACTTGGAGACAGTTAGAGTCACTATCTTTCTTAGAGAAAGGAAAAATGATGTTACCCAGTTTTAGCATGAAAATGCATTACTGAACTGTTTTGACACTCACTGCCTCTACAGTTACTTGTTATTATCGTCACTGGAGCTGGGAAAACTGGTTAGCTCGGACACCAGATGTGTTTCCTATCAGATGTTGTTGTGGTTTAACCCCAGCTGGCAACTCAGCCCCGCGCAGCCGCTCGCTCACTCCCCCCACAGTAGGATGGGGGAGAGAATCAGAAAGGTGAAAGTGAGAAAACTCGTGGGCTGAGATAAAGACAATTTAATAGGTAAAGCAAAAGCTGAGCACGCAAGCAAAGCAAAACAAGGAATTCGTTCATCGCTTCCCATGGGCAGGCAGGTGTTCAGCCATCTCCAGGACAGCAGGGCTCCATCACACGTAATGGTGACTTGGGAAGACAAATGCCATCACTCAAACATCCCCCCCTTCCTTCTTCTTCCCCCACCTTTATATTACTGAACATGACGTCCCATGGTCTGGGATATCCCTCGGGTCAGTTGGGGTCAGCTGTCCCAGCTGTGTCCCCTCCAACCCCTTGTGCCCCCCCAGCCTGCTCGCTGGTGGGGTGGGGTGAGGAGCAGAACAGCCCTTGGCTCTGGGTAAGCACTGCTCAGCAGGAACGAAAACATCCCTGTGTTATCAACACTGTTTTCAGCACAAATACAAAATATAGCCCCATACCAGCTACTATGGAAAAAATTAACTCTATCCTAGCCAAAACCAGCACAGATGTCCCCAGCATTTCCTATGAAGAGACTGTATTTGAAAAGATGGCTAAGAATTGTGTATAGGCACGTTAACCCATTCTTCAGAAGAGGTAAATCTTGTCATCAAATGCAAATACTGTGTCTGTTATTTTGACAGATCCTTCAAATGTGTAAACAAATTCTGAAGAGGATTTTATTTCAAGTAATTACGGGAATGCTGTTACTTGGTGGTCTGTAAAACTCTATAAACACTATAAATAACATGCAATTAATAATGCTGGTAGTGATTAAAATTTACTATACTTTCTTTCCAAGCAGATATTTTTTTCTGGCCAGCTCATTTTCTACCACTTCATTAAATGCTACGAAAGTGAAGGAGAAAAGCGCCTTTCTAGACATGTCTCCTGGTCTGGTCAGAGAAGTCAAGCTCTGCAGAGGCTCTCAGTGTCTGTCTCCTGTGCTTGAACAGTTTGCTTTAATATTGACAGGGCACTTCTGAGTTCCTTTAATGACGTCTGAAGTGAAGTAGCCTTTTGCTTCTCATCCTGTCTTAAACCTTTGGACACCTTCCTTGAGTGCATCAATTGAATGACACCATTCATGTATGCTGTAGTTTAAGAATCTGAGTCTTTCGGAGGATAACTGCAGAAACAGTGCAGCGACTGCTCAGAGAAACAGATATCGAACTGGGAAAGAGTGCTGTCATGCACGGAGAGAGGTACCATCTCCCTGAGACTCAAACCCTTTGGGTGCTTTGGTGTCTGCAGAGGCTAACGGCTGCTTTACTCTACTCTTTAGGCACTATGGCCATCCTCAAGTGTCCTGCTTGGCAGTGCTGCAGCGGCTGGCCTGGTTCTGCCAGCCTGGATCACATCTTTGTGGACACATTCTTGGTGTGGTGCTGGGACCAAGGCCTTGGTCTTCCACGTTCCTGTGGCTGTCATCGGCACCTGGTTGTTCTCAGGTTGGTCTTTCTCCTCTTGGAGGTGTTGCATGCAGTATGGGTATTTCTCAGACCAGAGACTGGGGTGCAAATCTGCTATCTGTGCCCCCACCACTGTGCCAAAATCACTCACTGAGTTTTAGTCAAATATTTATCTATAGAGGGCGTTGTTAGACTCTTGGATACTTTCTTGAAAACAGGGCAAAGCGGAGATTTGTGCTTACAGCCCTTGAGTCCAAAAGTGAGCAGGCAGCCACTAGGCATGTAATTATTTTGGAGTTTCTGGTTTTTAATAAGTATAAAAAAATCAGATCTGTGCATTTTAGAAGCAGTGTTGAATGCTGAGAGTCCAAAATAGAGCCTGTTTCCCAGTTAGCAGCTCATGTGTCTGTTTCCTTCTTGCATAAGCTGCTCTCTTTCTCGTGTGCCGCTAGCTGCTGAAATAGAAGCCTTTGGGCAGGCTTGTGGAGATTGTCCTACCCAAGCCTGGAAATTCCGCCTGTCACACCAGGGTGCGGAGCAGCGGGTGTCCCTGGCCATGCCGCCTTCTTACAGCATCCCCGCCAGGGAGCACGCAGGCTTCAAGCTCGGGGCACTACCAGCATCTGCCCCCAGTTGTCGGCTTCCTAACTTCCAAATGCCCCACGTCCTCTGGCCAGGGGGGCCGGTTGTGCCAGGGGGGCCCAGACCTGTGCCTTGAAGGGCTTCTCTAACCTTGTCATGGGTGGGTACGGTGTGGTGCCCGTAGGTTCAGGCAGTTCTCCTGCCTGGGAGAGAGTGACCAGGGCTAGCACCATTTGTTATTGCTGTTATTTTCTGTGTTCGTGGTAAAGAGCAGAGGAGTCCTCTGAAGAAATTGAAAAGAATTGAAATGACTGGTTTGCTCTTGACATCAAAAAAATGGATAAATAAGCCTCTGATGTCGGTGTTTTTGTTGATAATATATTTCATTTCTTTTGGACCCATCTATATTTTCAACTGCAGCAGTGTTTCATTATAGGAACGCATTCTCATTTTAAAATTGCAATTTAGTTATATCAATAAATATTTCTGGAAATTTGTTTTCAAACCTGGTAGTTTTACTCTATGTCCCTACTCTTGTGTGATGAAAAACCGTGAATAATTGTTGCCTGTCTATCTTCTCTGTGCCATTTGTGATTTTATGGGCCTCTGTCATATCACATCTCTTAGCTGGGGATTCATCCAAGTATTAGTTTATGTAGTTTCCCATTGCATGGAAATTACTTTATCCCTCTTGGCTTTCATTTTCCCTCTAGTTCTGGTATGTCTATTTTGGGAGGGAGGACAAAAACTATACATGTGCAAGACAGACATGCTTCATGGATTGGAACAGGAGTAGGAAGACTTCTTATTTTGTTCATTCCAAATGAATCACAAAGTCTCTGATTGAGCACCTTGGCTCAGTGCAGCTCTGTGTGAAGGAAGAGACAAGGAAGTCATTCAAAAACATATTGGGAAGGAGGAATGTCTCTCTGAAAGTGGTGCTGCCATCTAGAAGCTTGCCCTTAGCCAGTTAGTTGCCATCTTTCCCAATAGTTCATGGGTAGCCTAAGTCTTTCTAAAAATCTGATATGGTTTATAGCTTAATCCGGAATTTTACAATAACAAAACCTGGTATAACGTGGGAAAGCCGTGGGGAATCCCACAGAAATGTTAGCTGTACAGCAAGAGTATGTTGGGCTGGAAAAGGGTGCAGGAGGAAGCTGGAACTTCACCTGCTTCTGCTGTCCAAGCTTTTGCTCACCCTCATGCTCAAATATTGGCCTCCTCAACCCAAGCCTAGCAAACTCTTCCTTGTGGAATGACAGACAGATGACACAAAAACCTTATGCACCAGTTTAGTCCTGTGTTTTATTTAGATTTGCATTTTCAGATGAACTGGTTTTGCTGTGCATTTGCATAATCAGGAAATTATGTGGATACACAAAAGAGAAGGGACGAAGAGGGCACTTCGCCAGGGAAGGGACACAGCTTGTTGGAACAAGCACTTTGGTAACATATCCAAAGCCACAAATTGGCTCTTTTTGTCCCCTCTGTCTTTTTCATGTGTGCTTCAAATCAATCATAGCTTGATGTTTCTTAAATAAATGGAAGAAAATTCAGAGCCTCATCATTTTACTTCTTTCATTTCACACCTTTCTGCCCATTTTCTCCATCTGAACTGAAGCAGTAACGGAGGATGGCGGACTGGATTTTTCCCTTTACCCAAGTTTATGTCCTGGGATGATTTGTGTTTGTATGCTGGGGAATCTCAGAGAAGCATGAGATGTATAGTAAGTGCACAAAATCACTCCTTTAGTTTCTTGAGTTGCTAATATTACAGCTGTCAAAATACTGAGTGGTTTGGTTTGGTTTTGCAATCAAGTGCTTACATCAAGCCTTGCATGTTTTAATTATGTCCTTTGGAAAACTCAGCTGTGTATCCTGTGTGATTTGTTCTGAACAGAAACAATATTTAGTACCTTAAAATAATTTTCTTGAGAGGATTGGAAGTCCTTGAGCATGTGCAGACTTAGTGCAGACTTAGTTCAGTCCCTCTCGAGTCAGCCAAGCAAATTCAAAAGTAACAGGAGCAGCATTCTGGGTAATCACTGCTTTCTGCTTGAAAACTCACATGGGCCAGCGTGACAGGGTGTAGGAGGAATACTAAATAAACTGTTAATCCCAAAGGCTTGGCAAGAACTCACTGAGCATACCTGCCTCACTGTGGTCTTTTAGCATACAGCAGGCATCAGCACATGCAGTAAAAGATAAACTGGGTCAATTGGGAGAAAAGCAACTGCAAAAAAAAAAAAATCAGTGTAACCCAGGTCATTTCCACTGCAAGATTTAAGAGCCAAGTGTATCAAAGGGGAAGTAAAGCAGCAGAAATGCTGTAAGGATATTGACTTTGCTAGTATGTCACCAAAGTTCATGTTGTACTTTCACAGCAACATTTGTCCAAAGAAAAACAGGACTCTACAAATCTTGAGGAATCACACGTACCAATTTCAGAAGTGAAAAGGAGGGACAGCTTCAGCTGGCACCATGTTAAACTAGTGGTGGTTGCTGATAGCTCAGTTAAGTGAAGGGAGACACTGGAAATGCATGGGGTTTTTGGTGCAGGGTGTGTGCTATAGAGTGTGAAATGCCATCTGTCGTGGGACTCTCTACACGGACATGAATTACCCTGTACAGGAAACCGAAGAGTTACAGTTAAGTGCATAATACCCAAAATTGCCAGCAAATTTTGCCAAAATGTGTAATTTTTCTTGCCTCTTGTCTGGGAGTGGTGGTGTGCCTGCAAGGAGAGACAAGACCGTTGCTTGGTACGGCTTCTCCTGGAAGGTCCTTGCTGTAATGTTTACCATCTATGCTGCTTGGCTTTGGCATCATCTTAATCTACTCCTGCTTCCCTTGCACTGCTTCTATGTGGAAAACCCCATCTGGAGCATTGCTTTATAAGAGTGACTGCTCCATACCTCTTAGGAAGTTATGGACACAGCAACAGGACTTGGTACGAGGTTTTCTATGGGGTTCTGCTTGGACAAGGTTGTAGAATCAGAGTTTGGATTTGCTTTCCAGCCATTTGTGGATTTCACCTGGCTCAGCTTTGCAGTAGTCTTTAATACTTTAAAGTGTTTACGTAGCCAACATCAGCCTGAGACTGGAGTTTCTGAGTGGCGGGTGCTTGCATGTGTCTTTGGAGATTCAGCTAAACAAGCCTCTTTTTCCTTTCGGGTCTTCATAGCCTGAACACAATCAGTCCAGTGAATGCAAACTCACCTATGGCATTTTGTATCCCTAACTGGTATGCAGAATAGGAATGATTCTATAACTGTGTGTAGCAATAGCTTTTGAATCTGTTGTCAAAGTTGTGTAAAATTTTTGCCTTCAAATGAGACTGTTTGATGAGAGTATCTGACATTACCTGGCTGCATATCTGTGTATAGTCTCTGTCTGATTTTTGCCAAATGCACAAAAAATATGTCTGTCATGTTTAGTACTTTTCTTACAAGAAGGAAGTATTTTTTTCTCAAAAATTTCAGTTACACTTCATTGCTCTTCACCCTATGTTACAGTCATCTTACATTAGGAAATAAGTAGCTCCTATGGATGTATGGAAAGTAATTTTTGCTTGTCTGCTTTATTAGCCAGGGTGCTATTTTGCAGTATACAGTAAACACAGTATGTATTTCAGATCCCTGAGGCGCTTGTCCTTGGCGTCCTTCCTGCTCTGAAATCTGTCCTGCCACTTCCTCATTGCTGAGACCACCAACAGACAGGACCTGGGAGTCCAAAATGCAGTAGTTTAAGTCACTACTGGCACACAGGTCCAACCCACCTTTCTGCCAACATAGACAGGGCTAAACAATATGAAATCTATACCTCAGCCAGCCTGTTTCACAGACCATAGATTTGCTGAGGCATCAAGTGGAGGGCAATGGAGCAGACAGCTGGTATTGGTATCATCTTCAGTCACTTCATCTAAATCTGTCAGATCTCTCTTGACTGCGTCCTTGGTTATTCATGCTAAATAGCTTAAGCTAACATGATATGCTGCTGTTTTTTCTGCACTGTTAAGAAGCCACAGTGCTTGTCTGTGAGGTCCCAAAGAAACTCCAGTTTTCAGAGTTCAATACATTGGCATGGCAGCAGCTAAAGAAATTCAGTAATTGCCAGCATTGTTTAACTAATTAACTGCAACACAAAATTAACCTCATCAATTTTCTCTCTGAATACATTTATAAGTTAGAAGGCACTACTTGCATGCCTGATCACTTGCATAGCGAAGGATATAGACTTTCAACTTGTTTTATTATTGAACTCATTTGATAAATACCCCTATATATGAGAATACCTCTATATAAGAGAATATCTATCCATCTATCTATCTATAAAAGTGAAAACGATCTAACTTGATGATGGTTAGAAAATTTCAAGGGGTGGAGAGTCCATCAGTTCCTTTGGTTAATGGTTCCAATGATTATTTACACTTTTTGCTATGGACATGGACCTTGTTTCTCATTTCAGTGAATCTGGCTTCAACTTTCAGC
Organism: Buteo buteo; assembly: GCF_964188355.1. Classification (NCBI taxonomy): domain Eukaryota; kingdom Metazoa; phylum Chordata; class Aves; order Accipitriformes; family Accipitridae; genus Buteo; species Buteo buteo. Next base: position 25,394,648 of record NC_134185.1, read on the forward strand.
TTCTGGCTTATATTATCTCTGTCTCTGCTAGTGTATAGGGTCACTTGGTAATTGTATTTTTTCCTTATGCAGGTTCCAATGCAGCATAAATTCTAGTCACTTCTTAATTTTACTTTTAACAGGATTACAAAATTGAACTGTGAGCTCCCTTCCCACTCTTTGAAGCACTTTCTTCCCATTATCTTTTATTTCTGTCCTCCTGTATATTTTGTCTGTACAAAACAGCAAAACATAACCAGTACAAAATGCAGCATACTCAAGGACGCATTCTCTGTTCTTCAGTTAAATACAGACTGGCAGAGAACAATTTTGTAACCCTGCTAACACCGCAGTTGCAATCATGCATACTGCTGTTTTAGGAGGGCGCTGGGGAGTTCACAAGACCATGTTGTTGCTCCCCTGGTCACATTAATCGTGAGGAAGTTGTGCTGAAAACCTTGGAGCAGACAGAGCTTGAGAGACTATTGCCTAGACTTTGCCACTGAGCCCTGTGTCCCCTGGCATGCTTTCTGATGCTGTGTCCTGGCTAATATGTGATCCCTGATCTTACAGGAAGGGAGGAAACATACTAAAAAAATAATAATTGAAACACAACTAAAGTCGGGGTTTTGAGTGCACTGTGTTAATGTTTAATTAGAGTGCTCTCTTTGGAATTTCTGTTTAGATTAAACTTTTGCTAAATGGTATTTTTAAGATGTATATCAGAGCTCTCAGACTTTTATAAGGCATCCCTGAAGAACTCTATCATAAAGATACCATAGAGTTTAGCTTCTGCATTCCCTAGGAGGCCAGGCCTATGTGTACACACTGTAGGTGTAGTCCAAAACTGAAACAATATTCAGACAAATTCTCATTGCCATCTTCCTTATTGCTAAGGGGCTTCTGTTCCCCCAAAGAGTTTAGATGGAGTAATGACCTGCAAAGCTCTCATTGCTTTCCTGCACATTCTGCTTGCTTTTCTGAATGTCTGAATTACTTTTTCATTATTCAAGAAGACTGTTTATTCATATTGGACCAGTATAGAAATCTTCCATGATGAAGTAGTCTGTTCGTATGCATTCATCATCTGTACAGCTGGAATAACTTCAGACAAAAGGATACCGTGGAAGAAAAGTTCTTGAAAACATGAAACTGAAGTAGCCCACACTGAAGTATCATGATTAGGTGTGTCTTTGCAGATGTCCACAGTACAACTAGGAGACACTTGCTAGGCTTTCAAAATCCTATCTGGGCCTTTATTGTGCTGAATATAAATCCTGAGTGAGTTCTCTGGAGGAGTCCCTTGTGATTATTCCAGAGTCCCATCCAGGAGACAGTGGAAGAAAAAGTATAGCCAAAGCCATAGCAAATGACTTGGGGCTGCTAAAACTGCCTCGTGCCTGCCTGGCCTGCTGTTTGAGTAGCAGCAGCAGGGAAAAGAAGATGTACTGAGCGTATTTGTCTTGTAGTAGCTGCTGACCAAATGCTCTCCTGTCAACCTTACTATGGCTCTGGTTCTTTAAGGTTGATAAGAAAATGCTTGGACTGTCATGAGAAAACAGGGAATTGCAGGGCTCCTTCCCTATAGTTCAGGAGAATCCCAAAAGTTTTTGCATAGCTGGGTGCATGTGCTTTATCAACCTACTTGCTACACGATTGACCATGTTTTTAAGTCTGGTAAATGCATAATGATGCACAAGCTATTGCAATGTAATTGCAAAACCCCCAAACCACCAAAGTAAAACTCATATAATGCCTTATTTTACTTTCCAGCAGACAAAAGCAACGTCTGCATTACTTCCCTACTTCTTGTAAAGACAAGTTTTCTGCAAGCTTTTTTCAACACCAGCAATTCAATGGCTGACAGACATTTATGCAAGTAAGACCCATTTTGGGCTTACTCTCTAGAAGCTTCCATTGTGTTTTCATTGATAAATGCACTTGCAATCATCCTGCAGGTTTTCCCTGGAAGGGAACAGGAATTGGTAACTTCAAAACAGAAGGTTACGTTCAAGCTATGTTGTGGTTGATTTCAGTGAGGTTTTTTTCACTAGTGTGATAAAGCAGACATGGGAGACCACTCAGGGATGGACTCTACCTGCGTGCTTGACTTGAGTGCTGGTGGCAGTAGTTAGACCATCTGTGATTCTTGCTTGACACAACTGCAGTTCCTGTGTTCCCTGTAATACTGCTCCTCATCTGTGGTTTACAAGCCTTGTCAAAAGGAGTGGGGAGACAGATGGGTCACAAATTGGCTCCATTTAAGAAGTCATCACCTATGTCCATGGAAAAGTGTTGGCAACACTACCAGTTATCTGCTGTCCTCACCACTTTGGTATTTAGGGTGCAGCTGTAATTTGAAGCTCAGCATGCACATATGAATGTATGAGAACACGTACAGAAATTCACATCGCAGGCATGTTCCTCATACACCTCTCATATTTTGGTGACACTGTCATTTGACTTCTTAAAAAAGAGGAGGCCAGGAACAGTCCTTACCAGTAGAAGCCAGGTTTTTCCTAGTGGAAATGACTAACTGAAGGAGATTATTTTGTAAGCCATCTCTTCTCCCATTATGAGTTGTTAAGATCACTTCTTCCTCAAGGATTGTGTAATATTGAGTGCCTCTGTTGAACAACAGCCTGCTTGTGTCAGAAATGAGGTTAAACCTGTAACTGAAGTTTTTTGTGATGCACCGTTGCATATTCCCCTTGCGGGATTAAAAGGGCAACATTTTAAACCTCCAGAATACCCTGGAGAGTGTTGTCTTTTGTGAACACCCTCAATCTTTGCATCCCAGTGGTTTCCAAAGATATTATAGGAAAGAGATCACAACCTCTCTTCAGTTTCTTTGGCTAATAAAAATCCCTAAAATTCTGAAGTAAATTGAGCTTGGATGCGGATGGTCTAATCTTGACACCTTTTAATTATAGGTATCTTTCATTTCTTCTTTAGATGTTCCCTGTACTTTCTGTAGCACAAGTTTATCACAGAGCACAATCCTGTGGAAAAAAGAGCTGTGTACTGTACATGAACAGTACTATGACTGTTTCTATGCGACTCCGGTGAAAAACAACTCAGTGAGGAAAAACAATGACTAAAAGCACAGTTATTGCTTCATGTAGCGCTGGTGTAACAGGATAGGAGGAAGGCAGACTTAAAGCATGTTGTGCATCTTCTGAGGCTTGAAAGAAACAAGGCAAATCTGTGACCACCACATGTTTAAGGAAGCAGACATTGCAGAAAATACGTTAACAACCTTTGGATATGCAGACCTGTGGGAGTTTGGTATTAACTTTAATAGGAGTGAGTGCAAATTTCCTGTCTTTGATATGGGCAGTAAAGCCATGGTTATTATCAAAGAGGCAAGCATAGAGAGAAATGTGTGCAAGAATGCCTGTGAGAGATTCCACAAAGAGAAAACTATTGATGGATCTTTTTAGGTTTAAAAAATGGTGCTGAAAGGGATTTATCTATTTCCTGCTTGACTTTTACACCATACATAGTTCTTCCCTATACCATAATGCTGTTGAAAAGTAATGAATTTACTTGTTGTAGGAGGCAAGACACTAAAAACAGGCACATGAGCAGCAATGCAATATTTAGCTGGAATGTTTACTATTCAGTGGTGTTTGGTTTTGCAACTAACTGTTTAACTAGTGTGGTTCTTTGGAGAAAGAAATGCTTTGTTAAAGTACCGGTGCTGCATGCAAGCACATACCATTTCAAACCTGGAAAACATTCTCCAGAAAAAAAACCAAGGACGATTAAATTTAATGCTGATATTTATAAGGCAAAAAACCTGTACTACAAAAATTCTTACTGAAAGCAAACAAATCCTTCCTTAGACTTACTAGTTTACATAGCCTAAGAAAGTAACTGCAGCAAACCCTAGACTCACTGTTAAAAATGTCCTTTGCAGATGTACAGAGACATATGGGGAGCTTTGCCAAACGTAGCAATGCCTTCAAAACTGTTGGGTGAGGTGAGGGGCCTGACAACACGCTCACTGTGAGGAGCAATCCCCTGCTGAACTTACTATTCAAATTCCTAGTTGTATAACGCGATATTTGCTCATTTTGCTGGTCCGGTCAGGAGTCACTCGGAGCCAAGGAACCTGACGAACATCTGCTTTTCCCAGGTCTATGCCGGAACAGATTGACACCCCGAAGCCCCAACGTCTGCTCTGTGCAGAGGGATGGTTGTGGCGCTTGCTTGGTGCCAGTCTCTTACAGGCACATTTCCCTGCAAAATGGCGGAGCCTCATGGCCCGTGTGGTTGCCCAAGTATTTTGGACAGGTTTTGGAAAGGGAAGGTTGACTTCCAGTGATTTAACAGGGGTTTACTTCTCAGCTTTTTCTGTGCTTCCTAAAAAATGAAGTATACATCTAATAAGATTGAATCGACTTGGCATTTTGGGTTTTTTTTCCCTTGTGTTTTCCACTAGAGCAGCCAGAAAGAGCTCATGCAATCTGCTGGAAATGTGTCTTTCATCACAGAATCATAAAATAATTTAGGTTGGAAGGACACTTTGGGGGGCATCTGGTCCATCTACTCACTCAGAGCAGGGACAACTTTGAACTTGGATCCCCCTGAGAAGGGGGAAATCAAGTGCTCTGGGGAGGAAAAATATTCAATACGAGAGCTGCAACTGCAACAGTTTTTCTGTATCTTGCCTAATTCTTAGAGCCCAGAGTGACTGGGCTGCTAGAGCGTTACCTGTTCCAACAAAACCCACTGCTAAGTTAATTACAAAAGCCTCCTGTTGTAACTTGCTTTGCTAATCCTCAAACAATTTCAAAATTATTATCTTGGTCTACTCTGGATAAGACATAAAAATAAGCCCAAATATAATTGAGGCTTCATTACAAATTGGAGTACTAATGGCAGTCATGCAGAGATGGGACACATTACATAATTTACCTTTATTAAGTGATACTATTTTACGTCGTGTGCTAATACTTTGAGAAAGCCCCGTGTAATAACAGAGCAGATTATAAGGCTACTGAAAATGAGTCTTCTTCAGAAGACGTCCTGGGAAAGAATTGTTTATTCCCTCCTTTAATTGAAAACGTCCACATGAAATACACTAGACCCTGAAACACCAGATTATTAACGATTGTCACAGGAGCATTTAAGCCCGTAATTGCCTCCTTTAATTTAATTTTCGTGGGGGGAAAAAAAGAGCGCGCGGCAGATGCTGCCCGACGGGGTAGGCAGAGACCCATCCCTCAGAGGAAAGCGTCCGAGGCGCCCAGCCGCTGCCAGAGACCAAACCCCTCCCTCAGGAACCACAGCCCTAACGCGGGAAGGCAGCAGCGACGGCCACCGCTGCCGCCGGGCGAAGCCCGCCCAGCTCCCCCTACCCCCTTTGCCCGGCCGGCGGCGTCCCCGCCGCGCTGAGGCGAAAGAGGGGCCGCCGGGGCTGCGGGTCCCGCCCGTCCCGCCTCAGGACCGGCTCCCGCGCGGAGGGGGACGCTTGGCGGCGGGGCGGCGACCGTTGGGCGGCGACCGTTAGGCACGCGCCCCGCCCCGCCTGGCTGAGGGGCCGCGAGCGCCGCCCTTCCCGCCGGCGGGGCGGGGCCGTCGGAGCCCGGCGGGGGCGGCCGGGCCGGGCCGGGCCGGTGCCTCTTCTCCGCACCGCCGGGACAAGCGACGCCGAGGCTGCCGCCCCGCCATGGCTCCCAGCTCCGAGCGGCTCTTCGACTCCTTGGGACACTTCGGCAGGTACCGGGCCGGCCCCGTCCCGTCCCGAGCGGGGACCGCGCCGGTGGGCTGGGGGCCGCTGCCCACCCCCGTCCGCGCTCGCACGGCCACGGGGGACTGTGGCGGTCGCCCGTCCCCTTGCAGGGCCTGTCGGACACCCACGCAGGCAGGGTATCACAGCTAACCCCCGCCGGGACTGACGGGCACGGGGGGGGGACGGCTGGCGCAGGGAGACGGCACCGTGCGTGGCGTGTCCTCGCAGCCTCGCGTGTGCTGCGGGAGGGGGGGGGCGCACACGCAGACTGACACGGACACGGAGGGGAGCTGGCACACGCGTTACACGTGCGCGCTCGCACCCCGGTGTGTAAATTCACGCTGCCGGGACAGGCGCTGGCACGTGTGTTGGCAGCACTCTGCGCCCCCTCCCCGTATATAGGCTTCCACGGGCACGCTGGCACCCCTGCACGTGCTCACACGTGCTACGTGCACACGCCTGTACGTATGCCGCGCTCGCATACGCGCCTGCGTGCTACCCAGTCACACGTAGGCTCACACACCTGAAGGCACCGTGTCCATTCGTATACGCGATGTGTGCAGTCACACGCATTCATGTATGTGCAGTCTTAGACACTTAATGTTCATGCATTTCTTGCACAGGTGAGCGTGCACATACACACGCGCGTGCATCCACACACACGTGCATCCACGCGCACGGAGCCCCAGGCCCTGGAACAGCCTGGGCACTTGATGGGCAATAGGAAGCAGCACATTTAGGAGTATTGCGTGACACGCAGACGGGCTATTTCTGCACAGGGGCACAGGTTTGTTGTGTGCGATAGATTACATGTTTTTGTTGAGGTTGGGCTTGTTGCATGGTATATGTGGAGCATGTATATTTATTGCCAAGGGGTTATCTGTATGGTAGATGCTGTGATGCATTGTGGTGAGTTTTCTTCCATGTGGCTTGTGGTTATGATGTATGTGTATAGAGCCCTGGTTTTGTTAGATGGGATACACAGATGTGGTATGTGTGCTTCTGTAGCTGTAGATGCAGGGCTGGTATATGAGACTCTGCTTATAGCAGGTAATGGAGAAGAAACATTTGGCAAGAAAATGAAATTTTACAGAATACGAATTGTAAGACTAGGAGGCACACATCCTCACAGTGGGTTCTGTCCTGTACTTTCACAATGCGCTGATCAGCGTGGATTTTGAAGGCGTATACTCCTTGGAGAAGATGTCTGGAATAGACCCAGGTGTCACAATGTGGCTACAAGTTCAAGTTGTTGAATTGCAGTGTTGCACTTTCTAGCTCCATCACCAGTGGGCTAGCCTAGCCCACAACGTTGATCTCTCTATTGGGGGCAGGCAGGAGCGGCATTTTGAACAAAGCCTGGCAACTCCTTTTAATGATAGAAGTGCATAGCTGAACTCCACAGCAGAATAGGCTCTTAATATCATGTGCAAGCAGTAGTGGTGGCTATCAATAGCATCTGCAGATGGTTAGGATGGAAAGACTTTTCCTTTGCTTAACTGGGACCTATCCTTAAATTACATGTTTGGCTAAGTTGTGACTTACATGCATAACTATCTGAACAATAACTCATTCATTAGCAGTTCTGGGTCAGCAACAAAAATACCTTGTTCTGTGTGAACTAGGAGAGAAATCCTAGTAATCCGTTTATTTTGCTGTTGCTCTTCTGTCCTGCATGGTCTTTGTGGCAAGCAGGCACTTGACGCTGAATACTGAAATAACAGGAAAGTAGTCATTCCTAACTACTGAAGTAGTTTTCCTACTCGAGAACATTTATCAATACTTCAGATAATGTTTCCACAACTACCTCTTGCAATTGAAGGGAGAACAATTCTACAGTGATAACCCCACATCTAGGGGGCAGATTATTTGAGATACAGTTCAATAGGGGTTGCTTTAGGTTTAGGACCTTTGAGATGAACTGCATTTCCCCAAAATTTGCATAGTCGTGTTAGACTCATGGCTGTTTGAGATTTCAGAGACCACATGCTAAAAGTAAGTATAATAGTAGCTTATGTTGGATGCACCTATTTAAAAAGGTTGTAAAAAACTCTTTTTAATCCCTTGATACTGCTAGATAAATGATCATACTTCGTATAAAAAGTTGTTCTTAACTGTAACTGTGAAGTTAGTTCTGATCAGTTTGTATTTATGCATCATGACACTGACAGATAATCGGTCATTTCTTCAGTTCAAGCAGTTCTTATAAGGCCCATATAACCTATGCACTACATAGAGGTTCTGTAGATTTGCCACAGTCAGATGCTGAGCAATCCAAGCATGACTGTTAGTATTTTGAGACTGTTTTGATTTTCTTAAAATCTGACAGATGCAGTAAAGAGTGGCCAGCTGTTTATGTGTATATAAATATATACATGGAGACAGTATGTATGCATTATATATGTATGTAATATATATAACATATATATAGCTATATAAAAATTATTCATATACAGGTAATATAGAAACCTTTCACTTTGGTTAAGGTTGTGAATTTTGCAGAATTGACATTCACATGGATGCTGACGGTATTTTGCTTTCCATTTGGACTCTCCTTCAGAAGTCTCAGTGATGCTATAGTTCTTACTGGGGTCTTGAGACATGCATGTACAACCATAAAAATGTAATGGCTTCTGTATCCTTTGCTGTTAAAGGAAGACGTTATGCCTGTCTTTGAATTTGGGCATGGGTAGCATCTGTGGCCTATAAATTCAAGAAGGTTGTTTTAAACACTGTTCTTGAGCCTCTTTGGAGCACAAGATCACTGCTCGCTATTGCAGAGGTGAATGAGAAAAAATGGTCCTGTCTGCCTCAAATGGCCTCATCTCTAATGAGCTGCCAGGCCTTAAAGCTCCCAATTTACCTGCACTGAACTGCACCCTTCTGCCGTGCAACAGTTCCTGCCAGACTGTGCCCATGGGCTCTCCCTCTCTGCCCCCTGCCCCTTCCCCAGCCCCTTTCTGCCCACCCACGTCAGCCGCAAAAACCCGCTCAGGAGCCCGTCAGGTAAAGAAGACAGAGGCAGCCACTTGCCGTCCCTGGCCGGTCCCCGTACTGGGAACGGGGAGAGATGACCCACGGCTGTAAGGTTGGTAGCACAGCATGTGCGTAGAGGGGGGGCATGCCTTAGGACCTGGCTGGCTGGCTCATGCTGCCCGCATATCTAGTTCCCAGGTAAACTAAAGGACTTTTAATAACTTCAGTGACTTTAAATCTACCAGCAGGACACAGAACTTACTCATCTGGTTGCTGGTTAGAAACAGGCTATGTATTTTGCAGCTCTGATCTACACCATGACAGGGTACTGAACGGAATCGTGTTCTAATCAGGAATAGCTGTCTACAGAGAAATCTGGTAAGGTACCTCTTATCCTAAGTGTGGATGAGAGTGAGGATTTGATTTCCCAGCCGGAACGTCTGGTAGCTATGAGATGCAGCTTATGTGGTATGTAGAGTTTTCCCTGTGATTTACAGTTTTGAAATCTTGGCTTATACTTTAGCTAAAAGCAGGTGGTGAAAATTGTCAGGGAGAGAGGGGAAGATTGGGTGTCACTGACACTAGTTCCAGGTTTTGTAACAAAGTATTTCCAGAATCTTTTAGAAGTTTGCCTTTCCTTTTAAAGTATTCTGTCTTTTACAAAGTTGAGTAAGTTATCCAGATTTTCAAATGTTGGTTTTATAAATAAAGTATTTTACGGGCAGTTAGACTATTTAATAAATTAACAATGACTGCTCTTTACTGAAATGTTTGTGTATTTATTCAGTTTTTAACATCTTTACATTGTTGTCTTATATGAACTTGTTGCCTGGTCAGTGGAGTTGCTCCGATTTGGACTTTAGAAGCGACCAATACAAGGATTAGCAATGGCTGCTGCGAGGAGGAGAGAAGCAGGACAGGCTGCCTGTTTGGATAGGATGCTCTATTGCATCCAAACATGGAGTTTAGTAGAGATTAATACACTTGCCAGCAGTTTCAACACTTTCTGTTAATTTCCCTGGAACTTTTCTAGCATTCACAAATAGACCAGAGACTATGCTTAGCTCATAAAAAAAGCTGGCTTGACTTCTGTAGAGATTCTTTCAATGGACTTTTGCAGTGCAGATGCTGCTGGTCAGTGCCGTAGTAGCAATATTTGAACACTCAGTGCTAACACCATTTATCTTCTTCCTACTTTGTAGGGGTCTTGGTTCACTTCTAAAGTCCTGCACCCAATGGTCTATTTTCTTTTCACATCTCAGAACTTTTCCAGGCTCTTATTTTCATGCTGATGCCCTTATCCTCTCTCTTGTTTCATAGCTCACAGCTCTTGTGATCAGATTACGTCTCCTGCAAATTGTGGTGTGTAGATGTTACTTCCAGGAATTCTTGGGTTTGTATCAAGTAACAAAGAGTCCCAAGTATCTCAAAGATCATGCTCACCTCTTCTTTTCACAAAAAGAAAATAAGAATACTTTCAAGCAATGATTTTTCAAACTGGAATATTTTACAGATGTCTTGAAAGGTTCTTCCCCAACAAAAATACATTTTTCAAGTGGAGAAGTGTACTTCCTGGACATGTAAAGAAATTGGTTTTCCTTTACCAAGTTAGTATGGAAAAACAGGCAATCATATTCAGCATTTGTACAGATCATTAGCTTTAACTTAGAAATTGGAAACTTCACAAGCTTTTTCTGAAATACTAATACATTTAGTGTTTAGTACATCCTACACAAAACTAATATTTTTAAACAATATAATGTGAATTTCTGTTTAAGCTTTGAGTAGTTTCTTGAAGATGAATAAAATACTGTGGTCTAGAGATTATTTTGAAAAAAACCTTTTTTTTCCCCCATATACTGGCTACTTTATACAGTGGAAAAGTTTATCGCAACATATCTGTCATTCAGTTTTTCAAAATGTGTCAGTGGACAGCTGATGTGTTTACTGGAATGTGCCAGACTGAAGAATCTCAAATCTAAGTCCTCCTTTGGCTCCTAGTCAGGGGTGGTAGTTGACAGAAATGCTTGATAAATGTTCCTCAGCTTTATAACTATGCTATATTATAACATCTGAATCAGCCTGTGCTCATCTCAGATGTTCATAGGATAAAATAAGTGGACTTGGCTGCATTTCATTTTTTTCCCCTTTTCTGGGGGACAGGGGCACATCCAGATATTTTGCAAAGAGTACTTGATCAGTTGGATGAATGGCATCTTAGTAGCCTTGGACAAGCAAGACAAGCCATGTGTTTTCACAGAGCAGACTCTAGCAGCTTAAACAAAAATCTTATTATCTATGCCTGACTAGGCAAAGTAGAAACACTCTCAAGACTCAGAACCCAAGTTGGATACTGGCAAGAGCTCCTGGATAATGCTCCACGCTCCTCTAGCAGTGTGGTCTGCAGGAGGTACTAACAGTATTTGCTGAGATCCAGGTCATATTGGAGGCAGTCTAGCACAGGATCTGCATAGACAGAAGTGTGTTGCATCAGAACGTGCCGTCAACCTCACCCTGCCTGCTTCTGGATTGAAAAAGTAGATTCTAATAATAGAAGTAGATTAAAAAGTAGATTACAATAATAGAAAAATAACTAAATAAGAGCAGGGTGAAATTACACTTGTACTACCCATTACTTCTCTAAGGCTAAAACCTGCAATACAAGCAGCACTCAAAATTCAAGCTAGTAAATCAATTAGGACTTGTAAACCAGCTGCTGAGATTCAGACTGCACCTCTGAAATGTTGGCAACCCCCCAGAGTGGCTTCTAGACGAAGCTGTAGCATGGACATAGTTATGGCAGCATGAAGCAATTATCACACACATCAAGGAGCTGATGATCAGCTGTTTCATCCTGAAATATTATGGTATGAATGAAAATGAAATATGTAAGGCACTGCACAGTGTGTTCCCTGTAATATAATGCCTGGGACTGGGATATCACTTCTATAAAAGCTCTGCCAATAATTTTCTCATAATAGTAATGATTTTCAGCAGTACTAAGATATGTTAAAGTTGGAAGGAAATGTTTTAGTCATAGCTTAAGTCATAGCTTAGTCATGGAAAGTTTGACCAGTTTATTGCAGGAAGTGAAATAATACAAGTAGAAAACAATGTTAAATTTAGAGAATTTTTCTAAGGCCCCAGAAGCCTTCATTCAGCACATGCTATGAAAATTTCTGGGCTGCCATTTTTCTATACATGAGAATGGAACTGAGATACATACACAGCTGACATTTTATTTAGGGTAGCTTGAGGCATGAAGTTCTAGCAGTTGAGCAAGAACATGAGATTCTCAACTTCTCAGAAATATGGAAAAAATAGCAAGACAGAGAAAATATCAACTGAGGTAGCTATGTCTCAGTGGCCAAGACTGGAAAAAGTGTGATGACAAACCATACAAGACAGATTTTCAAGTACTAATAATGATGGTTGATCTGTCAGATTGTCCATCTACTTGGAGACAAATCTCAGCTGTCTTTGAAAAATACTGAAATTACCTGGAGAGCTAATGTATGCCTTAATATCATACGTTGACAGCCAAACTATAATGCTCACTTCACTCAGAGCAGATGTTCTCTGAAAATCACACACAATGAAGATGTGGTTTGAGTAATCTAGAAGCACTATCCATTGGATCACAGACTGAACCCTTTCCTCAAGAATATGTTTTCATTAAGAGGTGAAGTTGGGTTTCCTCTTCCTATTATTTGGAGGCATTACTATAAGATAGCAGCATCAGAGATGCAGCCTCAGCAGTGGTGCTGAGGCAGGAATACAGGACAAGCCCTGGAGAATAGATGGAAAAGGTCGATAAGGCAGCAAGAAGTAGAAAAGAAGTGCCAAAAAGGTGCTTCAAGGAACTGGGAATAATTTGCTGCTCTATGAAGAGCAGTCAGCACCACACTTTGGATGGGGCTCAGTGCCATTTAAATGTGTTGTATCCATGATGGCCCGGAATTTTCCATCCATATTGCAACTTCTTTCTCCTCTCTAAGTTGTGAAAGAGTTTTGGAAGGATCCAAGTTCCTACCTGATACATCTGTATAAGTCTATGCTAGCTGTGTGGGGAAATCAGCTGTCCAAATCAAGGCGCTAGTGAGCTCCTCTCACTAACTTTACAGGCCTATATAGTATAAACTTCAGACATCTGCATTAGTCACCTTGTCAAGGGGGAGAATTAGACCCTTTAAGGACATGATCCATCTATCTTATTTTCAGTGAGTGGTTTAGGACAAGATAAATGGTGCACCTAGATTTGTCTGTGGTTCCTCATTGAGTGAGAAGGGGATCTGGAAAAGTAGTATAGATAGATGTATATGGATTGCATACCGTATACAGTATTTTGTATCCAAGTGTACAGTATACATGCAGATTCTTTACTTTCAACCTAAATTAACTATTTAAGGCTTAACTATAAGGTTGAGATGTGGGAAGTGCTTCTGGCAGGACACTTTCTGTGTCACAGCATTAGCCAGCATCTCAAGACAATGTGAAGTAGATACCAAGATCCTTGCATTGCTCTGCTGTCAGACATCAGAAAAATTGTCACGTATGCAACAATACTACTGTTAAAATGCTTGCTACGTTGCTACTTTCCATCAGCAATCCTTGCTGTCAGTTCCTTGAATACAGGTAATTCCACGAAAGATTGATTTAGGTGAACTGTTGAATCGAAAGCATTAAGATCAGAGAAATAAGAGATCAAGCCAGTTCTGAAAACATGGAAATCCCAAAGGAATGGAAATTGAGGGAATAAAAACCTGCAACTGGCTTTCTGAGAAGGAAAAAGGAAGATAAATGCAATCATTTAGAACTTATGAAGTAGGTGAAAATACATTTTTTTTAGCCTTCAAACTGCAGGCACAGATCTTTGTGTCCTTGATGAAAAATTAGAAAATATTACTAATAATATTCATTTAGCCCTTGTTCTATAAATAAATATTACCATATCTATAATGTAATATTTCATTTGGTGGATGTCTGTCTAGTGCTAGAGAGAAAGTCAGATACAAAAGGTGAAAAATAAGTAATAATAGATAAGCAATGTCCAAAAGCGTTCTCTGACACAAAGCCATTGGACATATGGTGAAATTATACTGATGAGGCCACATTTCATTTAAATAATTTATATTCATGGCTTATATTCCAGAACAAATTATTGGTTGGATTTTTTTTCCTGCACCTTTGGAAATGGTGTAGATCAGCAGAGCTGGGAAATACCATAAACTTGCTACAGCTCCACCCTTCTGAGTGAGATAATTCGTGTTAGTCCCAGGGTCAGAGCGACTGGGACCTCATCTCATTTACACTTGTATTTTAGGCTCTTCGCAGAACTGTCATCCTTTGTAGATCAGTGTAACTGAGCTCACTTCTGTCTCACTTTTCCATTGAGAATAGAGGTGGCGGTTGGTACAAAAATAGATTTATGTAGAAGAATCCTGGTAGGTCTGAGCAGAATCCAGCTTCTTTATTGGATTCTTGTGGAGAATGGGACCCATATATTGCTTGTAAATATTTATGTAAGGTTAGAAAACAGCATTATTCCAGATCATTCCCTTGTATGAGCTACCATAAGAGAAAGACTCAAGGAAAGAACCTGACAGTATTGTGAAAGTATAAGCAGGCAAAAGAGCGTTACAGAATATATTTAATATGAGGCCAAAGTGCACTCTTAGCCTTGGAAACAGTCAAATCTGTAATTTGCATTTCTTTGTTTTTAATTTAAATTACTTCCAGTTGTAACAGTTTAAAGAGAAGGGTAGTAGAATCATCTTCCTTGAATGACAGGAAATGAAAAGGTTGCTTTCCATTAAGAAATCAAGAACAATATAGAATAACTCAGTTGGTCATGGAAGAGATAAATGACCAATAAAACTAATGAAAATACCTTTTCTTTGGAAAGATCAATAATGCTATTAAGATTTTGACTTGTCTTCTTTAGAGAGGTTGTAGAAAAGGTCTTGGTCTAGTTAAAATCAAGGCAGTAATTAAAATATGCAAGATCTATTAAATCAACTTTTGGCATTTCATACTATTTTATATACTCTACAATGTGTAAATCTCTCAGAGGAGAGAAAACAGAAATATTTTTCTTGTCTTGTGAAGACACAGGCTAGCCAAACCAATACCCAGGACTGAAACTGGAAGGGGATATAAATAAACAAAAATTGCACAGAAGTTCATGATCAGCCTGCTGATCAAAACAAAACAAACTGAAAAGCTCTCCAGTAGGAATTAATCATTCCATAAGGTCTCATTATGGGGCAGATTCCCATGACCATTTGGGGAGAAGGGTTTGAGGACTTCTAGGCAAAAAGAGGGTTACACATTTGCAGTGAAGAGGAAGAATTTGGAGGGAAGGTGAGCTACGTACCTGCAAAAGAAGCTGAAAGTACTCTTGTGCTCAGTAACCTTCTTTTTTATGTGGGTTTAGAGATAACCTGTCTTGCCTTGGAGAAGATAGCCTGCCAGGGATACTTACGTGGCCGAGCAGGAACGTGGGTGGGACAGACTGGCTGACCTTGCAAGAGATAATGAACTGTTTATTGGTGGATCATCAGTGTAGACTCCTGAAAAGAGAGGAAGAAGGGAGCTATGTCTTACTCCTCTTCGGTGTCCTAACTGAGTTTAACAAAGTTGTAGAAGATACCAGCTACTCTGTTACACAAAGAGAGAAAAGCTGTTGATGTGGAGGCTATTTTCCTTTTCAGTGTAGAACATAGCTGCTAAATAGGGATGTGCTTAAACAATTCATACATAAGCAAAACCAAGTTTAATAGAAGACAATACTTTGACCATACCAGACTGTGCATTAAATCGAATCCCTTTCTTCAAGTTGTAGAACTGTAGAATTACAAGTGTAGAATTCTGTACAGGTAGAATTGCAACTTGTGTATTCTCTTTGGCAGCAAAAGAATCTCTGGCTGAAACAGAGTTCCCTTTCCTAAAGCGATGCCTTGATTTACACGTTGACTTTGTCCCAGATTTTAGAAGACAGTATTATATGACACTTAATTCCCTAAATGTAACATCTTGTTAAGTGATTATTTTTTTTAAGTGAATTATTCCTAAAAAGCTAATATGACAAAGGTGTCTGCTTTAGCTTTTCTATTTTGCTCTTGATCAAGAGTCATGGTGGTGAAAGTCAGAATTAAAAGAACTTTGTAAGAGTTGCAAATGGAGGCAGGGAGAGTAAAATGACCCATTGTCCAGGTGATACAATGCTTTATGAAGCCCACAGAAATAGACCAAATCATCTTAATCATATTCTAGACTGCAAAAGTAATGCTATGGATTCTTATATTAAGGAAGAAGGAAACAATGGAGCAACCCAAAATTCCATTACATTTCTGTCAAATATTTACAGAAATGGTTTAAACATAATTTGATCCACAGAGCTAATATTCCTTATTATTTCTAACTGAATACTCAGAAGATACAAGTATGTGCAGGAATGGTTACCAATGTTTGCTAGGAAGGTGATGTCCAGTATTCTTCAATTAATTACGCAGATTTCTTGCTTGTTTTACCTTTTCCCATGAGAACTTTCAAAAACCTGTAAGAATGAGAAATTTTACAATCATTTTCCAAGCAGGGAGGAATTAAATTTCCAATATAGAAATTTAAAGCCTTGGGTAGCATGCTCAACAGTAAGTGTGGCTTGGCATGAAGAGAACTTATGTAGAATTCAGACTGAAAATGAGCTGTCTGCATCCAAATCTTCTTAGGTGTTACTATGAACAGGAAACAAAGTTCTTAAAAAGCATAATTTAATTATGACAACAGTAAGACTTAATTGCTTTGCAGAACAGTCTTTGTAGAATAGATTGCTAGTTGCTTCAGAACAGACAGTTTTCATCACTGTGAAGTAGGTATTCAATCCATGCATTTGTACGTTCAGCTATACCAGGTTCAGAGTTTTGCAACAGAAATATGTAAATAGAATAACAAATAAGTAAGAACATAATTCTTATGAAAACCAATTAGTTTTATTTCAGAATTATAGACAGAAAAAAATCAGATAAAATAAATGTAAACTTACATAGTTTGGACAAAGTTAGTGCGATGTGTCATTAAGGTAAACAGCAGAAAGCATCTGATTTCCTAAATGGGAACGGAGGAATGGAATATAACAGTTTATACATGAAGTACTGCCTATGTCTATAATTAGATGGAATCTCAATAAAAACATTTAAATTCTTTTAGATACTTTACAGATTATGATGTGAAATGGTTTGCTTACATAAGCTGATGGAAACGCTACAGCATGGAAGGGAATTAAATACCTAATTAGGATTTGTCCCCCAAAAAGAGGCTGACTGAAAGAAAACAATGTTGCCAAAGATACTGGAATTGAGTTTTCCCTGTGAGAAGTAATGCTAGTAATATATCATGCAGACAGAGCACATGCTAATTTTCTAAATGGTAGATGTTTATAAAAAGTATAGAGCCTGAAGTGTTACTACTATTCAAGCATAACCACTCTGCTGTGTTTAGCACTGACCCAAATAATTCCCAAACAAACCTAAATAACTTAAAAACTGAACGATCATGTTCTTTTTTAATTAAATTAACGGGTATATATCCGTGACACATGTAAAGCAGAAAGGACAATTGGATAACTGGAATAAAATAGACTGATTCCCACTTTGCCATTGAAAGGTGTTGGAATTGCTGTTGCAATCGCAGTCCATTCCAGCTTGCCAGCCTTCTTCCCATTGTGATTGCTGCTTCACTGGTAACTGCTGTAGCCCCTCTTGGAGTCGTGACCTCAAGTTCGAGGACTGCTTTACTCGTATGCATATGGGTACAAATGTACCAGAATTACAAAAATTTATTTCATACTGATTTTGATAATCAAAAAGAAGGCTGACCAGAAGAAGGTTAGACATTAACGTGCACCATTTAATGTTTAACCATTGTTTTCAGGGATAGTTTTAATGTCCACTTTTCTGTCCCTTTTATTGCTTTATTTCTACTCTTTATAAGATAGATACTATAAATATGTGAAGGAGAAAAACTGCAGTTTTTGCAGGTTTTTTGCATCAGAGATGTTTGGTTGGCATTTGTTACAGAGGCAGGTCTTGTAGATCTCTCTCTTCACTACATAATCCATCTGTAGATGGATCCCTCCATGGCGGGTGACGTATCATTTATCTTCCTTTCATCTAAGGAGCCTAGAGTACGGTGCAAGAGCTGTGCTCACCTCTGATGTTGCCAAACTGTTCCAAGTCCATTGTTGACATCTCCAGAATCCCTTGTAGTTGACGCATGCAGGAAAGTTAGTGGATATAGCCCCAGCAATTAAAAAGCTACCACTCCCAGTGACGTGTTCCCCCCCATCCAGAAGTTACTTTCACAGTAAAGTCAAGAGTGGAACATGTGTATGTAGCTTGGTTGCTTGATTGCAAATCCGGAGCCTTTGTGCCCAGTCCAGTTCCCTGGTCAGTTGAAGCAGAAGGCTGTGCGTTGTGCCGAAGTGGCTGATCCACGAACACACTGTCCTTCTGGCTGGCTGTCCCCCGGCGGCAGTAACCCTTGGCAGAGGGGCAGCAAGAAACAATCGGGGCGTCTTTAATGGCAGCTGCCCTTTCTGCTGTGTGTAGCTGTCCATAGATGAAAGCTATGCTACTAGGCTGTTGAAACCCAGCAGTATTTGTCAACTGGATTATTTTGTCACAAGTGATGACAGAAACCTGATGTGCCTGATGTAGATGGTAAAAAATGAAGATGTGTTGCATTAATTGCGAAAAGAAATTTTTTTTTAAAGTATAGCCCTTAATTCTGTAGCACTAATTCCTGATTTTTACACTGATGTGACTCATCTAAGCTGTTGTACCAAACGTGCAGCAGCGAGCAGCTGACATATTTTTCTTCTTGACTCCAGTGAACAAATGCCGGGCTTGTCTTAATCAGAGGGAAATGTGCCTAAGTTTAATGGGATAGAAGTGTTACAATTCTTCAGAGAATCAGTTTTAAATGATTGTAAGAAGGTTTTGGTAAGTGTCTGCTGTGTCACATTGTCACCAGTGATGATATATAATTCCTGGGGCCTTCCTGATCCCTACAGGCTTTCTTATTCCTGTTGCATCTGTGCTGTTGGTACATTTAAGCTGGATATCCAACACAGCATCTTCTGCCTCTGGAAACGAATTCTGGAAATAACCATCTTCCTGATGTGGGCTGAGACCAAGTCTTAGTGTAGTTTAAACTGCCCTTAGGAGGGAAGGAAGTTCACTCTTGACACTGTAAGTCAAATAAGGCCATGTCTGTTGTATATTTAAGGCTGCTTCCAAATCTGCTCTCTGCACCATAGCAAAAATACTGCTCCTGAGTCTCATTCAGCTCTTTTCCTCTCAAAAAATAAGTGTGTAGGTGTAAGGGCATCACAGCTTTCTGGTTTAGAGTGTAAAGAATGCTGAATGGTTTTTCTCACATTAAAAAAAACGAGGATGGAATACAGAGGTGAAAGTGGTTACTGAACACAAATTCTTTCAGAAATAGTAAATATCTGGAAGGTTTTTTCCACTGAAGCAATCCTGTTGAGTGTACACTGCACAACAAAAACGTACTGTGTTTTCTGACTAAGCAATTTGCTAACAAGATGATTGAAAAGACAAACAGTAAAAAAAAGTTCTTGTAAAACCTGTGGAATAGTACAAATCTTTGCTAATCACAGAACAGCCTTGTGACTCGATCCTACACTAAAAGGATTTTTAAATTTTTATGTTAGCTTTTGATGAGTATCTAGTAATTCCCCCTCTCCTCTTTTTGATGGACAGACAAGCAAACAAATATTATCAGAAACATATTTTATTTAACATAAAATTAGTGTCTAACAACCTAGTGTCTGCACAACTGGTGCAGATCATTTGCATGGATGCAATATAAATTGGACCAAGCAACTAATCTGGCTTGGTTTGGTTTTTTTAATCATTTTCTATTTTTTACTTTTTTTCAAGTTAGGACAATTTCCTAGATAAAATTCACAGCTGGTCCACATAAAAAGTACCACGGCAGCTGAGGGTAGAGTGCACTGTGTCTCAGGGGATGAATAAACAGTGGGAAAGGAGAAGGGAGGAGATACCTTACAGTGACAGTGCCACAGAGGTGTTGTGTCATGAGACTACAGCCAGAGCGATGGTGGTCTGAGATCTAGTTCATTATCTTTGTAGAAGAATATTTTTTCAATTCAGGTAGTGACATTATGATATTACCAGTTGCTTTTCTTACTGTGAGGTATTAAAACTTGTGTGGAGGTGTTAGAGAATGCAAAAGTCTTTTTTACTGTAAGCTGTAAACTGGAAAAAAGAATAACTGAGGAGAAATTTCACAGAAATATTTTTAAGAAAGACTGGAACGTTTTCATGTTGTGTCTTGCTCAAGCTGTTGTGAAGACCGTTTTATGCTCATTTGCCGTCTGGTATTCATTAAGTGTCTCTATACTGGAGCGGTAACCTACAAAGTCCTCTTGACTTCTATATTTGACACTCCTGGCAAGAGTGACAAAATGTGCTTGCCAAATAATTATCTCCCATGGCAAGTCACTGAAGAGATGGAAAAACACTGAGAGAGATTATCATACCTTTGAGTACTGTCATCATGTTTGCAGATCTTAAAAAAAAAAAATGCAAAAAGTGTGTTTTTTAAAAAGAAGAAAATCTATAAAATAGGTTATTGAAAACTACTATTTGCAACAATATACATTATGTAATCTGATGTGTGTATGTGAAGATAACTGGCATATAAAATACCCTTGCTAAAAACTGCCCTTTTTGAGATCAGTCCAGGAAAATAAATCACAGACTTTGTTTTGTTTTGGTGAATTTCGAGAGTATTTATTGCTACTGCAATGGTATTTTCTTACCATTTTGATGCATGAGCAGCAGCGTTCAGGCAAATTTATCTTTTAAAATGGAGTTTGGTGAGGTTACCAAAAGGATTATATTACATGTTTGCCTGCAACAGAGAGATTTAAGCTTAGTAATAAAGGAGTTTCTTATCAATCTGGTGTCCTTAAATTAAGAATTTGGGGAAAAAAGTCAATAATTTACAGTCGGTAGCAAGGACAGCATAGACTAACCTGTGCCTGACGGTCAGTGAAGTGTGTGACCTGTATACGTTCTGCTGCGACCTCCTGCCCCAGCGCAGCCTGCCGCGGGGCTGCTCCAGGCTCCCCCAGCACCAAGTCCTCCCACAAAGAGCAGAAGCTGCTCAGCCCTCGCAGGAGAAACAGCCCCAGGGTTTTAAGGCTGGGGAAGAGCATTGACATGGCCACAGCAAGAGGGCTGAGATAAAACTCATGCACCCAAAGGTCCAGAGGGAGGGATCCCGGGCTAGCAATAGAGCAGGCAGCAGCTTTATGTTCCTCTCGCTCAGCACTGTCTCCTGCCCCAACCTCTGTTCCAGCAAACCCGTGTCTGCCATGAGGCTGGGCCTGTGTCTTTCTCTGTCCCCTTTCAATCTTCAGCTGTTCTGGAAAGCAAAGTTCAATGCATCTATAGTATTCTCCCATCCCACGTATCATCCTTCCTACATATTTTTCATGCTTTCTATATGTTGTCACTAACAGCCTAATTAATTGCTTTTTGGTAACGATGAAAGTTAACAAATATCCTGACCTCTACGCAACTGTTCTTTCTAGAAGAAAAGCTCTTCCTACCCGCAGGAGTTTCGTTATGCAGCTGATAAGGTTGGGCTTTTCAATCTAGCATCAGTGGAGACACTGTTACAACACTACTGTAGTCGGCAATGAATTTTGCCTTCACAGCACAAGACGGCTTTCAGGGTATTTTTTGTGGGGGTTTATATATATATACACACAGAGAGAGGCTTAGCCAGCCCATTGTGGAATTTTACTGGAGAGAGCAGCAGGTAGTTTTTACAGGCAGGGGAGCAGCCCACTAGTGTGGTGGCAGCCCATTAGTGTCGTGTGGGATGCCTTCAGCCACTGGTGCTGCCAAACACTTTTCTAACTTCACATCAGGCCTTATTCTCCTGTATTCCTGCTCCCCCTGCCTGATACTTGGCTTTTTTATTGAGCAGTTAGAGGTCAAAAACTGCAGTGCAATCCATCCTGCAGGATTCTGCAACGACATGGCCATTTTGCTGTCAAAACACATGTTTTGCTGTTCTTAAATGAAGTCATAAACAGCATAAATTATGTCTATTAATGTACATCTGGCATTCTGTTTGACTTTTTGTGTTTGCTTAGCATAGGTGCTGCAAATTAGGTAAGAAAAATAATGACACTATAGAATGGACTTCTTTGTTGGAACTGAATAAGGTTTTCATAACACTGAAAATGGAAGAACATTTTTACAAGAATCAGTTATATCTAGTTCTAAGTTAAACCCTTCAAAGATGGGTGAAATATGGCATGACACAGATATTTCTTTAAAATAAATCCTTTATTGCTTTTTATAGAGGTGGAAACTGTTCTACAGGACACAAAGGAAAAATGAGGAAAGGGTAAGGGACTGTAATTTATATAGCTTTAGAAAGTAACTGGAGGGGGATAACTGACAATTCTGCCCGACGAAGTGATAAAAGACAAGGAAGATTTATTCAAGGTTGCACAAGGATATTTTATAAGCTGTTAATAGTCTTACACTGGAAAAGGGGACATCAAGATTAGGTTTAATGAGAAACTTTCCAACAGAAAGATTTGACAGTGGAGCAGTCTGTCAAAATGGCTGTTGAAGTATGATCACAAGAAGTGTTCAGGAAGAGATAAGATAAAACTCTCGAGGGAGCAGTTAGTGCAGAGATTAGCTAGACCTGATCCAAATCATAGCCCTGGTGATGCTCTTGGGATTTGGATTTTTAAAAAATAATGTAGTGTGTTGATTCATGCCATCTTCTCTGTCCATATCCTTACAAGTTGTTATCTTCTTTTAAGCCTCTCCAACAAGAAAGGGCATAAATGTATTTTTCCTGCTCACTCTTACTGGGTAGAAAAGAAATGATGAACCTGATGTTTCTTGTACTGCGAGAGATAATTAGGAAACTCAAGAAGAATGTATGGGAGTTTGCATAATGACAGATATTGCAAATACTGGGGATCCTGGTTCCAGGTATGCCACTTTTTATTAGCTAGTAGAGGATGTAACTACACAGCTTCTAGGGATTAAATTTGCTAATTTGCGACAGGTCTTCTAGTCCTGATTTCAGTCATTCTGCATACTGCAACAATAGCCCAAGTTGTCGAATTTGGTCTTGCTCTGCTATTTTTAAAATGAGTTCATGTGTTTTGATGGGAACAGTTAGGATGAAATTAGAGAAGAGGAACTAAAAAATGTTGTTGACCACATTTGTCTGCATTAATAGGGGGACAAAGCTTACATTTCAGAATAACCTTTGCTTTTTTGTGGTCCAGGATATCCCCAAAGCCTTTCAGAGCTGTTTTAGCCTTGCTTTGATTTATGGCTAGCTGCTTAGTCCTCAAGAAGCAGTTCTCTTGAGAGGGGATCAATAGGCTTAACGGATGCTGTGGTTATGTTCAGTTTCTCTTGACCCTATCTCTCACGAGGTTTGTTGGGAAAGAACAGCACAGCATCTGTGTGAGGATTGCTTTACAGCATCTTTAAGAGGGAAGTGGAGCCAGCTTTTGAGCTGCCTCGGTGGGTTTAGCAATTCACCCCTGTCCTCAGACTGCTATGGAAAAGTCAATAGAGTTGTTGTCAAGAGAAAGGGGGATAAAAAGCGCTGCATCTGAACAGCAACAATGCCATTGGAAAGACAGGATAGGCAACTGGGTTTACATTTACCAAGGAAAGAAATAAGAATCACAAGATAAAAGGCAGAGGAGAATAAGGATGGTGGATGGAGTTAGGTTATACAAGAGAACTGTTTAATTGGAAAGGTTAATTGGACATTAAGACAATGTATCCGGAAATTTCTGTTTAAATACTTTGGTTATAGAGAGTTTAGAAATTAATTAGAAATTGTGATAATAGATGATTTAAAAGTCCTAGGCCAGGTACCGTTGCAATCTTTATTACAGGAATTCAAGGCTAGATTAGATACATTTTGGAGAGGAGTGATCTAGAGGTCGCATTTGTTACGGGGATTGAATTGCTCTGACTTTTCCCAGAAGACATTTCAAGGCAATTGTTTTTTAGGCATCATTTCCTGTAACTTCTGCAGAGTTAACCTCTGATCATTTAAAAAAAGCTGCTTTTTGTTTCATACTGTCAAGGCCCACTGCATACTGCAGTAAGGGTGTATATATAGAAGCTCATTGAATGCTTCTTCAAATTAGTGCAATTGATTGGCCTTCAGGAAATAAAAAGTGGAGGAGAAACCAAAGCTCTATTGTTTTTTCTGAACAGATGTTGTACTAATTATGTGCATAATTTTAACATTTAATTGAGGAAAAGACTCCTTATGCTTAGATTATCAGAAACTGTCTAGAATTTGCAGTCAGTGATACTAGAGTTCATTGCAAGTCTTTTGAAATTCAGAATACGTGTGCAATTTATATGCTAAGGTTTACTTGTATCTCAAGCATGTTTTAAAAGCTGTTAAAATTTAGGCTATGCATAAGACATTATTTTACCATGTTTACTTTATGATACAATCTTTAATGGATAACTGTACACCCTGTTTAAGCCAAAACCCAACCCAGTTTACAGCTATGTTTTGGTACAAAACATTTCACACTGTTCAGATTCTATCTTCCTCTGCATGTTCTACATGTATTCTCTCTTTGTCTTTTGGAGGCAATAGAGAGAGATGGAAGATAGATAGAATACAGTTGTATAGATACAATTAGGTGAAATGAAGGGCGTAATGTCTTTGGTTTGTTTTATTTGATGCACATATCTCTATCCCTCAGGACCTGAGGTTGCAACATTTTGTTTTTTCTAACCATTCCAGTAATCTAAGGCCTTATTCTGGCATGAGGTACTGCACAGAACTGGAGGGTGGAAGGTTGCTTCAAACTAAGTGCTTAAGTTCAGGATTGTTTCTTTTTAAATGGTCTTCTCTGTGTATGGCTAAACACATGACTAAGAGCAGTGTTTATTTCCTGACAATAGATTACTGTGGATCTTTTCTTATCTTTGGTCTCTTGCAGGGCTTAGCTAATATTGAAGCAAAACTATATAACAAAACACTAGAAACTTTAATGATGTCTCCATTTACTGATCCTAGCAAAACAATTATGTTGATTTTTGTTTTCATGTATAGAGGGCTTTTCTTCAGTAAACTTTTTTCTTTCCCTTTACAGGTTTCAAGCATGTGTTTATTTTGCATCTGTCTTTCAAGCTATGTCATGTGGTATCCATTACTTAGCATCTGTGTTCATGGCTGTTACTCCTAACTTTGTATGTGGGATCCCTGGAAATGTGAGTAGTGTTCTTTTCTACAACTCTTCTGAATCGAGTATAGAGGACCTCTGGACACTATGGACATCAACAGAAAATTACATTGTAGTCCAGCTGGAAAATGGAGAAATTTGGGAACTTAATCAGTGCAGCAGGTTCAAACGAGAAGTCACTTTGGATCTGGCATATGAATACAAAGGCAACAAGTCCAAATTTCCTTGTTCTGATGGATTTCTCTATGATGACACAAAGTGGAAGAGCACTGTTGTTACGCAGTGGGATCTGGTCTGTGACCGAGAATGGCTTGCAAAATTAATCCAGCCTACATTCATGCTTGGAGTCTTGATTGGAGCAGTGATTTTTGGTGACATTGCTGACAGGTAAAGTGCCATCCTCTGAAAATTGTAGCTTCAAACTGTAGTAACTCCATGTATATCTACCTGTTTTGTTCTCTTCATTCATTGTGTATTCATAATTGTGTATTCATAATTATATATTCACAATTTAGGAGGTTTGGATATTGTTTTATTCACATATGTGTTTAACTCAATTTCTTTTTCCAATAGCCAAGTACTAATTTTAAAATGTATTTGCAAATAATTTGCTTTTAGATTTTTTCCTACTTTATATCATCCATTGTGCTAGGCCTTGATGCCTTAGATTGCCCTGTGCAGCTAGTATTTGCTCTTACATTAATTAATTTTTTTTTTTTTAACAGGTATAACAATAGTTAGTGGTAATAGCAACAGTAAAACCTGGGAGTAGATTTTCACCTCATTTTCCGTGAGAGATTCCTCATGGAAACAGAGATTTTTATTTCTGGATATGATAAACAGCTGAAGGGCTACTGGAAAGTTAAAAATCATTTATTTTAAAATCACAAATTTCCTAACCTCTGACATGAATACAGCTCTGTGGGGCTGTTAAAAAGGGCTTTGAGGGTTTGATCAGGCCCCACGTTCTTAAAATAAACACGCATACACTATTTTTCCGTGCTGTCCGATTGTAGTTTTTCCCTGAATGCTTAGCTTAAACTTCAGTCTCTTGAAGGTTAGTCCAGATAGGAGGAAAAATGCTTGTCAGTGAGCTGTGCTGTAGTTTCACTTGTTTACCCGCATGTACGAAGCTCTGTTTGAGCGCAAGGAGAGTCAGTCGTGGAGGGACTGAGCCCGACAGCCCCTTGCTCGTGGTGCCAAGGCTGTCCCTCAGCCCGCTCCCCTCTGGCGCTTCCTCCCTGGTTGTCACCCCAGGTCACGCACGGACATCCAGCAGCAGAGCTGCACTCAGGAGCAGTAGTGAGATCCAGGATGTACGTCTGCATCCTCCTGCTTCTCTTGGGGTTCTCTCTCAGCACAAACACACGTATTCCTACCTCTGAAGAATGCCCAGCTGTGACCCTCTATCCATATGAGAGTCAAACGCCTAAGCTACGTTGTGCTTGGTTTTGTCTGGGACAGTTTATGTACCTGTGTTTTTTCTTTGAAGGCTGGTTTAGTGTTATTTATCTCTTTCTATAAAGGAGCTTGTTAACTAGCAGCTCGGTTAGGTGGAGGGTGACGTTTTATCCCACAGCTAACAGTATAAGCAGAAAAAGGAGACCAGGCTTGTTCTTTTTTGATTTTCCTTCATTAGCACAATGCTACGATGTGACAGTTACAACATGGGAATGCAGAAGTAAAGATGATCTTGTTTCAATTTGGCTTTTAGAACACATGGAATCAATCCTGCCTCCCGATCCGAGGCTTTGTAAAACCATATTTAATACAAAACCAGAATATAATGCCAACATTTGTTCTGCGTCCCTTTAAATCGTTCATAGCTTTATTAATTAATACTCAGATGTGATTTATAATGTTACCATCATATTGTTCTCATTTCCATTAATTCAAGCTATGGACAGCCAGTTAAGATAATACACACATTCTGAGTTGCAGATTTACAGCTGTAGATTTTACAGCTGAAAATTATTATTTTCTGACACATCCTGGCTGGTGGGAAATAAGTTTGTGGGTTCCTCCCATTCCCAATTAACAGATTTCCCAACAGAAGAGCTCTGACAGCTAAGACTCACTGGGATCTCTTCTGGCAGGGATCAGAGACCAAATGAGCATGACTCCAGGTCAATGTTGGAGAAAAATAGGAGTTGTTTTAATGTACTACCAAATACTCATAGAGAAAAATCAACAAAGGAGCCCACACCCCTGAAGTCCTCAGACTCTCAGTCTAAATGTAATGTCCACATCTGTGAAAAGCTGTTCGGAGTGGAGTAGATGATAAGAGTCGCAGAGAATATTAGGGAAGATAGATTACTATCCAAATTGGTTGTTACTTTGGCGAGAGATGGCATGTATTATCACAGCTAACTTTTGTTGGAAATTATTAACTAGACATTACTTACTATAAAATATCTGAAAAAGCGAGTCTTACCTACTGTCCTCATAAATAAGACAGAGTAAATTTCCAGATTAGTTATGTAGAAGTTAAACTTGAAACTGGAGGTGAGCATATGTAATGCCCACTTCTGCACATTGCTTCCAGCCAAGAGTTGTGGAATGGAAGTTCTGTCCATAGGAGCTTCCTTTTTCTTGAAAGTTGGAATTACTGAAAAATTACTGCAGGTAACTAAACCAGAGTTTCTGTGGTGAGTGAAAGTATCAAGTACCGTATCTTCAGAATCACTTCCAGATAGGCTTTCTGGAGTTGCAGGTGTATTTTAGTAGAATGTTTGTGGTTATTCATAATTTTATTACTACTGTGATTTGCAGACTGGGAAGACAGCGTGTTATATGGTTCACAAGTGCTGGTCAGTTTGTATTTGGCATCGCAGTGGCCTTCACATTTGACTACTACAGTTTCGTGATTGTGCGCTTTCTCCTTGCTATGGTAAGAAAGAATGTTCACCCTGGCTCTTTTTATGTGTTATTTCCTACCCCTTCTGAGGAAAACATCCCTTTTGTTATTATTTCCTCCCCTACTTCATTATTCTAAAGCCCCCTCTGTTGCACTTATTTCAGCAGAGCAGGGAGAGTCTGAATGTTCTTGGACCACAGCACTTTTCCTCTTTGAATTAATAGAAAGCGTCTGTATGAAGCAGTGTTTGGTACTTCCTCCATCCCAACCTCTGCTGGACTGGTAATTAAATACCAAGTGTAAGCAGCAAACCCTGCATTCTGCATTGCAGCTGTCATGGCATTTCTCTTTATTCTTAAAAATGGAGTATATTTTTCTTAAAATAAAAAACCTATAAGTATGATTTTTATCTCTACCATTTTGTGTGATGGAGGAGAGATGCACATTTTGTCTTCCATGCATCTCTTTGGTCTTTTAAGCTACATCTGGAATACTAAATACATAGGTACACATGTTTAACACCTAGATGTTTATACTGTACTTAAGGGTATTCCAGTGTATGTGTTTATGCATATCTATACGCATACTTTTATATATATGTATGACATATATCTGATATCTATTCAATATTTATACATAGTAACCAATTTTAAATTACTATTTTACATCCAAAAGTATATTTGTAGTCTTTCACTATATAATGCATAAAGAAATTAGAATGCTATCACAAGAAAAATTATGTAATTTATTTAAAGTAGGTTAGAAATTTGAAAATAATCACATAATTGATTTTATTCCTGCTGACAGTACATTAGTCAAGACAGGACCTTGCATCTGGAGCTTCTTTTGCCTGATTAGAGCTCAGAAGGATTTCCTAGCAGGAAAAACTGCATGGGCATTTCAGCCTTGAACAGTGAGATCAATAGGAGTCCCTCTACTGACTCCCTTGGCTGTTGATGCTAGGGGCTGTGGCAATTTAGAAAAGTGAAAAACTCTGACCAGACCAATGCTGTAGGTTTTAACTTCCCACTGGGACTGATTTGTGAGATGGAGGTCTAAAGCTCTAGTCCTGTGCCGCTGAGATCAGCGCAGCTTTCCTATCAGGTTCAGTGGGTTCAGAATCAGAGATTATTAACTGGAATGTTCTGGTTTTTAACCAGAAAATAGTTTAATCAAAGCAATATACTGGAATATTTTCTAGTCTAGATTTTCTAGCTGTGTTTTGAAATGTTTTGAGATACCAAGAGTTTGACTGTTGCTAGAGAAATTGAAATATATATATATTCACTTATATATATATGTATATATTCAATGAAGAAATACTATAATGCAGAACATGCCAGTAATTGCATTGGCTAGATAATGTATGAGGACCTATAACCATATATATGAGATCCTCTTCCAACATTGTAAAAATTTGATTTAATGAGATAATTTACAAGGGTGTGGAAGGTAATTCTCAGTAAATTTGCCATTCCCTGACATACAGATTATTAATAGTCTACTTAAAAGCTGAGGTCAAGATTTTCAAAGTGGCAATTACTTCAGGGGACCTCATTTTCCCAAGTGTCCGGTTTGTGATGTCATTAAGAGACCTGATTTTTGGAGGTGAAGGGCTTAGTGACATCAGCAAATTAGGCTCTTTTTCAGGTGTCTGTCGCTGGCTCTCCTCCACTACAGAGAAGCATCCAAAATCACTTAACATTTTTAAATACAGTGTCTGGGCAGTCTGAAAGTTTTGAGTGCACTTTTTCTCCAGTTGATTTGTTTTCAGGGTTGCCTTTTTTTCTGTCAGTGTGGGACATGCCAGTGCAGTGGCAATTAAGCATA
This sequence comes from Buteo buteo, assembly GCF_964188355.1. NCBI lineage: Eukaryota > Metazoa > Chordata > Aves > Accipitriformes > Accipitridae > Buteo > Buteo buteo. The sequence continues at coordinate 25,424,354 of NC_134185.1, forward strand.
CGCAAATGTGGAACACTGTTGGCTGTTTGTTTTTACCGCTGTTGCACAAGGAGAGTAGATACAAACCTCACTCTTTTTTTTTTCTCTCTCTCCCATCCTCCCAGGTTTCAAGTGGCTATCTGGTTGTGGCTTTTGTTTATGTGACTGAATTTGTTGGCATAAAAGCACGAACCTGGGCTTCTATGCATGTCCATGCTTTTTTTGCTGTGGGAATTATGGTTGTGGCACTCGTGGGATATTTGGTTCGGACCTGGTGGGTCTATCAGATATTTCTCTCTATAGCAACTCTTCCCTTTGTCTTGTGCTGCTGGATGCTCCCAGAAACACCTCTTTGGCTCCTGTCAGAGGGAAGATACGAAGATGCACAAAAAGTAATTAATATAATGGCAAGATGGAATAAAGTAAGCACTCCTTGCAAAGTTTCTGAACTGTGCTCAGTCCAACAAGATGATCTGGTCAGAACAGGTGACAATGACACATCCTCAACAAAGAAGCACAACATCTTAGACCTGTTTTGTAACTGGCACATTGCAAGAAGGACCATCACAGTCTGGCTGATCTGGTTCACTGGAAGTTTGGGGTACTACGTCTTCTCCCTCAGTTCTGTCAGTCTAGGAGGCAATGAATATTTAAATCTCTTTCTCATAGGTAAATATTTTTGTACCTTATTCTGTTTGTGACAGAACTAGAACATAACATTTAGAAATGTCTATAGATTTGACAGCAGATTTTTTAACTTTGTTCATTCAATTATAAACCTTGTTCAAAAAGTTTCTTGCTAACACTTCATAAAGTTGACTAACACAGGAGGAGTATTGTTCACTCCAAATCTCACCGTTTTGGGAAAAAAAAAGATAATTTAAAATTTGTTGGTGTACAAAATTCTTCTCTGTCTTTGTGATTGTAAAACCATATTCTGCTTGTCTCCTTTTTGCCCTGCAAGCATGTAGCAGATCCACATAAACACCAAGGGAAGCAGACCAACAACACAAAATTCACACAGCTCTGTTAAAGGCACAAACTAGGAAAATGAGAGGAAAAAAAATATTCCTTTAATCACTTAGAGTCATGATATATTGAGTCTGTCTGTGTAGAAAATGGATTCATAATTCTCAAAAGCAAGAGTAATTTTAGTTTTCTCAAAAGTTTATTTTTAATTTAGTTGTAGTATTCTTTTAATTTTGTCAGTCTGATTGTAATCTTCCTCTGGTATGTAAGTTGTTTATAAAAGCGGCTCAGTGCATTCAAGGCCTGATCCAAAGTTTGTTAAGACCAGTGGAAATATTCCATTGACTTCAGAAGACCCTAGATCAGGCACGCAGCTCTGCGCCAGCAAAGAATTAAATCATGTGGTTTGCTTTATGCAACTGATTACTCTCAGTAAAGTGAACATGACTGTTCATGTACACAAGCACACAGAAGGACTGGGGCTCTTGTGAATTCTGTTTGTGTTGTTGCATACTATAGCTTATTGGTAGACTGATGCATTGAAGAGTGGCTGTTAGTGTTGCACAGATAACTAAGCTGTTAGAGTGGAGTAGAGTGTGTAAATCACCATATACATCCCTTCCAAAAATATTTTAGCAGACTAACACTGAATAATTGCAACCTGCTTTTACCTACACAAGCCCAAAAGATTGTTTCCCAATATTATAAGTGTATTGACATACTATACGTGATTAGTAAAGGAATGCAGCATATTTGTGCAGGGCTTGTATCTTATGTTCTTCCTTGATTTTACATTGGATATAGTAGCATTATTCATGAGCAAGTTGGATAAAAACATGTCTGAATTGACTTAGGCTCAATATAGTTTGTCTAGGGGCAAATCATGCTTACAGAGGGTTTGTGAACAGTCCTAGTCAAATGCCAGTTCCTTCAGAGCTGCTGAAGTTTTTCTCTGGAAAGAGACATTAAGAAGAGAAGATCTAAATAAGAGTGGGATATTGTAAGCAGCTGCCCTCTTTTTAATGGAGAAGAGAGAAAGCTGGAACCGCACTCTCTGTATTTGTGGAGCTGACCCAGAAAACCAGACCTGGAGAGACCTTGCTTGCCTTTTACGTTGGGGTGATTTGGGGCTGAAGCTGGGGGAGGTGCCCGTGGCTTCAGTTCTGTGCCCAAGTGGAAGCTGGCAAATCCCGAGAGGTGTGTCCGTGGGACACTAGCAATATTCCTTGTGGGCATGCTTAAGCTGTTGATGTGGAAATACCTGAAGCAGAAGAGCTGCAAATGGAGAGCTTTCAGTCACAAGTGCCAGTGTCATAAAAGCAGAACCGTGGCCTTGCTGCTTTCTGTAATTTTCCACCCCAAAGAGAACAGAGCTGCTCTGCGCTGTGAAACCCACTTCCTTTGTCCTTCTCCATCCCCCACGACCGTATTTTAGACTGTGTTTTCTGCCTTCTGTTGCCATTTCTGTTACCAAATGAACTAGCCTGACACACTGGTTATCTCTGGATTTCACTTATTTATTACCCCTTAGATTAAATTAATCCTCATAAAGGGGAAGTTAGAGTTATAACATGAATATGTGTAATCATGACTTAAAACGAAATAATTTCATACTGACAGGTGCTGTGGAGTTGCCTTGCTATATCATTGCTTGCATTGGGATGGACAAACTGGGAAGGAGAAACACACTCATTCCATTCCTTATTTTAAGTGCACTGATCTGTGTTTTAATTATGTTCCTACCTCAGGTTAGTCACATATTGTTGAAAGTGTTCCTGTAGTAGAAATTGATTTTAAAGGCTCTTAAGTCTGTAGATGCAGCTGCTCTTTCTAAATCATATAGTTGCTTAAAGGCTGTTTTTAAATTGCAGCTGCCAGTCTAAGATAGATTTCTGTATTTTCAGTACAGGATTCACTATCATTTCTGGAGTCACGTGTAAAATGTTCCCAGGGCTTCAGTGAACCAGGACTGGTAAAAAGTGAAATGGACACTAGTTACTTATTGAGACCAATTTTTAAAAAAGCAAGCAATAAGTATTGCTTATTGTTTAAAGAAGGGTCACAACTTTTGAAAGATGTAAATCAAGTTTGGAACAGTGTTATTTTCTGGTATTTATTTTTCTGTGCTCTCTTTCAATAGGATTTCAATATATTAATTATCTTAGCAAATATGGCTGGAAAATTTTCAATAGGTGTGGCATTTGGCCTCATATATCTCTACACAGCAGAACTGTACCCAACGATTGTAAGGTAAGAACTTTTGCCAGTTATGTATTTTTCATTACTTTGCTGTTATTTCCTTTCTTTTGTTATGCTCCTGTGCCAGATCCAGCAACTCTTGGCATCAGTGGTGGTAGTCTGAAAGACTTGGGATGGGATGAGTGCTTCAGCTGCTTCAGAGTTGCCTAGTGTTTGGCTGTACCATAAATTTGTGTTTATTTCTCATTCCATGTGCATTGATTGGTTTCACTGGGGAACTAGAAGAATACTCAATACTTTCTTAAACATTATTTATGCCTTTCTTAAAAGTCCTGGTTGTTCATCCTGTGGTCTATGCTGAAGGATTGTATTTTTAACCTTAATTATAGAAGCAGCTGAATTTCACTACAATATAAATTTACATTGGTGTAGCAATAGCTTCCTAGTATAATTGTTTAAAGACACGTATCCTACTGATGTTTTAAGTGTCTGTGCATTTCTGATTGTTTCCTTTATCTGCCAGAATTCTTATCAAAGTCTTTGTTTTATGTGTAGGTCACTTGCTGTTGGAAGCGGAAGCATGATGTGCCGTGTGGGTAGTGTGGTTGCTCCTTTCTGTGTATATCTGAGAAGCGTTTGGATTTTCATGCCACTTGTAAGTATTTATTTCAGTGGTGAATGTTTCTGGTTTTGAAAAGGCATATGTGTCACTTGTTTTCTCAGGAACCAAAAGCTGAACTTTCATTTTGAAAAGGAAATTGAGTGAACCATTCTTGTTCTAAATTTTAAGTCTCGAAGATTAGTAACTTCATATTGTTAAAAATATGCAGCTAAAGCAAAAGGGAGACTTTGAGTCACTGAAATCTCCTGAAATGTTTTTATGATGGAAGATGTAAAAATACTTATGCCCTGAATCCTAGTATAAAATTGATAAAAATATTTTCCGTAAAAATATACTTCATCTGCCATGTAACATTTAGGAAGTCTCTTAGTCCATACTTCTTTATTCTGCAGGCCTAGCAGTTCTTGTCCATGCTCCTGATTTATTCTTGCCCTTTTTCAAAGGCGTAGTCCTTCCATTCTTGGAATTCTCCATGGGTGGCTGTTTTTTCTTATATTATTCCTTAATCTTTTCCATGGCTTCCCTGGGACATTGCATCTTTGGAATAGCCTTCCAAAAGATCAAGAATGTCTTATACTTACTATACTTGGTCTTCACAGCTGTCCCAAAGCTCCCTTTTTGTGTTTTTCGTTTACAAGAACTGAACAAAACAATTCATAAGGTGGAAAAAGAGAAGCAAATGGTATATTGATGAGGTTCATGGTGACTTTGACAAGCAACAGAACCTTGAATTCATTAAGCACATCCTACTTGTAGGTAAATCCAGGTCGTGCTACCATTAGGTTTTGTCTCCTACCACCAGTTGCCGCAGGAAACCAGAGGTGGGACCATTCCTTCATGGGCTTTGGGCATTGTGTCTGCATTATGGAGCTTCAGATCCATTTTGGACAAAATATTTTATGTATTTTCTGCTCGCAGATGAATCACATTTCTTCATTACAATTCTGTTATGAAGCATTTGCTGCTTAGAAATCCTGCAGCTATTCAATCCCTTTTTTCTCTTGAAAGATAGCTTATGCCCATATATGTAAAAACAGAAGGAATTCCGAAGTTTATATTAAAGCTTTAAGTAGAGAAGAGTTTATTAATTATTTAAAAATAGTTTGAGTTCTTTCAAAAACCCCTAAGGGTTCACTGTGACTGGCACACCAATATTATATGTAGATTATACAGGTCAGAAGGTGAAAATGTAATGGGATGTGTCTTTAACCTGGATTCTTACTCTAATTTTGTCTACCGCATTGGAATTCCCTGAAAAAGTGGCATCATGTCCTTTTGATTTTGCAACTGTAAAATCTTCAATTATAGATGCTAGAGATTGGCTTCAGAGAATTCTCAGGAAGCCGTTTCATTGTTTAAATTAATTACTTTCAGTTGTTTTGGATGAAAATTAAGAGAATGAAGGAGACCACAAATTAATTTATTCCCTCAAGCTCCTAAAAAATGTTTTCTTTCTTAATAATGGCCCCATACAAACCAAGATATCATCCCAGAAAAGATGAAGAAACACTTGCACAACAGAGTGGTCATGGGAGAACATTCTTTTTCTCTTGTCAGTGTTTTGCCTTTACTGGCTGAGATAAGCTTTATCTGTGCAGAAGCGCTGCATTTAAACCACAGATGGGGAATGCTCAAACATGCTGGAGAGCAGTGCAAATGACAGTATAAACAGAGGAATTATTTCAGCTATGAACAACTCTCAGTGTACAAAAAGTATCCAGAGTATTTGTAGAGTTGTGTAGTACTACACAGTGAACAAGTTTTCGTTATTAGCTCCTATTATAAAAATGTTTGTCAGATTATTAAATAGGCTTGTCTTGAGTTGGAGCATAGCATGCCAAGTCTCAGGTCATCTAAGTGTTTTGGAATGGAAATGAAATGAAATGGATTACATTTGTAAGTAAGCTGATATACATCAAGTTCATCTATTGTATACACCATATATTGTCAAGAAGTTACTACTGCTATTCGTTTGACAGTCTGCCTCATGTACAGTTATGCCACCTGTGAGCGATGCAAGCATCTCATTTGAATGCCTGTAAATCTTGAATAACTTGCCAAGTATGTTTTTCATGTGACAACTTTCTAGAAAACTTACAGTAAAGCAACTGTTCCATGTATAACCTATTTCTGTTTCTCAGCTGTTAAGAATTATGTTCTGGTAGCCCTTTAACAGACTTGATTGTTCTGTCTGATAAACCATAAATTATAAATTTAAAAAAACCTCCACTGAGGTCAGTAAAGTTAATGCAAATCCTACGTCTAATACTGGTGGATTTTCAGGACAATATTTAACCTTTTTTTGTTGAAGTAGGAATTTTGTAAATAAGATCACATTTTAAATTGGTTCAGAGCCATCAGATGTGGGTATAAATATAAATAGCAGACTAGAATAATCATTTGTTCTCAGAAGTAAAAGTATTATTTTGTAGGGATATTTAATTCAAATTATCTCTTGTTCTAGACTAAATATATTAATTCCTGATCTTAGACCGCTGTGAAATTAATATTGTTACTCCAGGTAGGGAGGAGGACATATGAAAAATAGTGGTAAACCTTTTTTTGAAGTTTTTTATGGTAGCTGTTAGAAGGTGCTGGCTGTACTGAAGTGTTGGGAATACTGTGAGAGTTTGACTAAGCAGAAAGTCAGATTTCAAATTAAGACCCTGAAAAAGCAATGAATTTAAGCTGGTACTCCTGTGAAGTTAACTTCAATGGAGATTAAACATACTTAAATACTTCGTATCATAGTACATACACTTTAATCCATAAACATTTAATTAATTGACTATATCAGAAGAACATTTTCTGATGCTGAATTATATATGTAAAATAGTACATAAATACAAAATGCACACATTTGTTATGAGCAAGCAAAGGCCTAAATTATGTCAGATGCCTCATTGTTATGAGCAAGCAAAGGCCTAAATTATGTCAGATGCCTCATTGTTATGAGCAAGCAAAGGCCTAAATTATGTCAGATGCCTCATGAAGAAGCATGCTAAGATAAGACTGCAAAAGGCTTGCTTTGACTAAATGTAAGTAACTTCATTTATAAGTGTGGTTACCACCCCTGAAGAGGTAGATGACATTTGAGAAGTCCTTTCATCAATATACTATGACTTAATTGTTTCACATTCTGTCTTTTGTAGGAGATATTGGAAAATGCTTTGTAGGGTCAGGGAGAAAGGAAACACACTGAATTAGTGGGCATGCAGCAGCTTTCACATTGTAAAAAAGAAAGCTAACGTCGCGGAATAGACTTAAGAGAGCTGAGATGAAAAGACAGGAAAGATGGTGGTGTGTACGCTTACAGAATAGTGAGAGTTTGCAGGGGAATACGAGGTAGGTTCATGGGGAAGGAAAACATGAGAAGAATACAAAGTGTCTAAAAGACTAACTGAAACAGAGAAGACACTCATACTCAAAGCACACAGTGTTGCTTTAACCTTGTTCTGTTGGCCGTCAGTAATGACCCTGTTCTCATAAACTCCAACTGTATGGGTGTCCGTAAACTTCAATAACCTTTACAGCCCTCAATATCCTCAAATACAAACTTATGACAGCCTAAAGGGTGTGCATAAGAGAGGTTACTGTGAAATAGCTGCCATGTGTCAATTCATCCTGTCTTGCCATGGCAGAAAATCATATTTTACTAGTGGAGAAGAGTTTTGACAGTCAGAGGTGAGACTTTCATATTTTGGAATAGATTTTTAAATATCACTCCTGCCACATATATATGTCTACAAGGATTTCCCTCAGTTTGTCACTCAGTGCCATTTCGTCTGGTCCTATTACTGCTAGGATTTTTTTTAAATTTTTCATGGTAAGAGCATGATTATTTCATTTTCACTGTAGTTTGTACTATTCAACAGTATTTTGCTTAATTTTTTATTTTGTCAGCCTCTAATGCAAGTGCAAAAAGGAGTGTATGCAACAGTGTGAATTCTGCTTCTCAAAAGAGTGCTTAGGACAAACTGTCCTCTTGTTTCAGAGGGGAGCGGAAGCAAAAGCAGCACAGTGCATGTGCATGAAAATAGCACTGTTCAAGGTTACAATGGAGAATTCCAATTTTAAAGCACCTTTCTGACTTGAAGAGAAAGTCGGGTTTAGCTGCAGATGGTAGCTGGCCAGTTCTTGTCTCAATCTCTGCGTGAGAGACACAGGCATAATAATTCCAAATGTTCTCTCTCACACTTGGAAAGAAAGTATTAAACAAGCAGGACAGACCTGAGAAGCAGTATAGAGCAAGATAAGGATAATACAGTATCAAAGTGCACAGTCATAAAATGGAAAAACACTGAGGCCAGGCATGATGTACTGTGTGGAAGCATTTCTATCAAGAGAGATTTGGGTCATTTATAACCTGGTGTTGGAAGAATGTCAGGGTTTTAATGCTGTTTTGTACTTAAAAGGAGGAAACTGTGAATTGTTCTCATTGAACAAGACACAGAAATTAAGGGAAAGAAAAGATACTTCTGGAGCATGTGTGTGCTTCTGTATCTACCCCACATGATCCTGATCCTTGCACCACACATGCTAACGTAAACTGTTGTTACGGAACTGTGTACACCATGGACAAATCCAGGACGCGATCCCAGTAGATGCCAGTCAGTAGATGCCTGCACCCCTAACAGCTCTTTGAAACTCAGTTTGGCAAAGTATTCCTGTTGAGAGCTCGCTCATTATCTGCTCAAGAGCTCTCCTGAGCAGGGATGTGCACTTTTGTGGCTCCAGGCCGATGAGCCATGCTGAGAAATTCTGACATGGCTGTGTGCAGGAGGAACGGGAACACAGGTACAGGGGGAATACGTTCAGGAGCTGGAGTGCAACTTGAGATTACAGGTGGCAGGGAAATTGTAGCACTATGAACATGCATGTAAAAATAAATGTATGCAATCCTAGAATCAGTTCTTAATTACATACCTGATAGTAGAAATACCAAATGAAGATATATGTATTGTTTTCTCAAACAGAATTATTCCTCCTTGCACTGCATTGATCCTTTGTGAACAAAACACTTGAGTTGCTCTTCATTAATTCTGCTGCATAATCTTTCATTTATGCAACAAAAAAAGGCAGAGCTTTTATACAGTCAACATTTAAGACTTACAATCTTTGCTTTACATTACAGTTCCTTGTGCTTTATTTTAAATGTACTCTCAAGCAAGATCAAAGATATGCATAACTTGAAAGACATTTCTACCTTTACAGCTACTGTTTATTTTTTCTAGTTGCTTGTTGGAATCATGGCTCTTCTGAGTGGAATATTAACAATAATGCTTCCAGAAACACTGGGAAAACCATTGACTAATACTTTGGTGGAAGCTACAGAAATTGGAAGAAACAAGAAAAGCTGCTCAGGAAAGACTCCAGCACACAGTGGTACAGCGTTAGAAAAGATAGAGATGTTTGGTCAAGAAGCAGTCAGCACTGAGAAATAAAGCAACAGCAAAATGGTTGTTGCCAATTTTAATCATTATCTAATTTATAAGATCTTTTTATTCAAGAAATGTGACTATTCTATAATAACTGTGCCTTTTACTTTGTATCCAGTCTTGCCTTTTCAATAGAGCAAGTATATAAAACCTTTTCCACGTGACTGAGGTACTGCAGAAAATTTGATGAGATTTCTAAAGCCCTTGTCAAACTTACCCAGACTTTAGAAAACCTGTCTGACTTACTGTGACCAGTTGGAATGATTAGTCTAGGTGTTGGAAGCTACCTGATTACACATATGTAAAAAATATGCCAATTCTTTGCTTCACATTTTCTGCAGTTAGATTTGTGAACCCACTGCAAAAGTGCCCTGTCTGCTCTCGTCCTGTTGCAGCTGACGGTTATAGGCTTGAGACTTCAAAACATGGTACACTGGGAGAGTCATAATTCAAGAGAGAAGCCTTAACATTGCATCAAGTCATGTCAATAATTTTAAACTTAAACTAATCTATTCTTTTTTTTCAAGTTTTCTACTAGAAAAGGTGCCATTGCTAACAAAGGAAAGTATTCTGTGGAACAGCTTCCAACTGAAAAAATAATACTAAGTTTGCAAAATGTGCAAATAGTTTGTATATTCATTCTGTTGAATGGCAAATGTATTTTTATTACTGGTTTAGAAAACATGTTCACTGGATCTACTGCTGTCTTAGTAAGTTCTTTTTAGTTTAGGTAAAACTAAAATGCCTGATGCCTTTGAAAGTCATATTCATTCCAGACCATTATTTCAGTGCTCCTCTTCTCACTTATTTCAGCTCAGATCTAGCATCAGACTGTTCATAACCTTTAAGAGCTACACCAGCAACTTTGCCAAATGCCTCCATCAAGGCCTTCTCAGTCCTCAGTGGAAAAGAATAAATGGCATATGGGTCTTATTCAGGCTCTCTGCACAGAGGTGGACTTAGTTATTAACAAATGGTTAGTAGGCATGGTATCTACACACCATTTTTCTCATAGATCAGCTGTCTGTAGCTCATTTTTTCTTTATACCACACAAAATCAGTTAGAAAAATATAATTTAAAAAATGGTAGCTGGAGGACACTGATCATCAATAGAAGAGTTACCAGTTACTCTAGTAGTTTTAGTCAAAGTGTCTGTAAATGTCCCACTGTTGCTACACCTCATGTGTGCATCAACACTTACTTGCTGGTGCAGCGATTCTGCCTTATGACTGTGGACCACAGAGAACTGGTAGATAGGAATGCATCATTCTGGCTGCTACTTTTATGGCTTTCTGTCCCATCTCCCATTTTCTAGTCTACCTCCAGACCTGGGGGTTTCTTCCTTGCCTGAGAATCTGTATCCTCTTCGCTTGGCCACCTTTCATTTGAGGGGAGCAGTACAGGAACTTTCTGTGTGTCGAGGTTCAGACAGCCCTCTCTTGCCTGGGCTGTGTAAACCCTGTCAGCCCTGGTTTGAAATCAGAATTTTTCTCATCTTAGACACATACTCTCATGCTAGCTGGTGTGATCTCATCAAAACATGTCTTCCTTGTTTACTTCTTTGACATGTACCCCCCCCAAAAGACATCTGTATTACTGTAGATAAATATTCTATATGCTGTAGAGCTTAATGGTCACATTTTTCAATTCTATCTGCACAGTCATATTAGTTTCAATGACTTCTGAAACCAGAATAATGGTTTATATCCCCTTATAAAAGATTTTTTTCTTCACTGTACTGTTCTAGAGTGTCAAATAGCGTTGTTGGTCCTGATATTAGGACAAAATCGTATCCTATATGAGGACTAACATGCTTTGAAGCAAGCAAAAACCAGTAAGTTTAAGTTCAGGGAGTGTCTGTATAATGATTACATGGAAAGCAGAAAGGAATCTCTATGCTCCCTTCAATTCTGTGGGTGTTCCAGTACTTGCAGAGAAAACCTCCAAAGAGAACTGCATAGGATATTATGGCTTCTGTCCAGATATATTACTTCCGCAAAAGCATGTGCTTAACCTTACTTGCATGAGTAATCACATCCTTATTCAGATAATGACTTGAATACATACTTTGATAACTGAAGATAGGATTACTCATATGCTGTGGTTTTTTACTTTGCTGACTTTGATGACTGAAGATAGGATTACTCATATGATGTGGTTTTTTATTTTGCTGAAGAGCCGACCTAGTATTCTTCCACTGCTTTGAGATCCCCCTTCACTTCCCAGAGCAGAACTCTCATCTGCAAGATCTGTTGTGAAACTCTGCATGCCCTGCCTTAAACAAGGGTTTAATCATGCTAAAAACCCAAAATGTCATGCAATACACCTAATAAGGAATTAAACTGGTGCTGTCTGACATTACAACCACCCTCCCCTCCTCCAAGTAATTACATTATTTTGGGGTTCTTTCACACTGATGCTCCTTCTTTTATTAGTACAAGGTCCTATCTTGAACTCCTTAGTCTTGAGTGCTGGGGACAGTAATCTATTTCTAACAAGGTACTAAAGAACAATTAAAATTAATTTTTCTACTTCCTTACCTGCCGAATAACTGATTTGAGGGTTACCCTGCTAAGAACAGTCAATGCATGTTCTGTATTCCTTTGACTTGAGGGATTCAGGAGCTGGTCATCTGTAATCCGTATACATAAGGTAAAGAAAAAAAGAAAAAAGCAAAAACTTAAATGCACAGTGATACTGAGCAATGCTTACAGGCTAGAATTTAATGATGATTCTAAACCACAGTGTAGCTTGATGGCTTTTAACCCCGAAAGCCAGTTCCTCCTGTCACTGATGTCTGTTGGTATTTGGTCTTTGATTCAAATGAGACCTGCATTTCCCTGAACTAATGTTACTTTTTTTCCTGGAAATAAAAAGTTTATTGATCTACAGGTACACCTTTTGTGATTTTATGCATGAATAGCTTAGAGGATGCCTTGGGGTATCCTATTCTTTAACCTGAGGAAGCATATTACTGTAAAAAAGGGAATAGCATGTGTCTATATGTTTCTAGCATTTCTGTTTGCTTGTTTTTTCCATATGGACAAAAATATGTTTAACCCTAGTCATAAATTATGAAGGTAGCGTAGACAGGGTGGGTTATTTCTTTCTCTTAAATATTCATAGAATAGCTAAATCCTGTCACAAGAGAGCACTGACTTTGAGAACAAATGCTTCTGTTCCTGTGGGGCATGTTTTCCTCTCATTGCTCATAAAAAGAATTCCTTTTCATAGTTTCTTATCTGAGTCCTTAAGTTCTTTTATGTTTGTATTTGTCATCTCTATCTTAGCACAAATTTATTGTGCTGATCAATGTCTCTGGAGTTACATAATGGTTTTATGAGATAGTGGGTTAGAGTTCTTATCTGTCTTAATTGCTGTTCACTATTACACCATGGCAAATTTTTTTGTCCTAAATTTGATATCATATTTTATTAGACAATCTTGCAGTTTGTTAAGGACATACTTTCTGGGTTGAATATAGGAATGAGAGCAATTATCATTAGTTTAATGATAACTAAGGAAAAATAGTAAGTAAAATGTGTTTGATATTTTGAATCTGTATTTTAAAAGTATGTGAAAAGATGTATTTTCTACTTTAACAGTTCACTCCAATTTCTTTGTGCAAATGTCTGTAGTTTAAACAACTCTGTAGAAAAAAAATAACTATGCAAACTATGTGCAGTCCGTCAGATGCTTTGGGTGGTACCCTGAATGTCTGAACAAGGGGCTGAATTCTGCCTGAAGGCTGAGGGCTTTTGTGTAATGGCTCTGTGGAAACAGAAGATGGTCTGACATCCCAGCTCTGGGATGGAGCGGAAGACTCGTTGGCATTCTCCTGTATCTTTCACAGCTTATTTTTCCAACTCCTTAGGTGCAGTCACTTAGGAAGCCTCTGCAGCATTGGGCTCAGCAGCATGCAAAGCCTGTGAGTGCCTTTCACAAGGGTTTATAAAAAGGTGAGGTCACTTGCGCCATGGAGGCATGATGCCAGAAAGGTATTTGTGGCTGTGAAAAGGAGGGTCTGGGTTCATCCTGTGCCCTTTACAAACATCTTAAAGGTGCTTGTCTGAATCCCAGAACAGGTTTACAGGGAAGAAATTAAACTCAAAGATTAAAAAAAAAAAAAAAAAGTCTTGACAAAAGAACAGTCAAGCAATATCTGCATTGTTACATCTCTCTTGAAGAAAGATTAAAGCACATCTATGTACTGGTGACCTAATAATTTTGTACAAGATTCTGTACCAGGTGGAGTGTGCATTTTGGTAATATGGGGGAAGTATGTACTCATAGGAAGGAGTTTGTTTGCCCAGAATATGTGGATTTAATACAACATATGTTAACGGGTTTTTAATGTGTATTTATTATCTGCAATTATGTGCAAGAATAAAATAAAACACACATTATTTAATCTTTACACCTTTACAAAATTAATGAACTCCTATCACAACTCTCGGTTTGGTACATGCTGCCTTGTAGGAGCTGGGCTGGCGCTTCGGGATGGAGATCCCATGGTTAAGGCTGGCAAGTATCCTGTGCGAGTCTTTTCCGTGTTTGTGTTTGCAGGTGTAAACCAAGGTTTGGGTGATGTGTTAGGCGGTGACTATGACAAAATGCATGTTAAAAATGTGACATGTTTTGCATTTCAGTTGCAGGAAGAATATGATTCTTTTTTTTGCCTTTATTTGTATAAACTGGCTGGGGCAGTAGTCCCTCAGACACAATCCACAGTGACAAAAATAGCTGCAGTATTGTAGAATGGGTATGAGTTGATCAGAAAAGAGAGTAGGTCACTTATAGGAATGACAAAAGAATATAACTTGTAACCACTTGGTGTTCAGTGGATGTGAAAACTAACTTCCTCATGCAGGAATTGGAGTGGGCAGACAGTGCAAATAAAATTAGAACTGCAGCAATTTATAGCCTTGTTCTTTGTGATTTGTCCCCTTAGCCCTTCTCAGGAACCTATTTATTTTCCACTTCCCTTAAATCTCGAATTAGTGCAAATTACTCAATTTTTTATGCATATTTTACCAATCTTACTTTTTCTGATCAAGTTACACCTATCACTTGCCTTCATCATTCGTGTTTTAATGGATTTATATGTCCTTGCCAGGTGATTTAGGTTCCTCCCTGAAAGTAACCATAGTGAATGGTTCAAATATTTGTTTGCTGAAGTTGAGAAATTTGAGTCATCCCTGATATACTGATTTCAAGAGCACTGAGTTCGATCAAGCTGAGAAAAATCAAGCCTAAAAAGTATATACCTCAAATGGGGAAGTATCCTTCTTTTAGTATGACTGATACATAAAAATGATTGCAGAGTGGTTTGTACATAAAACCAGCTCTTTCAAAGAAATTACTAACCTAGGTTTATGAATAATCAGAAGTAATGGGGAATATCTCATTTACTGACTAACTCTTCTCTCTCTGCATTCCTGTTTAACACACAGGCTTGGATACTGCTCGGGTGTTTGTTGCAGATGAGTAAGATCCAGCCATGGAATGCTCACGGGCATCTAGTTATTAACGTTGCCTCATAATATTCCCTGTGGAGATGAACTGACTCGCACAGGACTAAGAAAAAAACAGCACCAAGGGATGATCCTTGTGAAGATTCTCTCTAGTCTCATTGTCGGTAATGAGAATAAAAAGTGGTTATGACTGAGGTGATCATGAACACAGCAAAAGAACCAGGGATAAATGGGCAATCTCTCAGTAAATATTTTCACAAAGCTTTTCAATAGGAATGTCAGTACTGCCGGTATCTTCTTCATATTGAGATAATTCCCCCAGAAGTAAGTAAATAACACAGGAACACAGCAAAATGAGGAGCAGCTTAACCTCTTTGCTGAAATGGTAATTTGTCATGGACACTGATGCTTGACTTGATCTTTGAACTGGTTGAAGAAGTGGCGGAGAAGTGATCCATGTCATTCATGAGATCAGAAACAGGTCAGCACTTCTGGGTTCACAGAGGGCACTTCTGCTTACCCTTACTGCTCTATTCAAGAGACTACAGAAAGCGAAGGGAATGCTAAGGTAAAGGGAAACACTTCTGAAGCACTGCTCGAGCTGGGTTGGTGGTGTGCTGGGATGCCACTGCTGGTCCTTGTTCAGAAACAGCTCCAAGTACCATCAGGGCTGGGCTGTGTTTGTTCTATGCCAGAAGGCTGGCACTCTCTTCCTGAGTGACCAAATCATGACTTGCACTCAGTCAAAGGATATGAGAGCCACTATCACAGAGTTTGTCAGGAGCATTCTCAAAATACAAATAGGTGGGTGTTGCACTTGGAATAATATTTAGCCAATTATTTGTTAGTTCAGAATGACATACTTTGCACAATACACAGAATATTATATACACAAACATGCAGGTGGTCTTTAGCAGTTGGGCTGTTATGCAGAGCTTCTTGTCTGTCCTTGTGCTTTTTCCCATCTTTCACGAGAGAGCACCAACATCTACAGCAAAAAACTTCTCATATCTTGAAGGCCTCAATACAGAATGGCTGATCTTCGGTTAATCAGGGCTCTGGGAGTTAGACCAAAGAGGATCTATATTGTGCTGTTCATTTTAGGGAAGAGCAGAGGTAAGAAAAACAATGGCAGCACTAAAGAGTTGAAATTGTTTCCCCTTATAGATGTTTGCATGGATAAACAAACATTTGTGGTGGGAAGTCATGCATCTAGATTACATAGAAAGGACAAACAAAGCTTTTTCTTCATCCTAAAATACAGTGTACCTTATTATGGGCACTTTAGCAAAACACAGTGTGTTCAACCTTCCAAAATACTTTAGCCCATGGAAGAGCAAGAGTTTCTCAATGAAATTCCTGTAAGAGTTGGTATCCCTGGTATCCCAAACCAGCTTGCACTTCCTGAGTCTCAGTCTCAAGAAAAGACACACTGGGAGTTTATATTTAAAAGAGATTTCCATATATGAAAGGATCCTCTCCAAAGCTATTGCAGATATCCTGCAATGACTTAGAATAGTGTACATTTGACAGTCAATACACCAAGCCCATCAACTATTTCATTTCTAAACAAGCAAACCTTCTCTGTTCCTCTGCCTCCTTCCCGGTCTTATTCAATACCCTATTTTCAGAACACTCAGAAAAATCAAGCTATACTATAACTTTGGCAGAATTATTCCTTGTTCTTTTCCCTGTTAAAGGGAAAAAAACGTAAAGAGTATTTCTCTAAAAAGGTCAGTGATTACATATGTGTAATATATCATGGCTTTAGTTTTACAATTTAAGAACACAGCTGGGTTGGGAGGTGGGAACAGCTGGTCACGTGTTGTGCACGCTGTCGCTGTATGTACAGATGTTCTTCGGATGGCTGCTGGTCTGTATTTAAGTGGCTATGAAGAAAAGGCACCTGCTTGGAAGATCTATGGCCAGTGCTGTTCATCAGGGCTGGAGGGGAGCGGTCAGCAAACACTGTCCTGCTGAACCTGTTCAGGGACGAATGCTCAGGCTGTCAAATATTAGCCAAAATGTCCTGCCAGTGGCAAATGCCCTGGAGCCAAGAAACCTCGGTATACGATTTAATTCTAGTGATCCTGCAGACAGGTATGTTTTTCACAAACTTGTGTTTTTCTGCTGAAAAAGGTTAATCCAAACAGTCCTGCCTGGCTGTGCTCATTAAGTGTTTGTGGTTTAGCAGGGACTTGTTCTTCATCAGCCTCTGATGACTGCAATGACCAGGTCCACAGACGTGCTGCGTTACTGCTGTCCTAACTGCTAGCACGATTGCTCAAGCACTATGGCAGTCTTAAGGCAGCTTCAGAAACTTTCAGAATATAATTAATTGCTTGTAAGAGAGGGAAAAAGACAATATATTCTGTGCAGGACAGCGGGGCCTCTTGAGCCTCCTCTGGAGCGCACTGGGGAAATCATCAAGGAAAAAAAGTTATCGCCGGACGGCGAGGGGCACAGCTCCGGCAGTGCCAGCGCGGAGCTGCCAGGCTCCGCTGGGAGAGGTGCCAGCGCTGGAGGCAGCCTTTGCCCGAGCACAAACAGCTCCTTCATTAGCAGAGGGACGCGGAGCCGGGCACTCGGGGAGCAGCCTCGGGAAAGGGGAGCTGCCAGCAGCCCCTGTGCCCTACACCCCCGGCAACGCGCTCCATCGTCTCCCCCTCCGCTTCCCCGCGCTTCCCGGGAAGGCAACTCTTCCAGGCAGGACCGGGGGCCTCCTCCTCACCAGGTATTGCCTTCCCTCCCCACTTCTGGTTTGGTTTTTTTTTTGGACCGTATTTCTAGCCAAATGGGGAAACATTAGATGACGGAGCCCTTCTGGTGCCGCGGGCTGGGAAGCGTGCCCGCAGGGGCTGCGCGGGGATTTCGCACTGCCCCCGGGGACTTTCCACTAGCTCCTTAAGCTCAGGCAGGGAGGGATTTAGGTCACACGTAGAGGCGGCCATGCCGTATAAGCGCGGTGGCTGTCACGGCTGGTTGTGGCGTGAGCAGTGAGCCGCAGGGTTTGGCCAGGGGGGGATTTCGGCGCCTGCCAAACCTCAGCTTCTCCCTGCTTCCACCTTCTCCCTGCACAGAGAGGCAAGGGACTCAACAGCGCTCGCCCTGCGGGGAACGAGGATCGCAGACCTCTCCGGTTTGGGAGAAAAGCAAGAGCATCTCGCTTGGCACATAGGTGCTGCTGGTGGAGGTTACTATTGCTGGTAGGTTATAGGGTGGGTATAACCAACCAACATTTAGGAGGTATTTCCCATGCATGCATATGCAAAAAGCTGCCTGAAAGAGGAGCTGAGGCCCCCCCGGTAGCCTCGGGGTCTCCTGTGATGGTGGCTCAGAACCACCTGGGTTCTGGCAGTGGTGCTGTGTGTGCAGAAAGGCTGAGGGGATCTCAAGGAGCCTCCGGTGTCCCTCGTTCGGTGAAGAGAGAGCATCCTCACCTTCCTCCCGTGGCAGGTCCCAAATGTGCGTCTCGCAGAGCAGCCCAAATGACAGAAAAGGGCCCAGACCAGAGTCAAAAGGACAAAATCAGGGCCCGCGTCTCAGCAAACCCCCAGGAATGGATGAAGCTTCATGAGGGTCTGTAACTACCTTTAGCAAAGAGCCTGGCAAAACCCCTCTCTGGGGTCAGGCAAAGGGAAGCAACACCAAGGGTGCTTGTAAACTGGAGAAGCGAACACATAAAAGAGTGATCTGCAAAAAAAAGGAAGGGAGAAAGTGCTCCATGGATGGGGACAGCGGGCACAGCCGCCCCCGTGAATGAGGAGTCCCTCCTCGTCCAGAAAGGCTGGAGCCTTTGCTCCCTGGTACGATCCAATGTTTCAGCACTTAGATGTGGTGAGAGTTAGTTTAAAAAAAAAAAAAAAAAACAAAAAAACCCCAGGACTTCAAAGGTAACAGGTGTTGGTTTTCTTTGGTTACTCCCTGTTGATCCATTTTCTGGTCAACAGTTCGGTTGGACTTTTTCAGCTGTTCAGTTGGGCATGTAAATATGCTCAGTTTAGTAGGTCAGCCGGGTTGCGACACAAGCGAAGAGCGGCCGGCGTGCCGGGCAAGCACGTGTGTGGAGTTGGGCCATAGGGGGAAAAGGGTATGGCGAGGGGCTGCGCCTGGAACACAAAGATGCCAAAGCAATAGTGTTCGTGTAGCTCTTCCAGATGAGGGATGCCGGTTTCCCGGGGTCTGTGGGCCAAAAGGCTACAGCTGCAGCTGGCGGTGGGTGTGCATGTTCCTCCGTGTGTGCATGTGTGTGTGCATGTATGTATGCTGGGGAGCAGCATATTTGTCCATATTGATTATGTTATCCGCTGCTAGAATGATGTTAAGGCCGAAGGTTAGTGGCACTCAGTGGTGATACGCAGGTGTGCGAGGCAAGAAAGAATAAGGACCCCCTTGCATCACATGAAGCTGATACTGTCTCCTCAGCTGCGGGAGTTGGAAGATTGAGTCACATCACAAAACATTGCTATATTTTTAAAAATAATTTGTTCTGGCCTGGGAGGAGCAGGAGGGTGGCAGGGGCATGAAGCTCACTTCAGGCAGCCAGCGTCCTCTTTGCTGGAGAATTAGAGCTCCAGGTGGCTCTGTCTGGCTTCTGTGCCATTCTTCTGACACCATGAAAGGACAGAGAGCTAAAGGGTACCTGACACCCTTCCCCTCCCTCCCCAACAGTTACTGGGACTGATTTGCCTTTTAAATGCCGATTTTTGGAAAAACCCTCAGCACAAGCCGGTCTGAGGAGGTGGGAAGCGTCACCCCGCTGGCATTAAGCTGGCCTGCCACATCAGCTGAAAATAGTTTCTCCTCCTGCGCCCCCCCAGCAAGGTGCAGGGCTCCCTGCCGGCGCAGAGCCGCAGGTGAGCCTTGTGCTCGTGGCGGGGTCAGTGGCTCTGCAAAGCCCGAGCTGTGCTTGCACGTAGCCTCTGCTTTGCACCCGGGTGATTTTTGGCACATGAGCACGTTCAGGCTGGATGCGCTGCTGGATTGCAGCAGAAAGTGCTAGAAAAACGGTGCGTATGATGGGTGCCTGTCACGGCCTTCCGAGCCATTCCCGCAGGCTCCAGCACCGTCAGCAGCCCCTTTCCACCCTCACTGGCTTTTGCAACATTGGGATCAGTTGATATCGAACTGCCTCATCTGCGAAAATCCCATCCGAATTGGGAAGACTTGTGAAACCTGAACCTCCGCCAAGCCACAGCTCCCCTTTCTTCCCCAGCAGCGGGGAGGTCAGTCAGGAAATTCAATCTTCACCATGGTCCAAGGGCTTCAGCGAACCAGAGCACATGTCTGGCAGACGCATAATGTACCCAGCGCATATGTTCCAGCAGGACTGCGGTCGTCCACGGACTGCTGGGAGGCTCACTGGGCATGCTGACAGCCTCACGCGATTTCCACAGCTGCCAGTGCTGAGTGAGGTTTGTTAATAAAAAATGTGTTTAGAGACCTTTCTCAAAACCAATTTTCTTAACAAAAGGAATTTCAGCATTACTAAAACTCCCCCAATTTCTTGTTACTCTTTTTTTTTCCTTTCTGTGTGTTTTTTGTTTTTGTTTTTGTAATAACAATTACCAGTACAAAATATACTGGAGATTATGGTAAGGAAGCATACACCGTCCATGCTCTGACCCTCCGCAGGCGTTTCCAGTGCAGGTGGCTGAGGCAGCCTGGGGCAATGGTAGAGCTGAGGGGTGCAAGTCCCATTCAAATCAGCGTTTTATCAGATTGGGTTTGGGGGTGACAGCAGTGCAGGCCAGTGGTTCTGGATCAGGATTCATCTTTACCCCTGCACTGTGTCCTCTTTCCCTGCTGTGTGGACACTTTTATAGTCAGCTTGTGAAAGATGTAATAATTAACAAACAGGAAGAAACATAAGCATCTCCCTGAGAGGAAGAAAAGGGGCTGTAACAACCCTTGGCTGCAATGCAGAAGGAATGCAATGACGGGCAACAGTGCCTGCTCCTCTCTCCCTTCCTACATAGTAGGGATATCAAATTTTAAGTAGTAAAACCTCAGGGGTAAGTGAGAAGCTGTGTGGAGGGTTATGAGCAAGGATCTCATAAATAAACCTGACCTATCATAATCCCACACAGTCTGTCTTGCCTAAACTTGCATCAAAGATGCCAAAAGCCACAAGAAGATGGGAAGTCAGCCCATCCTTATAACTGCAGGCACTGCTTTCCAGAAAAGGTTCTCGGAAAGCAGCTAGTGAGGCTGGATTTCTACAGTCAACGAAGAGCGACTTCTCGAGGAGAAAGCAAGACTGTAAGGGAGCAAGAGCAAAGGTCCACATCACTCAGCATCCACTCCAAGAGTGAATACTGGTGATACTCCAGGAAAACGTAAGAGCCATAGGCAAAGGAGATTCTCCCCTACATCCCTGCTCAGCTTTTGGCAGTAACCCTCGAAGGAGTGCCCGAGCCAGCAGGTGTACCCCGACTCGCCTGTTTCAAACCTGCTGAAGGATTTATCACCACTGACGTTGCCCAGTCTCCTTTGGGCCCATTTAGTTCCTGGCTTTGGGGAGTTTGCAAGGCACGCTGAGTTGCATGGTTCAGTTGTGCTTTGTGCCCCCACCGGTGTGAAACCTGTTACCTGGCCGTGGTCAGGCACATAGGCTGGCACCTCACTGGGACGGGCAGCCAGGTGATTGTCAACCAGGAGCTGTGTGCCACTTACCAGTGCAGGTGCCAAGATCCGAAACTTGGCCGGGACAAGGGAAAACAGAGATGCTGCACCTCCTGGAGTAGCCATCAGCAGTTGAAGATACTGAGGAGTAGAGTGGAGCTGCTCCGGGACATAAAGCAGGTTATAAAGCAAGGCAGAGAGAAGCAAATACAGAGCCTCTTGGGGTAGCGAGGCTGGCTGGCTCCTGGGGACCACTGTGTGCTGCCAGGAGAGCGTGGCAGACTCAGATGTCCATGAATCTGTCCAAGGGCAGTGGTCACGCTGGCAGGCATGGGGCCAAGGATGGGTTGGAGAGCTCAGATCACTAGGGCCACAAAATGCCCCAGGGTACAGGTAGCTTCTCTTCCCACAGTCCTCCCACCAAGGCATCGTGGGATCTGATTTTTGGATGTGGGAGTATAAACAGCCAGGTTGTACCTTGGGAAACTATGCACTGTGTTTAATAGCTAAAATTCATGTTTTGTAGGACAGAGTTAAGCAGTCCTCAGGGTCGGAGGGAGAGCCCTACACAGCAGCGGAACTAAGACGCATGTTAAGAAAAAACATCTTCCACAATGCGCTGGACCCTTTGCTCTGCATAATCAATTTGCTTCCTGTGCAATTTCCTTCTGCTGCCCAGGCAGTGACAGACCTCGTTGCTGGAGATCCTGATGTTCAGACAACCTTTTTGCTCATGGTGCCTAAAAGCCAGTTTCCCCAGAGCTCCAGCTCTTGCCCCTGGCACAATGGAAAATGGACGGGTGCCTCACTCCCTTGGGTTTTATTGAAAAAACCTTGCCCCACGTTGCTACAGCCCGAACATCAGTGCTATATATACAGATTGCTCTCTTGTCCTTTGCTCTTGTGCTGAGAATGGGGTAGTGACTCTTGAAATACTTTAGAAAAATTTGTCTTCATATTGAAGGCTGATGATTTTTTTGATCTTCACCTTAGTCTTTCTTGTGTGCAGCAGTTAGTCTTCAATTAGCTGCCCTGGCGGGGTTATGTTACATCTTGCATGGGTATTTCATAGCCTGACGAGGGTGTCCGGCAGGGATATTGGTGATAGGGGATATGTTATTTCCAAATGTAGGTAGGTACCTCTCCTCTGGCTCTGCACCCTGGAGATGGCAGCACCCAAGGTCGCAGTGGTTGGCGCGGGAGTCATCGGCCTGTCCACAGCGCTGTGCATCACGGAGACTTGCCCCAGCTGCTCTGTGACGGTCCTTTCAGACCAGTTCAGCCCCAACACGACGAGTGATGTTGCAGCCGGGATGCTCATCCCTCACACCTACCCAGGTGCGTGCAACTCGGCGTGCCGGTGCCCGTGGCACCTCATACGGCTGCGTGCCCAGGTGTGCAGCGATGCACAGGCGTTCAGGAAGAAAAGTGCAATGACCTGCGTTCCCCATCTGTCCCGTCTCCTCGACACTGGCTTCTCTTCTTTGCATTATTCCTCTCTGCATGTTTGCTTTTGTTTATATGCAGGCACACCGATCCACGTGCAGAAGCAGTGGTTCAAGGAGACCTTCACTTTCCTTTTTGCCATCAGCAACTCACCCGAGGCATCAGAGGCTGGCATTCACCTGGTCTCTGGGTAAGAACAGCCTCCCCCCCGGGCAGCCTTTGGTATGTTTGTGCTGTTTGCTGGAGCAGGCAGAGAGGTTTTCCTTGCTGGAGTTCAGGCGTATTCCCTTCATGGCATAGCTCTTATAACCATATTCCCAAGAAACTGCATTGCAACTGCTCAGATAAAATGTATTTTCAAGGAAAATTAATGCATGGGTGTGCACAGAGAAACCATTCAAGACTGGCCGGCACCAAATGTCTTTTAATAGCTAATGTTTTCCATACTGTCATCCACCAGTTGCTGGCAGCAGGGGTGGTCTCCATAGGGATGGGACTGCAGGATCTTCCAGCTTCAGCAACTAGGTATAGGGCTGCAATTGGCGGGGAGGGGAGTGGTTGGGGGTGTTTTGTGCTGCCTATTACGCACACAGAAATTTGCCTCTTGCGAGTGTTGAGGCTGGCCACTCTGTAGCTTTATGGGTACCCAAAAAAATGTGACCAGGTGTGCAAGTGGCCCTACGCGAAGGTCCAGCTAGGGTGGTCACAGCTGTGGTGGGGACACTGTGTGAGGGGATTTTGTACTTCTATAGTTGGAAGTACATACAGTATAGCTGGAAGAACTCTGGTTTATTTACCCAGGTGTGTCACTCTCAAGCTCGGCTTTGGCAGCCCTCTGCCTGTTTGCCAAGGCGGGTATTGCAGTAGCAGGCAGCAATGTTTCCCCGTTGTTGTTACCTTTGCAGAGCTGCACTGATGAGCGGGAACAGGTTCCTGAGCTCTTGGGTTTGTGCTAAGATTGCCGTGACACATAATATGGCAGAGCAATAGCAGCTAAGTTTTGCAGCTTTTTCTCTGTCCTTTAGGTGGCAGGTCTTTAAAAACACTCCCAAGGAAGAGTTACCTTTCTGGTCAGATGTCGTCCTGGGATTTCGGCCAATGTCCGAAGCAGAACTCCAAAAGTTTCCGCAACACCGATTTGGTCAGGCCTTTACGACACTGAAATGTGACTGTCCACCCTACCTGCTGTGGCTGGAGAAAAGGTTGGTTTTGCTGCAGGTTGGGCATGCAGAGAAAAACCCAGGCAGAGGGACTGAGGGCAACCTAGAGACTCCTTGAGAGCCTTAGGTTTGGACCAAACTAGAAAAGGGCTGTTTCTCACCAGGGAAAATGCAGCAAGCACAAGAAATAAATACCCAATTTTTCCAAAATGTGAAAGACCCCATTTTTGCAATGTTCACTTTCTACCACTGTGGCTGTACAGTGGGGCTTAGCATGGGAGCACCTCTGGGCATAGGACCGACACAGCCACAGGGGCCACGCGTGGCCAGCCAGACCTTGAAGGTACATCAGGAGCATGCCAAGTCCTAAGAAAACCTGTGGGTGCTCCTCATTTGTCAAACTTCCCAAATAATATCCCTCTGTTCTTGAAGATACGTCCAGTCCCTGGGACAATAGGCATCTCTGGGAAGATGTTTTACCAGAAGATTTTGCACTGAAGAGGTAGCTGGACCAATTAATCTCAAATTTGGTCAACAATTGGAATAATTTCTTAATCCAGTCAGGTGAAAAAAGGTCAAATAGCATCATCTTGTAACAAAGCTTTTGGAAACGTTAGCCTGCCTAAGATGGGTGATGTACCCACTCCAAGGAGTCATGGCTTCAGAGTTCGTACCTGGATTGACATAAAAGTTAGAAAATTTGCCAATTTGCCGATTTCCAGGTTTCCCCCAAATACATGGATTTTGGAGAACTGTAGGAGAGTCAGGATGCAGATCTAAAAAGCTTCTGACACCTGGGATATGCATTTAATCCATTTAAGTACCCCTAAAGTGAGCAAATAGCTGTATCCGCTTGAGAGAAAGTGACAGGCTGCAAGCTGATTTGAGGTTAAGTAAAGAGACGTGTACCGACACCATGGTACAAATTGCCAGCTCAGCCAGTTGCTTGGATGCCTTTCATCTCACTGTAAAACGTGAAAAAAATGTTTCTTGTTCTAGCAGCCAGCCAGGCTGGGAGTACTCCAGTGGCACCAGTGCCACGTGAGCTCTATGCTGTCTCCTCGGTGCGCGCGCTCTGTCATGTCTCATTGCCTCACCGAATTGGAAATTTCTGCTGAAGCACAACTAAGTTGTACAACCCATTTAGTATCTGCCATGTGATTTCTGCTCTCTCCTTATTCCTGCTATAGCCTTCTTATTTCTCCAAGGATGTAGTCGAATAAGATGATCAAACTCCTTTTCTTTCTCTTCTTTCTGGTGATGAGAAATGAGAGCATATTAAACATGTAACTAATTCTCAAACCCCTAGTGACTTGAGCAGTATTTATAGACCATTCTCTTGGCAATCCACAAGGAAAATTGGTTTTGTGCCCACCTTGCTGGTCCAAAAATGGACTTCAGGAATTTTTTCCTGCTTGCTTGCCTGAATTCAGGAGTTTTCAGCAGGTTTTTTTATTGGTGTATTTTTTATGGCATGATGGCAGAGTCCCAATTACAACGCTTAGGAGCTCTCCCAGCCAGCCTGAGTGTCCTGCTGCACCCAAACCCCAGTCCCCAGAGCATCAGCTGTGCCCTGCATCCTCGGCTCACTCCTTGTCAGTGCTTTGTAGGAAACCACTGCCTTTGCAGCGGGGTTGATCACTTTGCCAGCTGCCGGAGTATTGCAAAGGACAGGATTCCCCACTTAATGCATTGCCATCACAGACCTGTCTCCTGACTTGCTCACGCTAAGGTCCCCACTAAAGACCCCCAGCTGACCGGATGCAGCGGACAGCATCCATCTCACACCAATGTTTTTCCCCAGGGAAAGGCTTCGAGCTTCAGGCAAGTTCAGGGTGGAATATGGCTTGAGATTGAGCTCAAAGATGAACCTCAAGAAGGGGTGAATTTTGCTGAAGAGCAGACATGGATGTAGAGTGCTCTGAGCTGTCCTGGGTGACTCCTGGCTGCTGCTCTAGAAGGGTATGGGGCTCCTGGGGGTCCCGTGCCACATCTGCCCAGCTTGCGGGGACATCTTGGGTACCCCAGGGCTTCGCACATGGCACTAGATGACTAAGTGGTGCCTAATATCAGGGGGGTGAGTTGGGAATGAATGCGACGGTGTGTAACAGGCACGTTAAAGGGGGTGTAGGATGATAGTGTTGTCACTAGCAGAAGTAAATTGGGGAGTAAGTCTGATATTTTTCAGCTTGCTTGAGCTGTTAAAGTTTGGTATGGTTATAGAAATGAATCAATGAGACCACGAGGAGCTGACTGTCTGCCTAGGGTCTAACGCCAGACCCTTCTCTAATATTGATCAACTTGCTGCATCTTTTCCAGCCCAAACAAGCTAAACAATAGCTTTGATCCAATGAAATCAGACAAATCACAAACAGAAACCCCGTGACATTTTCTTTGCTTTTTGTCCCATCTGTTTGGTTTAGATCGGTATGTTAAAGGCAATCTATCTCATTTACTTGATGTGCATAATAATTGTGTGAGGGTTTAGGGGTTTCTTTTCTGCCTCACTTCTGGACTCTTTTTGTAGATTGAAAGCAACCGGCGTCCAGATGCACACCAGAAAAGTTGCGGACTTGTGGGACCTGCACAGTGAATATAATGTCGTCGTCAACTGCGCGGGCATCGGAGCCCACCAGCTGGTGGGGGACGAGAAGCTCTTCCCCGTCAGGGGACAAGTACTCAAGGTTCATGCTCCTTGGGTGAAAAACTTCATCCGGGACGGGGATGGCTCAACTTACATCTACCCGGGGATACACAGGGTAACCCTAGGGGGAACCAGGGAAAAGGGGAGCTGGGGTCTCTCCCCTGATCCCGGCACTACCAAAGACATCTTTGACAGATGTTGCTCCCTTGAGCCCTCACTGCGGGGAGCTCAGGATATCGCGGTGAAGGTGGGCCTGAGGCCATCCCGGCGCTGCGTGAGACTGCAGAGAGAGGTCTTGAGCCGAGGAGGAGTTAAGCTCCCGGTGGTCCACAACTATGGGCACGGGGCAGGTGGCTTTTCGGTGCAGAGGGGCACAGCCAAAGAGGCTGCTCGCTTGGTGGGAGAGTGCATTGCTACCCTGCCAGGGTCCTCATCGAGGGCCAAGCTGTGAATCCCACAGGCTACTTTCACATTTACAACAGGCTAGTATTGCATCTCCTAGTAGCAGCTTTGGACTTTTATTCTATTACTGGATAGAAGGAACCTAAGACAGCAGCTTGTGCCATTGCAGATGCTCGGTGGTATCTCACCTGGCTTCCAGCTGCCACCTTGGAAAGGCATGATGGGTTGATCCAAGTATTAGTCCAGCTGTCCTTCTCCTCTATCTGTCCTATCTCCTCTAGCTGTTCTATCTCCTCCATTGTTTCTACCCTGGGCATTTGTCCTAGCCTCATGTTAAGGAGAAGGCAAGATGGTAAATATTCTTCACGGGACAGGGATCAGATTGCTGCAGTATAATACAAATAACATCAATTTAGCACTTCTTCGTCTGCATCTAAAGGGTATTGGATGCACTACGCTCATATTGGGTAAGAACTAGTTCTCTCCTCTTGTACCAAATCTAATCTAGTATTGCCCTTGCTCCCAGCATCTTACTACTAAACCTTACCGTTTTCCATATGATTTACAAGGAAAAGAAAACCCCATGCAGTGCTGCATTACAGTGGTCCAGGTCAGCTCTTATAGAAAGCAACAGTAGGTCACTGTCATGCACAGTGACCAGGCAAGCATGATTTTAAGAGAAGATCTGTGACAGTGATCACTGCATTTGCTCATATGACTCCTCAGGGAACTTAACACAAAGTTTCTGCGAGAGGAAGTTGCCCCATATAAGCTACAGTTTTGTGCATCTTTTCTCACGCTTGTTTACAAATCTTTTTTTTTTTTCTCAGAGCCTCTCAGGGTTTGCTCTCAGACACAGATGATTCCCCACCCCCAATAGCAGCATTGACATGGCCCGTGTTCTACAGAAGAGGATTTTTCAGGGTGGGCTAGGGAGTGCAAGCATCTCTTTTCTACTTCGCATGAGCACTGGCTGCTTTTCTTGCAACAGCTGATACGAATAAACCAGTGACAAACCAACAAGGATCTTAACACCTGCCTCAGTTTCATAAGGGAGAGAAGAGCCATTTAAGACTAAAACACTCCAAAGACAAATTTGTCTGTAACTGGACATGAGCAAGATCCTCTGCTGTAAGGTAGCTGAGCCACCAAAGCCCAGATCCTCACTTCATGGCAGAGGCTGAGCTGGGCTTTACACTCCCCTCAGCAGTTCAACCCCTTTGATGTGGCTGAAAATAGTCACTCCCCAAAGTTGGAGATTACTGTCAAGGTATAGATCTGACTGTTAGCGATTAAACCACTCATTAGCTCTTAAATGGCTCATTCAAGAGCGTTAGCATCCATTTTTGTCTACGTTTTTTTGTCCTTACAGCTACAAAACAAATCAAACTCCTTCAAGAACTCACATGGCTAAGATGAACTGATAAATAAAGTTCTAATAATGGAGCAAAGGTCACTTCTGTAGTGTTTCCTTTCATAAACAAGGGGTTTTCTTTGATTTGGGATGGCCTGACAGGGCCAAGAAAGGCCACATTCAGACATGGCTGCCAGCTCCTGCTGTTCTCAGCGGGGATGAGGACAGTTATCCTTTGCAAGGGACAGCTGTCAGAAGAAACATCACCAAATTAAATTGTAGGGACAGCTGTCAGAAGAGACGTCACCAAATTAAATTGTAGGTCAATAAGGGCCTGGGATCAGCCTAAGCCAGCCCTGCCTTCAATAGCCTTGCCCGCCTCTCCTCAGCTCCGAAGGCTGATTTTGCATTCCTTCCCCCATCGTTTGTCCTTTCCAGCAGCACGAGAGGACAGAGCTGCTGCTTTTGGCAGCAGTGTTGGTGTAGGGTTTGTCAAACTGCAGCTTTGCCCTCAGCTAACATGGAACATAGTAATACATGGAAAAAGAACATGAGAATGGGCTATTTTTTCTTAATCTTGATTTTAATCTTGAAAACTAACAAACAGTGTATCTTACCCTGGAGCAAGAAACACTACTAATGCTAATGGGATGTTCATAGCCCCACGAGAGCCCCAGAGCTCTGGTTGTGTGCTTCTGCTCTGCAGGGTGGCAGGGTTTCTTCTAATATACTTCTAAAAGTTGTCTGGTTGACAAAAAATGTCAAAATAGGTTCAGCTGCAAGGCCCATCAGTCTGGTGTCCTAGCTCTGGCCATGGCCAGCAGTGGAGAGGGCCACCTCCAGCCATTCCTGGCCCAGGGGCTTCCTCAGCTGAGGGGTAGCTTAATGTTTCATGGCCCTCAGATGATTTATCTTCCACACATTTGTCGACTTGCTTCTGAAACCATGTATGGTGCTTTTGTAGTCCCCGACATTTTGTGACAACAGGTTCTGTAAAGGGAGACATTTCCTTGCCCAGAAGCAGAGCTCCTTGCCTTTATCTTTGTCTTGAACCTGGAAACATAATTTGATGCCCCTTTCTTGCCTCTCATGAGAAATGGTGACTAATTATTTTCCATGATCCTTCTTGAATTTATAATGCTGCACCATACTCCCTCTGGGAACCCTCTTTCCCACCTTGAAGAATCTTGGTTTATGTAGCTGCTACCCACATAAAGTCATCCCATATCTTTGGTATTCCTTGTTGCCCATCTTTATACCTTTTCTCACTCTAACATACTCTTTTCGAGATGGAGGGACCAGAACTGCACACAGTACTCATGATAGAGGATGAAACTTGTATTCAATTAATTACATCTCTCTTCCTTTCCTAATAATTTCTTACATTTAATTGCTTTGTAGTCACTAACAAGCTTTTAACTGACATTTGAATCGAACTACCTAATTGCAAGATATCTGCCTTGAATGGTACTAGCTGGTTCAGAGGCCATTCCTGAAGCTGGATAATGAGGGGGTCTTCCTCCCAGCTCAGCCATGTGATTTTCTCCGCTGTTATCCACACTGGATTTCACCTGCCAGTACCTTGCTCAGGCTCACGAGATAGTTTTTGCAGCTCCTTACAGGCAGTTTGCATTTTACTGCCTTGAATAAGTTGGTACCACCAGCAGACCGAGCCACTTCACCATTTACTGGTGACTGATGGGTCTGTGGGTTAGAATTGGCCCTACCACGGATCCCTCTAAGATGTCATTGGTGACTTCTCTCCACTGTGAAAACCAGCTGATTTATCCTTACCTTGTCTCTCTATCCTATATGCAGTCGCTGACTCATGAGAGAATATTCCATCTTATCCCATGCCAGATTAGCTTCTTTATGAGTCCTTGGTGACAGATGTTATTAATGGTTTTCCAGAAGCTGAGCAGATCATACCGAGTGGATGGCTCTAGTCTGCAGCTTCACTGTTTCCTCTGAAGCCATAAGAGGGTGGTGAAGCACAGCTTCATCGCTCCTCACTGCAAAGCTCTGCCAATTCTTCCCTCTTAGTCCGTACCTGTCCTTGCAACTATTCTATTACCATGGCTTTTACCGTTTGCCTGCCATGGGTGTCAGGTTTAGTGGTTTGCATTTCTCTAGATCCCTCACAGCACTTAAATGAAAACAGTGTCACATGCCATCCTCTTTTTTTTTTGGCTGTTTTAAGTAAAAGGTTATACACCTGTATTGGGTTTGTGTGGCAAGGTTTTGGTAGCGGGAGGGTTGCGGGGGTGGCTTCTGTGAGAAGCTTCTCCTGTGTCTGACAGAGCCAATACCAGCCGGCTCTTAGACAGACCCACCGATGGCCAAGGCTGAGCCCATCAGTGATGGTGATAGTGCCTCTGGGAGAACAGATTTCAGGAGGGGGACCCCCCCCAGCAACTGCAGCTAAAGAGAGGAGTGAGCACATATGACAGCACCAGCCCTGCAGACCCCCAGGTCAGTGCAGAAGGAGGGCAGGAGATGCTCCAGGTGCCAGAGCAGAGATTCCCCTGCAGCCCGTGGTGATGAAGACCACGGTGAGGCAGGCTGTGGCCCTGCAGCCCAGGGAGGTCCACGGGGGAGCAGATCTCCACCTGCAGCCTCGGGAGGACCCCACGCCGGAGCAGGGGGATGCCCCAAGGAGGCTGGGACCCCGTGGGAAGCCCACGCTGGAGCAGGCTCCTGGCAGGACTTGTGACCCCGCGGGGGACCCACGCTGGAGCAGGCTGTGCCTGAAGGACTGCAGCCCGTGGAAGGGACCCACGCTGGAGCAGTTCATGAAGAACTGCAGCCCCTGGGAAGGACCCACGTTGGAGAAGTTTGTGAAGGACTGTCTCCCATGGGAGGGACCCCACGCTGGAGCAGGGGAAGAGTGTGATGAGTCCTGCCCCTGAGGAGGAAGGAGCAGCAGAGACAACGTGTGATGAACTGACCCCAACCCACATTCTCCTGTGCCACTGGGGGGTAGGTAAAGAATCTGGGAGTGAAGTTGTGCCCAGGAAGAAGGGAGGGATGGAGGGAAGGTTTTTTGAGATTTGGTTTTATTTCTCATTACCCTAGTCTGGTTGATTGGCAGTAAATTAAGTTAATTTTCCCTAAGCTGAGTCTGTTTTGCCCATGACAGTAATTGGTGAGTGATCTCTCCTGTCCTTATCTCGACCCATGAGCCCTTTGTTATATTTTCTCTCCCCTGTCCAGCTGAGGCGAGGGGGTGATAGAATGGTTTTGGTGGGTACCTGGTGTCCAGCCAGGGTCAATCCACCACAACACCACCCCTAATAGTGCAAGAATTTCCCATTAACATTCCTTAAAACCCCACAAGCAAGTAACATCTGCTTCTCAGGAATTTGTTACTATCCCTCACATCTATTTGTTCTAAAACCTCATCTAATGGCCCTTCAGTCTGAGGCAGCTTCTCTGCATTATCGCCTTAACAAATGGCTCTGCCATGGGAATTTCACTAAGCTTTTCTGCACCAAACACAGACACAAGTAATCTGTTTCGCTGTTGTGTTAGGGCTCGTTTTCTCTCAAACTCCTTTGCCACCCTGATCGTCTGCTGACTGCACACCCTGGTCACCTGCAGAACCCTCCGGCAGGCTCCCTGCTCCTGCTGGGGGAGAGGAAGCTTTTTGGCTATTAGTGAGTTATCTCCTCAAAATCTTTTTTAGTCTGCCTTTCTGTTTCTGCTTTTAATTTGACAGAGTTCATGTCCTTTTCCTCATTTGGACAGGATCTATTCTGGTTCTTTCCCATGTAATTTTTATCATGCTATTACAATAAGCCATTAATTATCTTTCTTCTGGAATGTCTCTGATATTTCAATAGTCTCATATAAAAATCATTTTAGACCCATATCCTATTTTCAGACTTATAGCAAATAGAAACAAGCTTACATTCAGCCTGATTGCTCCAGCTCCTATGCCCTGTTAAAAGGAGCTTTATTTGTCCAGATTGCGTCTTGCTGTTTCCTGCTTACTTATGGTTATAAAGAGGTCAAAATGGCACCTTTAAGGACTTGCCATCATGAACTCCTGCTCTTCTCTGCCTGCTCACTTCCCCCCCCCCCCCCCCATCTCTAGCTTGAAATGCCTTTTAAAATCTCACTCTTTCTCACAGAGGCTTTCTTCCCTGCTGAGGTCATGCCACACAAAGGCTGAGCATCCTACTCAGGAGCTTCAGCTTTTTATTCCAGAAGTTTTCAATTTGCCAAGAATATGTCCTAATATTTTGGGAATAATTGCACAACCCTCCCTCATTTTTCTCCCTATGCATGGAAAATGTAAATATTCTAAAACATATCCACAGAAACATAGTGACGCTGCCCTGTGCCAGCTATACACCGACCCACAAAGTGGAGTCACAACGTTTCGATACCTGCAAGCTGGCTCACTGACACTGACCGCTTGGCTTTTAGGCAGTTGAAGTTTGTTGAGATGAGTCCTTTCTTGCTTCAGCTGCCCAGCCTGGGCAGTATCTCATCAGCCACCCCTGAGTGTCTGCTCCTCACCCAACGTCCTTGCCAGGAGCTGAAGCAAAGACGTGACCTGTGTTAACTCTTCAGCTCCAGCTGAAGCTGAGCTGACGGCTGAGGAATTTGCAAAACTCCACTGTGATCCTAAATCTGTCTGTGCTGTTGCATCGGCTCTGTAGTCTTCATCCAGAAACACAGAGCGTCAGGGAAACACTCGCACGTGGGAGAGGACTAACAGTGGAGGGTCATTAAACCTCCACGACTTTCCATGGTGATGAAAGGCACCCTTAAAGAAAGACTTAGCTGTCACCTATGCAAAGCATTTTATCCTTGTGCCATTCCTTAAGCCCATGTGTGTCCAGACAAAAGTTAACCAGACCGTACTTGGGTATTCCCTTCTTATCCACACTTTATGTTCTACATTGAATAGGCACTCCTGGCAGAGGGCAACCGATCTGTCACGCTCACAGGGAACTTCAAAGGCATAATTATGGCCTAGAAAGGGAATAATTATATTTTGAGACATTTATATCAATCCTTGTGATTGCAGACAGCAGATGGGCTGTATGATGGTTTTTAGAGCTTGAGCTGCAACAGGGAATTTTGTTGATTTTCTTTGCAGAAACAAAGCCATAAAGACATATTGTCTCGATATAGGCTTTTGCCTATATTTAAAACAATTTTGCCAAATTTCTGAAAAAATACGGGAAAATTGGGATTCATCATTCATTACAATTCTTTTCCAGTTGAATACTATTTGTGATAAACTTCAGTTTGATACATTCAAATTCATTTGGAATAGAGAAAATCATGGGCTGGACCGAGATTTGTATTGTTTTCACAACTGTCTTAAATCAATGTTGTACGAGGCTTCATTTTATCCTGCTTTATTCCCTATTTTCCACCAGAGGGAGATGTTGGATCAAGCAGTCACTGAAAGAAACCCACACACTCCATCTCAAAGAGCAGCTGCAGTGATGCTGAACTCGGTGGAAACGTGGGTGCCCGTCGGGCTCCCAAATACCTATAAGGCTTGGAGGACTTGGGTGCTGCAGTAGGGCTTAAGCCATAATCGGGAATCGGTTAGGGCAGTAAAATGTCATGGGGAATGCTTAAAAAAAAAGTACATTGAGGAAATAGAAATGTAAAGGTAGCAGCACACCAGAAGCTGTTGTTAAGAAAAATAAGGGATTATAATCCTAGGCAAAGCTGTTGCTATAGTAGCATGTCCCAGAGCTTTCCCCCCACCAAAAGGATGGAGGGGAAACCACTGTCTCGGGTAGCCAAGTGTCCTCGGCTCCTTGTGTTGTGGGGACTTGGGGTCCCCCGGCCCCTTGAGCTGCGCCTGGGCTAGACATCCCGCGGGGCAGGGGGTCTCTGCTGCCTGGACTGGCTCCTGGGGAGCTCACACACACCCCTCCGGGTGCTCAGGTATTAGAAACCAGCACTGGTTTAAAGCCGATCTGAAATTGTCTGTTTTCTTTCTGGGAATTTTCCCCCCATGTGTCTGTTTTTCTCAATGAAGAAGTTGAAGTTACATCTCCTGGAGAAGGAAAAGTGGACATGAGTCAAAACTCAGCCTTATGAGGAAAGGGAGCAGCTGGGAAGAAAAGAAAGCCGAAAGAAACTTTTCTGAAAGTGAACTTCATAAAAAAGGTATTTCCAAATATAAAAGAAGTTTCAAGGGAATCTTTTTTCCTGTGGGTTTTTTTTTTCCTCCTTTGAGACTGCCTCACATCGCTGACAGCAGCCAGCTTTAGAAGAGCACTGTCCCACATCGCTTTCCTCTGTTCCTCTTCATGTCTACTACCTACCATGGGGACAATATATTTCTCACATTGTAAGAGGTGTGCACCACATGCTCTGCTCCTGTCACTGCCACCTCTGCTGCCTTTTTATTGAACTTCTGCAAAGCCCAAGTCAACCAGCTGATATCCAAGCCTTACATTAGCCTTTACTTATATTTATGAGCCAAAAAGGGGAGGGGAGGCTTGTTTATTTTCTGTATCACCTGAGAACTAAGCAACCGAGCCAGCTGCAGGTATTTCTGAAGCACCTGCATACGCAACTCCAGTCAGCCTTTTGGCTAATGTGAAGGTCTGGAAAACAACCCTTCCACCAGGGAATGCACTAGAGCCACGGAGGGAGCCTCACGCTGCCTTTTCTCCTTTCCAAATGAGTGCAGGGTTGGGCTTCAAGGAAATGAAATCTCCCGTCCCCACACACCTTATCACCTGGTGAGCTGAGCTGTCAGTGGGACAGCTTGTCTCCTTTGAGCATGCAAGGAACTGGATTTGGGCTTCTCACCTCCCATATCGCTGAGACAGTGGCTACAAGAAGAGCAATCCCACTTTTAGGTGTGCTTTGAATGAAAGAGCTCCTTCTGATTTTTGAAAGGGCTGAGGTACCTGAAGTCCAGGCAAAGATTCCAAGAAAAAGAACGCTTCTCCACAGAGGTAAAGTGTAAGTTAAAAACTTTGAGAAGCACTGGCTACCCCGCTTCTGAAAATCCCTCCATAAGCCTTTGTGGACAAGGCCCACATCTTTTTTCCGTGTTGCGAGCGTATCTGCACAGTGTCAGCACTCCAGGAATAATCACGGGGCGAATTGCCACAGAGATTTGCAGCAGGATAATTGCCTCAAACAGAAGGATAAATAGCTTTTTCTGGCATTTAATGGGCCTCTTAAGTGAATGGCAATAAACTCTATGCGAACAGATGTTTTCCTTCTTTTTTCGTCCTCTTGCATCTCATCCATAATTACGCACTGAAATGTTCTTGTCTGGGTTGCTGAGAGCAATCTTGCCGCTGTTTGTCTTCACAGTGTAAGACTGAGCACTTCAGCACAAAGATCGAGCAAAAAGCCATCGATTCCTAAAGGCTCCCGTCGCTGTACGTCAGTGATCGTCTTCTTCCCTCCACGTTAAGCCTGAAAGAGGACTGAGAAGTTAGTGGGAAAATTTGCCTCTTCCAGCCGCTGCTCTGTGGGTCCCAGCGCTGGGCTCTCTCCCTGCCTGTCCCAGTGCCCTGGGCTCCATTCGGGAAGCTCCCGCGCTCCCCTGGCTTTGGGCATTGACCCAGCTATGGCTCAGAGTAGTCGCTTCTCCTTTGCCTTGGGGGGAAGGCCAGTGTCCCCTGAGATGGTCCTCCCTGCTTTATGCCACCGCAGCTACGCTGACCGGACCGCAGGGCAAGCCGCTGGCTTTACCTCCAGCCTTGCCACCAGGACCGTAGCAGGCACCGTGCAAGCTCTGCAAAGAGCCTTTATGCTTTTGGGACTGTGTACGTGACCTCCTGACAGAGTATAGAGAAATGACCTCCATCCTGAAGAAACTCAACGCATTCTGGCAAGGGGATCTCCTCCTAACAAGGAGCCCGCAAGCGAGGTAGGAGCTGGGGCACAACCACAAGCATTAGCCTGGCCGAGTGTTCATCGCCTGGAGTGATGCCTGCAGAGGTGCCTGCATCTTCACAAACCTGCTTCATCCTTCCCAGTGCATCTTTGAAGCATCTGGCTGGCCTCTGGGGATGGAGGCAGACACGCTGTGGGAAGACGTGTGCTGAAAGGATACCCCCTGCGGTAACACCTAATCTCTATACAAACTCTCAGCTATGGAGGTTATTCCACTCTGAATCGATACCGATATCTCTGCATCACTGATGCTGCTCTACATGGCATTGAGGGCAGACTGCCTTGAAAAGAGCCTGCGGGAAGAGCACAGAGTTTTATCCTCACCGTCTGGTCCTGGCCAGGCTGCTCAGCTGCAGGGGATCCATGGCATCTTTTCTGCTGAGGGCAAGGCCATTTCTCTTCTCCTCGTTAGGATTTTGTTTAAGACATTTAAAATGCAACCAGTTGGAGGAGAGGATTAGCTGACCACACAGTAATAGTTCAGAAAAGCAACTTTTTTTGTTACAGGTAAAGACAGTGATACTGAATTTAGTGTCCTGCAAAAACCAGACACTTTTCAGACACGTGGGTGAGACCTTTATTAAAGATGGATACATATTATTAAATTGGCCTGCATACTGGTCCAGGACATTTTTGCATGCCTCCTCTCCCATGAAAGCTGCTTTTCACCCATCAGGTCCATCAAAGATGCTGTCAGTCACTCCCAGCTTTTATTTTATCCCATTGCCTTTAATGAGGCATAAACTGTACAGACACATGCCAGTATATCAAACAATATTGCAAGACAGACTGTAGAAAAAGTGCACAGCACATTAATTATGGGTCTTAATTTGTTTGTGAAACTGCTACCTGGAACGTGTTGCTGCTCTTCTTCTCCCTAGCAGCCCCAGTGCTCTGTCTTGCATCTCTTCTCCCCTTTTCCCCAAACACTTGCAGATGAAACTCTCTCTCAGTGATCAAATTGTGACATCTGCTCAATTACTCCAGTGCTGTTGCCATCCCCTGTATAAATACTTTGGCATTTGTACTGTACTATGTAAACCCATTAAAAACATGTAATAAAAAGGCTTATATAACTTCTTAAAGCCATAATTACTACTCCAGCTGTGGTGTTTTGCAGAATTCTGAGCATTATAGATTAATCCCTTTGCCAAATTTCATTTTTTAATGAAAGACATTTATCCTTGAGCTCAGAAGTGTAAAAATGCCAGTAAAATTGATTGCATCCAAAAAAAGGGAGAAAGCTGAGCCCAGAATAACACCAAGGTAATCTTTAAAACATACAGAAAATAGGATTTTGTAATAGAAACTCAGGGTAATTTTTAAGCAAAGCTGGACATCTGTCTGGGATTACAGTATAGATACAGGCGAAATACAGACAACAAACTAATGTTGCAAAAATCTTTGTACAATAGTACGTGAGCTGCCTATGAGCTATCACTGCTTAATTCTTGTAAACTGGAACATCTTTTCTAAAAAATGGTGATACATGTTTTCAAGTTTTATACTAGTATCTGTGCAATAAAATTGCCAGTGCTTACTTTAAAAAGCAGGGACAATTTTGCCTGTTCAGAATGTTTAGACAATTTAATAAAAGGCAGACCATAAAACCACTGTTGCTCCTCTCCAGGAGTGAAACGCAGCTTCTTGAGTCGCTTTTGTAGATACCACGAAGATTAGGGTTAAATAAATAAAGGTAAGGCCCAGGGATAGCAGAGAACTGCAGAACATCTTCTACTGAAGGGCTGTCTCATTCCTCTTCTCATTCCTGCAGTGAATATATGTGCACAGGTAGGGGTATCTATGCGTGCAAACGCACAAGAGTGTAACTCAGGGGTAAATCTTGATCTATAATCCCCTCTCCAGGCCATTAATTGTCAACTATCTCTTTCATCAAATTCTGAGTACTCAGCTAGGCTGTGGTGTCTGAATCTCTCTGTAGCTGGAAGGAAAAGAGAGCTTCTGCCCACGCCTCGCGCTGAGCTGCCGAACAGCAAGATCAATCTTGTGTTAAGCTGCCGAAATAGCCCACGAGCTTCAGGAGAGCTAATGGGAGACTGCATGAACATGGGTTTTTTTAGCTGTTATCTTCAAACCTACCAGTGGTGAGCTGAGAAGTGGTTTTAATGATCCACACAGCTGAGCTTTAGCCCTGACAGCTGTTCAGACACGTATTTCTCAGCAGCGGTAAGTGGGTAATAGACCAATGCGGCCAATTTACTTCTCCATTGCTAACAGCTAAAAGATAACAGAAAGAGATTCTTACTCTGAGTTTTCAGTGGGATTTAAGGCACAGGAAGGAGTAAGGGCTGTACCTCTCTTGCAAAGCTGCTGGGCTGCGTGCAGGCTCCCGGGAGGTCTGTCACTTGGTGCATCGAGAAACATTTCCAGGATTTCCAGCTGCAGTTTTAAGGAACAGAAGTGAGACCGGGCTTGCACCGAAGTCATCACTGAGAAGCCACCCGGGGATCATCCCAGGTTCCTCAAGGCTCTGGCAGAGCTTTCGCACATAAATGTGCAAGGCGATGAAACAGGCCTGGACCAAAGCTCTGAACCCTGCAGACTCAGGATCAGAGGCACACGCATCTTCTCTGGGGAAGGACACGCCGTGCTTCTCTTCACACAGCCACTTTTAAAATGACCTTGTGAAAGCTTCTACAAACTGAAAGTTTCTACAAAACCTGTCTGTTTTCATGGGCACGGCAACATCATCACTGCAGTTTTCAAAGCATTAGCCATGAGTGTAGGAGGGAGGAGAGGGGAAAAAGTCTTCCTTCGCTCTGTCCTGTAGATTTTGGCACGTGGCTCATACCAAATCCAGCGAGGTTGTTAAGCGGAGTCGAAAAGAGCATTTTTAATCGTTTACTCATTTTATAGGAGGAATGTTCCATTAACAGTCCTTGGAGAATCTAGGGAATTCCCAGTAGTGTTTTTCCTGCCTGGGGTTTAATTTTGCACAGAGATCTGGGCAGGCATTTTGACTAGCCAGAAGATAAACAGAAGCCTTGACAGTGGGTGGAGGCAGAAGATGGATGGCGGTAGGCAAGATGTTTGAACTGAAAATGGCCATAAGAGAGATCAACATTAAGTAACTGTTGCAAAGGAGAGATTTTGCTACCAACAACATTCCAGGCAAGATGTAATTTATAAGCAGCAAAGGCAGCACCGAAGCAATGAACTTCCATTGATGTTAAACTTTTTCCTTCCAGAGGTTTAGCACTGTGCTCTCCCCATAGACAAATTTGTAAATGCAGGAGGAATTTTACATTTTTAAAGACTTTTCCTGGAGAAATGAAGGGAGCTGTAGAAATCTGTGGCACCTACATAAAAAGTAGATACAGTAGGACCGATACCTGATTTTGGTTATCAGGGCTTAATGCTCACTGGTCTCAGTAGAAATTGCACGCTCATATTCAGAGTCACTGTTTTGGTTACTCCTTGCATTACATGGCAGTACTTTGCGCTCTCTTGGATGCAGCATGCTATGTGTTCCTCTAACACTATTCATCTTGCTTTGGCGACAACGGGGAGGGGATGCCATTTGCTGCCTGACTCAAAGAGTGGGCATGTTTTGCAGAAGCTGTATTTACCAGCAATCACCTCGAAAAGGTCCATCCTCCAGTTGAACTGGAGTTGCATGCATTACGCTGCAATTTTAATTTGCTTTTCTTCTTAACAGGCATTGCTTGCATACGGGTGTCTTTGCAGCTGATTCCTGGGGGAAGAAATTAGTTTATAATTCACTTGTTAAAATGGAGAGGTAAGACTGCTTAAGGTACTATCTTAATGTCCATTGATTCTCATGCTAATCCAGATAAGATTTCTCATTGTTCCCAAGATTTCCTGAGGTCCTTCTCTACCACTGTTCCCTTTCTCTCTAACTTTAGAAACCCTCTGTTGTGTTTTAAATGGGCAGACTTACATTCAAAAGAGATGGGGGAGGAAGCGTGAGAAATTCAATCCTTTGTTAAAACACAAAACCAAAATGAAAACATGGAGTTAAATTTGTGAACTGTTCTTTATCAGGACCACTCCTAGCATGCTCACAGATTGGGACTGATCAGCTTTCTAAGGAAAGAAATGTCTCGTACGAGGTCAGCATTTACAGTTACAGCTCAATGATGACAAGAAGAGTAGCTGGATTCAAGTATTTGAGCTTTCTGTTGAAGCTATACAATGAGAGAAGAACAACAAATGAACCTGCGATGCTAAAACCAAGAAAGACTTTGTGGTTTTTATTCTGCTCAGTTAGACCTCTTTTATTTGAATATGCATTGTTCAAGCTTTTAGGAAAGCTTTGATTTCTCAAGGATCAAACTTCAAGAGAGAGTTTTAAAATGTATTTGGGCATTATATACTTTTTGAGTCTTGACCTTTATACTCCTGCCTTTAAGATTTTCTCCATAACCATACAAACACAAACTTTTATTTTAATAGGACCTTCAAAGGCCATTATTTATTGACCAGATGCTGATAGTTTAAAACAACCTTGGTGCTAAGAATTTTGTGATATAACGATTTTGGCTAGCAGTATTGCAAGTCTTGTGTCTTGTCACATCTATCCCTGCATTTAGTGTACTCGACGTATATCTAAACCTCTCTTCCCCGAGCAGCGGCATTGCTTCCATCCTCCAGATGAACAATGCCATTTCACATGGACGAGCAAAGTGATGGCCAGGCGGCCCCATGCCTGCCCGAGTGACCTTCTGCTGATGAACTCCAGGAGATGCTCACGGATGGAGAGAGGTGCCCATCTCTTAAGCTGATGCCAGTTGTGGTTGTTGCAGTCACACTCTCCCTCTGCCCTCACAAATGTTTTTCTCCCTTGCACTGGCACCAGGGCTTCTCTGATCCACTCATGAGCCACCTAAGGGGGTTGGAAACAGAGGAAAAGCGTGTGGTTGTCAGACAGGTCAGCTGCCAGAGCCAACTCGCTTCCCTGGGGCAAGCACCAGAGCCTGCCCAAGGGAGGGACAGGGACCCCTGAGCAGGGGCAGGGGAAGCGCTCCGACCTGCACCGCATTTCCCCTGAGGCATAAACCACACAGAGGCTGCCCTGTGTTGGCTGTAGGCTGACCAAAAGACAGGATGGTACTGAAAAGGGTGTCCAGGTCTATTAGGAAAATGCTCCAGATAGATAGAGTTTTTCTGGAGTTAGCTTTTTTCTGGGTCATTGCCCTGGTTTGACTTAGCTTAGGACAAAGCGGCCCCCCACCTGCTACGGGAATGGCAGGCAGGACCCCCTTCCAAGAGGAGCCTGCATTTAGGGTGGTTTAAAGCAACCACGGAATTGCTTTAACCTAATTCAGAAGAATAGTTTACCTAAAAAAAAGAGGATAGCAATGTTTAAATGGCAAGGAAGCATGCACCTGGCCTGCCAGCGCATCCGTGCTTGGAGCCATACTTGAGATCCCACTTCAGCAGACAGATCACCGCTCCCTCCCTTATCTCCCTGCGTGCAGCTCCTCCATCCTGCTGCCAGCAGGTCTGGTTGCTCGGCTGCTGGCAGGCTCCGCTTCTCCCAGTGCTCCTCTCTGACCTGCTCCCCCAGCAGCAGCCAGCTCCGGCTCTGCCCCAGGCTGTGAACAGACAGGAGAGGTCAGAGAGGAGCGGTTCAGGCTGCTGCTGGGGAGAGGACGGTGGAAAGGAGGGAGAAGCAGCTCAGCGCAGAAAGCCTCTCCCTTGCCAGCAGACAAGGCAGGGGTGCTGGAAGCACACTGCCGCACGCAGGGGACGAGAGTCACCACCTCTCTCCCCTACTCGGCAAAGAAACGGGGAGTAGCTGCGCGCCCGTGTCCCGCACATCCCGCCTGAGAACGTGTTGATTACTCACTGAGCTGCATGTGCTGCAAACCGGCTGCCATCGCCCTCCTCCCCGTTCCCGCAGAGCTTGCCTCCTGCCCCCGACACGTCTCTCCACCTGCGGTTCCCGCTGCCGAAAAATCCCACCAACCGCCACTACCCGCTCCTTGCTCAGAGATGGCTTAGCACTGCGGCTTAAGACCAAAGCCGGCCTGTGCACTTTGTATTTCTGCGCAGCGTGTCCCCGTTGCGAGAAAAAAGGCCCCGTGTGCTCCCGCAGAGGTGAGCGGGACATCTGTCCTCTGCACTGCCTCTTGTCCCTGCTCGGCTCACCCAGAGCCTTCCTTCACGGGTGAAACCAAGGATGTGTCATGAAAATTCGCAGCAGGCCCGTGCCAGCCGAGGAGAGAGGCTAGGACGCAAAGCGTAGACTTAGAAGAGTTATTCATGCGCATGCGGTGTCCCAGCCACATTGGGGCACCTCAGCTGTGGTTTCACGCGGGGTTCTCACAGCCTTCAAACGTTTGGGTCTGACACGATTCGACTAATCACTAACACCTGCGGTACCGATTACTAACCATAGTAAAACTTTGCAAAGCAACTTTATTTTTGCAGCATTCTTGCTGCTTGTCTACTGACCCAGACGTCCCCGGAGTCAGCCTTGCTGGAGTTACTTATG
The DNA here is from genome assembly GCF_964188355.1 of Buteo buteo. Lineage (NCBI taxonomy): Eukaryota > Metazoa > Chordata > Aves > Accipitriformes > Accipitridae > Buteo > Buteo buteo. Next base: position 25,467,046 of record NC_134185.1, read on the forward strand.
TGTAACACCAGACGATACCGGGAGGGTTTTGAAGAGCTGTCAGAGGGGTTAGGGTGCTGGTGTTATCTTGGCTGTCCAGGGGTATCCTTTATCCTTCACGGACAGCTCTAACCTTCCGAGAAGCGAAGTCCCGACTTCCAGGGCCGGGCTGTCCTGTAGCTTGTTTTACTTAAGCACGAGCAATACCCAAGTCTCCGGCGAAATCCCACTACCTCGCGGCGTTACAGCGGATAACGTGAACTAATGTATATTAACGAGTGGATACGCTTCCATCCTGCAGCAGACGGGTTGGTACGATGGTTAGGGAGGGGAGCTCTCACCACGGCTGTCGCCCCTTAGCCCCGGCCTGCGGGGGGGTGGGGGGGGGGCAGCCGGGGTCTGGGCCCCTGACGGGAGCGACACCCACGCGTGGCACACAAGGGGCGAGGGCCGGCCCCACGCCCCGTGGGACCGGCCTCGGGCGGCCACCCCCGGCGACCCGCAGCCCGGGGCCGGGTCCCCCGGGTCGTGGCGGCCCCTCCCCGGCCGGCCCCGCTCGGGGCGGGGTCTTCTCCGCTTTCGGCGGCGGCCGCGGGGCCCGTCCCGCCGGCGGCATGAGCCCTGAGGTGGGGCGGGCGGGCAGGGCGAGCCCCCGCCGCCATGCCCAAGGAGCGGCCGCTGTGGCGGGGCCCGGCCTTCCGCCTCTGCCTGCTGTCGGCCGCGCTCTTCCTCTGCCTCCAGCTGGGCATGAGGCGATCCTGGTGCCCGGAGGAGAAGCCCCGGGCACCGGCGGCGGCGGCGGCGGGGCGGGCGGCCCCCCCGGCCCTCAGCACGGAGCAGCACCCGGCGGCGGGCAGGCGGCGGGTCACCTACGTGCGGAGCGGCCGGCGGGGGAGCGCCGCGCCCGGCTGCTGCCCGCTGCGGCCCCCGGGCGGCCGCCGCAGGAAGGTAGGGCGGGCCGGGGGCGGTGTGTCTGTGTGTGTGAGGGGGGGAAGCGCCCGCCGTGTCGCGACAGGCGGAGCTGAGGGTGACCCGGCGCCCGGGGTCCCCCTGTCGCCGCGGTTTGTGGCCGGTGGGGGACATCCGCCCGCAGGTGCGGCTCTTCTCGGTGCTGAGGTGGTGCTGGCACCGGAGGGGGGTGGCCGGAGGGCGGTGGGGTGAGGTGAGGTGGCGGCAGCTTCAGAGGAAGGCGCCCGTCTTGCGGTCAAGAGGTTTGGTGAGCCGTGGTGCTCAGCTGCAGGACGGGCGCTGAACGAGGTCAGACCTCGGTCTGGAAAGTTGAGACACGGGAGATTTAGGTTAGATATTAGGAAAAAAATTTTTTACTGAGAGGGTTGTCAGACGTTGGAACAGGCTGCCCAGGGAAGTGGTTGAGTCACCATCCCTGGAGGTGTTCAAAAAGCGCCTAGACAAGGCACTTCGGGACGTGGTTTAGTGGGCATGGTTGATGGTTGGACTCGATCTTGAAGGTCTTTTCCAACCTAAATGATTCTGTGATTCTAAAGGTGGCCTTGACCTGGAGTCACCAAGCTCGCTCAGCAGGCTGAAGAGAGCTCCAGAAAGGTCCCTGGCCCTTGGCATTCTTGGCATCAGAATGCCATTTTGTTCGCTGAAGGCCGGCAAGAAATGTTTCTAAGACGTGGGCTGTGTGAGAATTAATGAGTCAGTTAATGAGTCGGTAAATGGACCTGTAATTAGGTTCAGGCGTGGTAATGACTGTAAAGCCTGTTGGAGACGTGAGGACCATCATTAGTATCTGGAGCTCACCAAGATGAGGACCGTCAGTACTGACTTCTCCCACCCCTCCCTGTTAGCCACACGGGTGACCAGCAGCAGGATGCTGCCTTCTTCAGCAAGTTCCATGACATCTTTGCTTTTGGCAGATGCTACTCTCTCCAGCATCACTTGGAAACTCCAATGTTTATTTTGTGGAGTTTTCCTGGCAGTCTTTCAGGGGGAGAAGAGACAGCTTTCGAAGGCTGGGACAGAGTAGCTCGTCACCTATTTTGAGGTCCCGCTGTCAGGGTGCAATAGTAACAGTCTGTGTGGAGACGTGCAGCTACCTAAAGAAGTTGGAATGACCATGAAGAGGAGCAAATGGGATTTTGCTAGAGATGGGACCACCTTCCTGGTCAAAGTAAATAACTATTTCTGCCCTGACAAGAATAAAACCAGTTATCTGTGGAATGGCTAAACCTTCTCCTGTTCTTACACTGAAACTTTATCTGGGTTTGCTCAGACTCCCTTGATGAAGAGACCTCTTGCTATCATCCAAACCACCATCTGAGCAAATGTCCAGTGATCGTGGGGTCTGATACCATGTTGAGGCATCTAGATATTACAGTGTCAGTTTGTGAGTTTTGTTGTCAATGCCATGTTACTTGGTATTTTCCTAAAGCCCGACTTTTAAGTGATTGTAATTATGGAAGAATTTCAGCATTCACGGGGGGTGGGGTGGAAAATTGTAATCATGTGGATTCAGGCAGTTTCTTGAAAACATGTGCTAAGCATGGCATCAAAACACAGGAGGCAACAGTAAAGCATATCCTGATTTATCTCATGATTTTTGAGGAAATCCTAGTGGAGCAGTAGCATCAGGAGAGGCAGTTAGTTGTACTGGAGAACTGACGGTGCCTTGTGGTGGTAGAGAGCTCGAGGCTCTGGAAAGCCCATGGTACGCTGTGGTGCATCTCCAGGTGAAATGTGTGAAACATCACCGCTGTGGTTTGTGGTGTTGGGCACGTTGCTGCTGAGGTCTCATTTGAATGCCGCTAATTAAGTCAAGTGAAAAATATTAGTAAATATAATACAGGGTGGAGTTGCCAGGTTAAGTTTGAGACCATCACGTGTCTTCCACGTTCAGCTATTTGACTTGAGCATGTTGCTTCAGGTGAAGAAAAATCTACTTAAAGTGAAGATAAGGCTTTGGGGATAGTGGGACTGAAATTCTGGGAATTACTGGTTTTGAAATAGAGTTGTTAAATAAAAATGTAGGGGGGAAAAAAGTGATGGGAAAATAAAGTAGAAGTGGTCTGAGTACTGCCATTTTTTTTTGTGCAGGTGGTGATCATGCATGATAGCTAAAAACAAAAAAAGGGTGATTTATTTTAATTTTTTCCATCAGGAAACATTGTACTTCAGTCTGTTTTAAGACAAGAAAAAAGGCTCTTATCAGAAAAGGCTGCTTAAATTGGTGATCCATGGCTTCTGAAGAAAGGCAGCAGCATGCAACTGCTGCTGGGGCAGTGTGCTGGTGTGTGTAAATGCTGCCTGGGGGAGAGGGACGGGCTCCCTGCTGTACCAGGTTGGGATTGCCTTTTTCTGTGGGTTTTGTGCGCCTTCATGTCTTCTGTGTGCCTGAAAACCATTGTCAGTCCATCTTTGAAGCCTGCAGAGGCTTTCAGGTAGGTTCCCCCACCACCACCCCCCACTGCTGATTGTGGTGGTGGTATTGGAATATGTTGCGATACGTGAGCCAGCAGGATGGCAGTAATGAAAAATCAGCGGGGCCAAACTTCGCTGGGTTTTCCTAGTGCCACTTGGTTATAACTCTGCTCACACTTACATCACCAAATTAATGCAGAAGATTGATGAACAGTGTATTTCCATAGGTCTAGTTGAATATCCTACTTTGTGACCATATAAAAAAATGGCAAAAACATGCAGGAAAATTATTTTATGCCTACTTTGGATCACTATACAGTTTCCTGAAGCAGAGTTGTGTTATTTATTTCCCAAGCACAACTGCAGTCAACCAACCAACAGCACCAGAAGGGGAAAGAAAAGACCCAGACAGGATGGGAGGACGGAGACTCATCCAAAAATGGCCCTTGCGTCTGCAGGAAACTGCCTGTGCAGTTGTGCGCTTTTCCTGACCGCTGGTAAATCTCCGTCAGTGGAGAGAGTGACTGTGCGGCAGAGGGAGGGTTTGGCCACCAAGGTTACAAGTGTCTGTTTGTGCCTTAAGATGCATGCATAAAAATTCCTGACTGAAAGCAGGAGGGAATGAAGTAAATAAAGTAATTTAGCTATGTGACAGCTCTGGGAGCTGCCTGTTCTGGTGCTTTTGGGAGCCATGTTGCTCCCAGCTGTTTGCTCCCGGTGGAGCCTACCAAAGAGCAGATGCTGCAGCTCTTGCTGACAAATAATAAACAAAATTCAGCATTGAGAGTATATGATGGTTATCTGAAGAATAGGAAGAGTCATATGTTGCACTGCAAATGTAAAGCAAATGGAAGTTTGTAATCCCATTTGTATATTGGTGGGAGTCCTTAAAACTGTGTTGCTGCTAATAAAATGCCCAACTATGTTTATAAACTGTGATTCTGCGCTCTGGTTGTGTTAAGCACTGGTCTGGTAACATATGCAGCAGATAAAAACTCCAGCTACATGGAAACACACAAATTCTGCCACGTGTACCTGCTCTTGCAATAGGTATTAGCAAGGTCTGCACCCACATAGTGCTGCAGACACGTGAGGTGAGTTTTAAAATGTTATTGCAGGGTGTGATGGTAAATTAAAAAAAAAAAAATTGTTGCATGTGGAATTTGAAATAACAGCAAATTCTTATCACAATGATTGCAATGACAAGGTTATGTTGGCTCTCGTGCTCTGAAATGGGGAGGAGCCCTCTCTGAGAGTCTGGTTAAGAAAAGCTGGAGTCCTTTGCCTTCTGGGCAGATTTATTTCCATGGAGGAGGAGGAGGGAAAAAATGTTTTATATGGTTATGCATGAAAGAAAAAAGGCCGATGTTAGTCTGGGCAGGTGTTTTAAGTTCCTGCAGTTCTGCTTGCTGATGCAGCAAGTGCTGTGACTATGTGTCTCCTAAAAACTGAGGTTCAGGGTCTTGCTTTCTGCATGGGTGTAGCTGAGCTGCGCAGTGGGGGACTCCTGGAAGGCAGGCTTGGAGAGATGCTTGAGGCTGCTAGGCTGCAGCCACAGGTGTGTCTTCTGAAAGTGTGCCTGCTAGAAGACAAGCAAAATACTAAATTTAGGTTGAAAGTGGTAATATCAGCTGGAACTCACTTTGTCTGTTGTTGTGGCTGTCCAAAGGTGGGGAGTGCGGTACACTGCCGAAGTTAACCTGATGTTATTTTGGATGCTCTTTCATCTATATCTAGGGATATAAAAATGTTTGCCTTCAATGATTAAAAGCTAAGAGTTAGATTTTGCTGCTGGGCCTGTTTGTATTTTGGCTGGGATTAAAAACGTATTTTGAAACATGAAGTATCATTGCCTAAAACAGAAAAACCTTGTGAGGTTATATTTTGATAGGCATTACTTACACTTGTATACATGTGTATTTTGGTTCTTTGTAAGTACAGACTATTTGTCCTTTGCTGTTGCTTGTTGGATTGCAGGTTTTGTTTTTCTTTAAATAGCAACTATTTCCGAGAGTTTACTGCTTCTCTGCAGTAATGACTGATAACAGTCGCATCATCAATGTAATTGAAACCTGCAAATTATTTTGGAGTGATAGCTTTGAAGTTATCCTCATACAATTTTGCATTACTTTATTGCTAAGGTTTTGCTTAAATTTTATGTTTGATTTTTAATTTAAAAACAACAATGCTACTTAATTTTGTGTCAGCGATATGTAGGGCTTATGCAAAGAGTCCTTTTTAATTCTTCTACAAATCTGGTGAAAAAAAAAAGTATCAGATGTTTTTGTTGCCTATTTGTATATATAGTGTTTTCAAGCTGATTTCACGTCTTTAAAAATCTGGTAAACTTTGGGTACTACTTGAATAGGAAGTTACTCTGCCTCTTGATGAGCAGGAGCCAAAATTCTTTGAGAAAACTTGGTTAGTCTGAAGTCAAGTGTATCCATCTGTCTTTCCATATCCCATGGTGTAATAGCTGGTCTGTTTTGGATTGGGACTTAACTTTTAGAACAGTTTATTCATTATGTATGCCTGGAGCAATGTTTTAACATTACAGCAAAGTTTAACGCGACAGGGCTTTGGAAGCTGTTCAGCGAGTCGCATCAGACTGTGTTTAAAGGAGGAGATTTGCCCAGGCTGAGCCACAACAACGGAGCTGCTGGGGCAGCAGCATGGGTCAAGGCAGCCTTTTGGATCTCCTAGTGAATTTAAATCCAGAGCTTATTCCAGTCACCTCACCTGTGTACCAGACCTGACAAGCTTTACAGCGTGCAGCACTGTTAAATGCTGTGGTGAGGAGTGAATAGCATCCTAGCTTTGATGAACGTGGGTTGCAGCTGTGGCTCCATTGCAGAGGAGTGCAGTGCTGAAGAGCTGGGTATTGATTATTCTTTTTGAGTGTGCCTACTTCTGGGCACCTCCTTTAATAACAGGTGACAAACTGGAGAGAGTCTCAATGGGAGGAAAAAGGCATTAAGAGGTGCAGGAAGGCAGGACTGCAGGGAAAGCCTGGCAGAAATCATACTTGTTTTGAATAGGGAAAAGGAGGTTTTGAGAGAAGTGTGCCAAGACTCTTCAAACTAAAGAAAATAATTTTTTTTGAAGGGCATAATGACCGATTGTTCCCTAGGTCCACTGCAAGTAGGACAAGAAGTAACTGGCTTAATTTTTCAGGCAAGATATTAGGAAAATCTTTTAACTCTGCGGTTGGGTAAGCAGTGGAAAGACTGCCGAGAAAAATGTGAACTTGGGGTATCCACACAGGGGAGGTCTAGGTATCCTTGGTTGTGCTTTAGGGCAGGGAGGTAGAGTCAGTCAACCACCTGAGGTCCTTCTGTCTACATTTACCTGCTCTGCAATTAGAGAAGCAGTCTGGCAGGTACAACATGATTAGTCAAACTGGAATTTAGCCTGAACAATGATCTAATGTCAGTGTAATAAAAAGAGGTAATGGGGTCTTTAAAGACTGTGAGGGATCCTTGCCCTGGCTTAATACCTCACTAGAGAGACCAAACCGCACCATAATTGTCCTGTGATGACTTAGTGGACCCCAGAGGAGGGAGTGCTACTTGACAACTTTTTTCACTTGGAGGTCTCTTACCAAATATAAACCGACCCAAAGCTGCTTAGCTTGTAAGATTAGCACAAGGTAGGAGCTTTATGGCTTCAGGCCATTAGTACCTGGGGAACAGCTGTGAGAGCCTTGGTTGGTTTTTGTTCAAATATTCAGGGTAATAGCACAGACTGAGAGAGGCTATTGTGTTTGGAAGAAAAGAATAAACTTGTATTGATAGCAGTTTTCAACAGCGGACAACAAAATCTGGGGAGCACCAGCCAGCTCTGCCTGTAAAAGGGGGCAGCCGAGGTACCAGAAGGTACTGAAGCACGGGAATCCTTCTCCAAGTAGCCAAGCAAGGCCAATACTGGGCTTTCACTGTATTTTAACTGCAGATGAAACGTGTTTATGGTAGATCGTAAAGAGGAGATGGTAATGTTTTCTCTGACAGTGATGTCACTTGCGAGCTTGTGAGGTAAATGATCACTCAGAATAACCTTGATTCTTACACACGTTTTATTACCTAAAATAGGTTATTCCTTCATGAATTTTTGAGAAGCAGCTGGGGAATATTATCCTTCAGAAAGTCATTACAGCTTTATGAGACTTAATTATATCCAATAATATAGATTTCTTTCAAATACCTACTCAAGGCTTTCTTTCAGCACATAGACAGGGGAATACTTTTTTCTAGATAGCTGTGTCACGGAAAAAATGTTTTTCAGCGTATATAAGCTTTCCTATTTAAGGACATAACTCAGGGACCGAGGTGGTGATTTCTTCTGCAGATGCCTTGCTCCAAGATGGCCATTACAGTTGTGCCATCTTTTTCTTGAACCAGGCTAGATGGTCCACGGGCCTTGTACAAAACATGAATCCCTTATGACTGTGGTAGCAGGTGCAGAAAAAACCCCCATACTGATCCAGTCCCATTTGCTGTCTTCAGCTCAAACTGTTGAATGGGACTGCCGTGCAGGGAAGTGACCCGCGCTGCCCTCCTGCCCACACGGTGATGCTCAGAGCGTGGCTGAGCAGCTCTGGTCATGGCCCCTGTGTCCCACTAAAGGGCAGCAATTCCGTAAACATGTCCTCTGCTCTCACCTCTTTCTTCACCCCTCCACAGTTCACTGTGTTTGGGGTACTGGATTGTGTTGTCTGAGGTACTGCTGGTTATCAGACCTTATTAGCAGCAAACAAGCAGGACTCCATTTCACGTGCTGTGTACGTGCTCAGAGGAGGAAGGATGTCTTCTGCATGAAAGCAGCTGTCGAGCGGGAGATGGGAGGAGGAGAGCAGTGGTATGAAAGTCAATTGTACAGCAAGTCACAGTCTTGTAATGGGAAAAGAGCAAGAGTCCCTGAAAGTCAGAAATTTTGACAGCCTTGAAGACAACGAGTGCAACGAGTTAGTACCAAAAATGATCTTTTGTCACGTTTCATGTTTTATACTAGAAATAATAGAAGCGAGGACAGTTTTGAACACACAGCTTTCTTTGCTCGAGCAGTTCTCAAGGTGGCCAAACTTGCTTCATTCTTTTCTAAAACTTCCTTCTTTGGAGAGAGAAGAGGCCAGAAAGAGAGATCTGGGACAAGTAAAATTTTCTCAGAAAGCCTTAGGGTTTTTCCTTTACATCTCTGACCTTTAGCTGCCTTCTTATGAGACAAATATTTAACTTTGCTAGTAAGGTTTTCCATCCCAGTTTGCTCAGTCAATTCACATCAACATTTATGCATCCAGCCAAGCAGTTAACAGAGATGTGTGTCTGCTTCAAGGTTGCATGGTAGGTGCTAGCATGCCAGACATCTCTCTTGTGCCACCTTTACTGAACTGTGGCCATGGTTCAGACTGAGGTGCAGCTGGTCAATCTTTGGTGTGAACTCAGAGCAAAACTGCGGTGGTCCATGACAAGGGATGCAGTACTGAAATCCAGCAGTGAAGAACAAAACCCACTAACAGCTGCCATACAGACTCATAGAGACAACGTGACAAGTGCATCATCTCTCTTACAAAACAGATGTAGAATCTGGAAGTTTAGATAGCATTAGTGAGGGACCTCCGGTCCTCCCACAAAAAGTTTGGTTTGGTTGTGCTAGACCACACTGTCCTCCTCCTGCAGCCTGGCAGTGACAGCTATCACTCATGGCACAGCTTAGATAAAAGACTTAACATGTAGGTGAGAAAGTCTGTGTGAATCACCGCTAATCTTTGATGGCATCTGCAGCAGCCCGCTCTTATCACTTGTTCTAATATTAACTTTGAGCTGTGTTTGTCTTGGATGGCTGTTCAGCGCTCCAGAGCTGTGTAGGGTGGATGCGAGTCATTTAATCAACCCGAGTGTTTTTGTAGCTAGCAGATACAGACCAAGATACTTTTGTGTGTGATGAAATGTTGTCCAGAGCCCTTCTGTGCTGTTGAAGTCTAAGATCAAATGGCATTCAGTTCACTGGAACAAGTAAAAGGGAAAAAAAAGAGATTTGATTTGATTTTTCTTTCAGTTGTGGTATAGCATGTATATCCTGGAATCCGTAACATATATTACTCGCCTCAATGTTGTTTGTGTCAGTGTTTCTGTATACAAAAGTGACAGGGTGACTGACACGCTGTCTGATTTTGAGTTAGCAAATCTCTAAGGGTAATGGAAGCCATTTATGTAGGTGGACTGATGCCTTGGGTATCAGAGAGATGAAAGCCATGATATTGAGCTCATTCTTACAGCAACAACTCAGTCACTTTAAGCAGGAGATGGCGGAAGCCTTCCCAGCTGTTTAGGTAGTACTAAGTGGAAGAGTTTGGATCTTCAGTGACACGTGTTTTCCCGTGCCTGGTCTTCTGTTTCGTCTTCAGTAGTCTTTCTTTTAAATTTGCCATCAGGCTCAGGTGCCATCAAGAAAGGCGCTGGCTGTGAGGTGCTCATGGGCTGCCCTGACAGGGAATGGGTGGACGGGGTGTCCTTGGGTGACTGCTGACCCCCTGAAGAGCACAAGTCCTGGGTCTGGCTCTGGGGGAACGCCTTGCTGGTTATTTTGCTTTCTTCCTCATTTTTTGCAACATTTGAAAACTAGCCCTGTAATTTACGTCCTTCCTGACACATGTATAAATACGATAAATAAATCTTCCCTTATGCCTTTGTGTAGTGATAAATGTAATAGTTCCAGCAGCTGTTACCACATACACAGAAATCTTACTTCTCAGCGAAGTCTTCTCCTTATGCTCTGCAGATGGGAACAAAAGAGCTTTGCAGTGTTCTTCGAAAGTCAGTACCACAGAACTGTTTTGGCTTTGCAAATCCCAAATCTGGGGGATCCTTGTGAGGAATGTCCTTCTTGCTGCCACCTCTCCCCGTCATGCAATGGGACCTTCTCTTGTCTCTGGGAGTGTAGGATCAGGAGGACTTTTCAGTGAGCCATTGGCTTCTGAAGTCTTTTAGGATTTTCAGGTCAAGCCAACTGCTTCAGATTTTACATGGAAAACCTTTGAGTTTACATGCTTGTTGCAGAAAAAGCTAACCAACAGCTCATTTAACAAGTGACCCACTGAAGTTTACTTCAGGTTCTGCTTTCTGATAGATTTCAGGTGCAGCTTCAGGTACATTGCTGTTGGTTTTTCTGGAAGTGACAAAATTCTGGGTCATTTCCAGGACTGACCTTGTGGCTCCTGCAGACTGAAGGAATTGAACCCTCTGCACTTCTTGGGGTGTGGAAGACAAACTTTGTGAGCCTTGAGAGCTTAGCAAGGAAAGGCATGCAAAGAGCCAGTTGGGCAACTTGTCTCCCTTAGGGATATTGCTAAAACAGTGGATGCTTTGTGTTCTTGCTATTGCTTTTGATGAGGTAATAAGTAACTTTTTTCTTTTTGTGTGTGTGTGACAGGGCAGTCTGCTGGGGAAAATTAACCTAGATGAAAAGTTAGCAAAGAAGCAAATATCGGTAATGTGCCAGGGGCTGGACCTGGTTGGGAAATTCATGCAGTTGAAAATGATGTTAGAACCAGTGAACGTTAATATCATAGAGTTGCCATCGGTGCTTTAACCTCCCCCACTTTGCCCCATCCATCCCCAGCCCTCTTCCTCATTCTTCTCCTAGCAGCTAGCTAAGTCAAATAATTAACTGGGAGCTTCAAAGTCAGTGCCCTTTATTTAACATCGTCTTTCATATTTTACAAAGAGACAGTGTTTGAAATGCTAGGGGGAAGAGATGGTAATGTCTATTGATATGGCATGTAATGTTAAATAATACTTGCCACTTAAAAGCCTAAAAATGGTAAGAATCAGTTTGAAATCCTTCCTGCTCCCTGCAGAGTTGACGGCATTAGTGGAGGATTGAGATTTATCCCAGAGATGAATGCTGCAGGGTAGGAGCTGCCTGAAAAAAAAACCCCAAAGGAACAATAAAATTTAATACTGATGTCATGTCCCTTTTGGGGCTTTCCTGGTAGTTGCTCTGCAGTAGCGAAACTTTCAAAGAAGTTAACTTTGTTTCATCCTGAATAGAGCAAGGTAATGGCATCTTGTTGCTTTTCCCTTGCTCTTTTGAGAAAATTAAACAAGAAGCAATTATGTGTCAATTGGCTGCTGCTGAGCTGATGTTTCTTCTTAGTTAGAAGTCTTGATTAACAGTTTGATCTTGCAATTATTATTCATTATGAAATCTGTGGGAATTCTGGGTACATCAGGAGTTCAGGGTCAAACCCTGTAGCTGTTCAGTGCTATATTCTGTATAATGCTCAGAATTAGTAATAAAACATTTGGAAAATGTCCTTAACTAAAGAGGATGGTGCGTATTTGCCCCAGCCCATCCTCCATGGGCTTATGATACTGGGGTCTATACTTGTCTTGAACAAAAAATATTTCAAAATTGTGTGCTTTGAAACAAGCTTGGTTTTCTCCTTTATAATGGGAAAATAAATGTATCATCTTGTACTTAAAGTCCTAACAACTTGTAAGCCAGCTCTCATTCCCTTTCTAGACATGGGGACCTAATTGCCCAACACACTGTTTTATTTTGCTTGGAAAACATTTACATAGCTCTAGACTAAGGGCAGTAATCCATAATCATAATAAAAACAAGAAAGGGACTATGTTTGTGGACATTTAAAGCTAGTATATGTTTCATTCTGTGGAGCTCCATTACCCTGTTTTATTAACTAATGCTTATATGAAATAAGGAGTTGAAGAAGAAAAATGTGAAGTTTGGCTTTTTAAGTCTTCCCTGGCTATCCAGTAAAACCCAGTATGATCAAGTGAACTGAAGCCCCTAGGTACCTATTGTGAATATGTTCTATCTTACCTGAGGTTTTATGCTATGAAATCTAAATACCTGTAGAAGTCACTCAGCCTTTTGATTTACCCATGGATAAGAATTAATGTTTACTTGCTTTATGATATTATAGATGCCTAGTGACAAATACTGCCCTCTCCTGCTCCCTGGGCACAGAAGGTCCTCCTGGTCCTCACTCAGGAGGGGCAGATGAAGGGGAAGGGGTTTTCTGATGCTTCAGACCTCCCTTTAGGCTGGAAGGTGTGGTGGACCATTTCTGGTTAGACGTTTGTGCTCCACTTGCATGTGACAGAAAGCTGCACAAGTGCGAAATAGTCTTAATTGTGTGAAAGTGTTAAGTTTTGCTTTAAAGAGCCTTCTTTTTCCCCAGTTCTTAGCCGCAGGCAGAGCCTGCTGAAGTCAGCGGATAGGCTGCCAGAGGCATCCCTATCTGTAAATCACAGAGTGCTGGAATTTGCACAAAATAAACTCGGCTTATCTGGCTAGCTGACTATTTATTGATGAATTCTGTTTGTTGTACTCTGTGGTTTGAATATTGCAATGAAGTCAACCTAGAGGAAAATAACTCTCCCCCCCCCCATTGTATGGATTATGACATGTCCCATATTTCCTCAGCCAAAGCACTTCATTTAAAGCAGTTATGAATACAGGTTGAAACTGTGGTCTTGCCTCTGCTTAACTAAAGTCTGAATTTGACAAGCAGTGACCAGTAGTTGCTGTATGTGTTTCTTGCTGTTATCCTTAAGTGTTGGCAAAGGCATGCAGGCACTGGAAATAATTCACCTGATTATTACACTGCTTAAGCAGTTTCGAGAATTTTCTTCCATAAATTTCAATCTGTTCTGGCTCCTGGTTTGATCTCCATCAGATATAAATTATCACACTGTCAGCCTCTGGATAGCACTGGAATGCTGCTGCCCAATTTATTTATTTTATTTTATTACCATAGAAAAGAAATCCCACTTGACTGTTTTTAAAGCCGTTTGTCTGTTAGCAGAGTAAAATCAATCTCTCTTTTAATAAATGTGTATTTCTCCCTGATGTTGCTGGGATTTCCAACAGCAGAGCCGTCAGTCTTTGGTGACCTTTGAAGGTTGGAGGAGGAGTTCCCAGTTCAACACTGCCCTTTCCTACCTCTGCAGCTCCCAGCTCCTTTGGCTGCAGTGGATTTATTCCTCAGAGGTAGTGAGAGGTGGTAGTTATGCTATGTAAATAATAAATTAGGTGTAATGCTTTTCCAAATTCATAAGTACCTACAAATTAATATTTTGGCAAGTGTTCTCAAACATGTGCTTCCTGTAAGTCACAAACCTGCACCCGGGGTGATGTATATTAGTTGCTGAAGCCCAGGTCTGCCAGTGAATTTACAAGGGGGTGTCCACAACGGCTAATTTAAACCTGGTAAGCTGGTTCCCAATACTCATTTCCTATGGAAGTCAGGGTTTCGATTTGAATTCAGTGGAGCATTAGTCACCTAAATTGCTCTACAGATCTGGCTGCATGATGTTAGTTTTGGAAGATGTTCTTTATTTTTTCCAAAGCCATTTCTTAATTCTTAAAGTGATATAAATTCTGTCACTTAAAGTCGGTGCCAAGCATCCGTTTTTTTCTGCGTATGCTTTTCTTATGAGACATTTGTTTGGGGGAAAAGACACAAAACTAAAAGTAGAGTTGGAGAGAGCTTGAGCGTGGGCTTTGCCTGCGAAACACTGAACCTCCCATGACGTGGAAGTTGTTGGTGTTTTGCATGGAGGTTGATGGTGTGGCTTGCCTGCAGGTTAGGCCAGCAGTTCCCCGCGAGCGCTGTAATTTGTATGTGTGTGGCTCCATTTCATACCATCAGATGGGAAATCAGAAGCAGAAGGAGCAGAAAATAAATATGAACTTTAACAAAAGGAGAGCAGAGGTGAAAGGCTTGATGATTGCTGCCTTTCCAGGGCTTGTTATGTATGCATGTAAAGACTCTTTTGGTTTCTAATGGGAATTGAAGTCAGAAAATTGTTTTCTTCATTTCAGTGTAAAACTTTGCATTCACAACGTATTGCTTTTTCCCTTTTCCCTGCTAAGCGTAAGAGTTTTATCATGCAAACTGCAGCCTTGGGAAGCAAGTGCTGATAAACTGCTCTCAAGTGAAGCCCTCTGGGCGATGCTCAGAGCTGTGTAAGTTGGCTGTTGCAGCAATCGCCTCCTGCTCCCAGGCAGAGAGATGTGTGCTGCGCTGCAGGGGCTCAGAGGAGGTGATGCACAGAGAGTGAGGGAGCCAAGGGAGAGTTAAGTGCATCCTAGAAGTTCCCTCTTCAATAAAGTAAAACACACATGTCCAGACATAGAAACACCTCTAGTGACTAAAATTCTTCATACACAAGTCACGTCAAAAACTCATTTAAGTTGAAGACACCCACTTATTGATGCAGAAAAAAACCACTCTTATCACGGGACTGGTTGCCATAGGCAGGGTTTACTCTGGTAAGCAGCCTTGCTGCACGGGAGAGCCTGACTGTATGCATTATGTTGCTTGCTCATCTTGGCACAAAGCTTTTGTTCCTCAGCCTGATGTTCCACAATCAAATCTTCAGATAAGATCATGGAGCAGATCCTCCTGGAAGATATACCAAAACATACTGAAGACAGGGAGGTGGTTAGAGACAGCCAATGTGGCTTCACCAAGGGCAAGTCTGCCTGACTAATCTAGTGGCCTTCCACGATGGAGTGACTGCATCAGTGGACAAGGGAAGAGCTACAGATGCCATCTGCCTGGACTTCTGTAGGGCCTTTGACACAGTCCCCCACAACATTCTTACCTCTAAATTGGAGAGATAATGGCTTTGATGGATGGACTGTTAGATGGATAAGGAGTTGGCTGGATGGCCACATCCAAAGAATTATAGTCAGTGCCTCAATGTCCGAGTGGAAACCAATAACGAGTGGTGTCCCTCAAGGGTCCGTACTGGGACCAATACTGTTTACTTTGAGCAACCTGATCTAGTGGAAGGTATCCCAGCCCATGGCAGAGGGGTTGGACTAGGTGATCTTTAAAAGTCCCTTCCAACCCAAACCATTCTGTGATTCTGTAACACGCTGCAGTTCTATAGCGCTGGAGTTTGTCTGTGGGAGGGACTCCTGATGTGGTCTGCTTGTTCCACTGCACCAACCCAATGCATGCAGAGGATGGAGCAACCCTGCGGTGGCTGGGTATGAAGAAGGCCGTGTGCTTCCGTGCAGTGTTGTCAGAGATGCTTCTGCTTTAGATAAACTTGGAAAAGTAAAAAATGGGGAAATAGGAAGATTTCCTGTATTAATTTTTTTCCAGTTCATTATGGACTTTATGTAGCACATAAAGGTTTCACTGTTGGAATGGAAATTCTCAGTTTAGGTGGCTGCAGGACTGGATGTCAGCTGTGTTTCCTTCTGATCCTCCCGATGCCTGATGCCTCACAGGGAACCCACTGCTTTGTGCTCAGTGCAGGCACACACGTACAGAGCAGGAGTGTATGTAGCAATTTCTGCAATATGGTTTCTTAAGCAAAAACCTCAGATGTTTTAGAAAGCCAAACAGCAAAGGAAAATAGAAAATAATAGTAATATAAAAGAAAATAAAAGGGAAAGAAACAGTTCAGACATGTAGGGATGGGTTATGTATAAAGCCAGCCACGTTAGAAATGAATTCACTTGGAGCTTTAAATATGAGTCATAGTCACTTTGTAAACCTGTATTTTAAATTACAGTTTACTGAGCCTGTGCATGTCCCCGCTACTTCTACATTAATGATGTAGCGTAGCATGTTTTTATGAGTGTACCTCTTGTGAGCCCTCTGCATGATGCTGATTACATTTAGCTAAAGGGGACTGTATGAATTGACCTTTCTGTAGGAGGTCTTTGCCAAGGCTGAGGCATGCTTGTTCTTTCCTATTGACACCTCCGCTTTGAGGTGGAGTTTCTTTTACTTTTGCCACGTATTGCTGCTCCAAACATAAAACATTTGTAGTTACGCAACCATGCTGAAGAATAAAGTACAATTAAGCATTGCTTGAGGCTTGCAACTAAAGAGTAGGCTCAGCCCTCTAAAATACAAGTTTTTCTGCAGCATGGCATGTATGATATTCTGGTCTGGGGTTCCTCTTCTGTGATGTTGAACATCTATGGTGTAAGCGCATCTGAGCCTGTCCTCCAGGCTTCCTTTGGAGGTCATGGAGAGAAATGGATGTTTCCAGTGCATGAGTCATCTTACTTATTTTAGACGTCTTCTCTATAGTGAGATGAATCATTCCCTTAAAGAGCCTGTCTGCCTCATCTGTCCTGTCAAATAGCTTAGCTCCCCAGCCTGCTGTGGGAGCTTGGTCCCTGGTTGTCTGCACTGCAGGAATGTTTCTTCACTCCCAGCTCTCCCTTGGAGTCAACCAGCTAATTGCCTCTGAAACTAAATGTGGGCATTCACGAGGGATCATTCGCCGCTGAAGCCGCTCCGTGTCGTCAGCGAGAGGAGCAATGTGCCAGGTTTGGCCGCCTCTACCCTCAGCAGCCCTCCCACTCATCTCAGCAGGCTTTCCACTTGTTGCATGTCCCTCGTGAGGCAAAGCCAGTACTTGGGTGGGCTGCAACACGCTGCTTTCCCTATTTAAGGTACTTTTGAATTGGGGAGAAAACCCCAAGCCCCAAAATAATATGCTTAGGACCACTGGAACTCCAGAGGGAGCCCAAAGAAAATGATGGCCAAGCCCTGTAAATCCTATCTAGGGTCAATCTACTCTCAGAAGGGCTAGCCTTCAGGAATGCCATCCAATAAATACACATTTGCCCTGTAGATGTCTGAAATTCTGCAATTTTAATCCCACCCATTGCACTTCAAACTGATTAAACCCAAAATTTCACCCATGAGCAAGCTCTGTTCCACTGTACCCTTCCAAAAGGGATGAGCATGATGATACACAGAATACAGCCAGAATGGTTGGATATGAAGATGCACATGCCACTTGTTTCTATGGCTAGCAAATATTTATGTTTATTGATGGAGTTTATTGCCACAAGTGCTTTTCGCTTACATTTGGTCCTGCCTCAAATGTAAAAAAATCATTGTTGCACAGTCTAATTAGAGGATTTAAAATTTTTGCCTTGGTTAAGGCATCTCTGTATGTATTGACAAGTCTTTTGTTTCTTCATTGAATCAACAGACTGCTTGGCAGGGCAATGGGATTCCCAAATTTTTGTTTATAAACATGGCTAATATGTTTCTGTTTTAATAGGCTGCTAAAAAGGAAGGAGATTTAAAGGAGGGAAAAAACCAGTTACTGAGTTAAAAAAGATGGAAGTATGGAAAACTTAATAATTCCCTTTCAGATGTAAACAGACGGGAAGGGTGGGGTTGGGCTGTTTGAATGAGTGCACTGAAACTGTATGATTGATCTGGACAGAACTTAATGATTTATACTTCTGTGTTCAAGTTCTGCTAGGAAAGCCAGATGTTTTGCAAACCTGCAATTTTACACCTGCTAGTTTGTGAGCCCTTGGTGCATGTTGATTTAAACTTTATATTATGATTTCAGATTTTTAGGACAAATTATACCATATGTATACTACAGATTATTAAGGGATTATCAAATGACTATCATAGATGGCTGATGAAGGAGAAAAATCTAGAAAGTGGTCTCCAGAGAGAAGTCACTGTGGATTACTATCAGGTTGGTCTGATGGAAACATCAGTCCTTATCCTTAAGTGTGAAGTACCCGGAAAGAAATCAGACCTTCAAATGCATCCTAGTTTTCCTAACAAAGCAATGGCATTGCTTTAAGGCTTTCTTTGCTCTGTGGTTATCTCATCTGGTGAAAATTTAGACATCACTCTGGACAGCACTTTCTAGATATCTCTTACACTTGTGTGGTAGCTGAAGTCAGTGTCCGACCAGTGCCAGTCTTCTTGCTGAAGACTGATTTTTCATACAATGCTAATTTCAGGTAAGGTGTCTATAAGTGAAACAATATAAATATAGGGATACTTCAAGATATTCAGTAGGATATTTTTTAAGTGGCATTGTAACTTTCCAGGTACTTCCATCTCTTTGTATTGTGAAACCAGGATGCACCGGTGTTGAGGAAACACAGTCATGGTGTCTTGTTAGATGCGTCCTTACCATAGGGAGATAGCACACCGATGGCGATAGCCAGAGATGCAGGATGTCTGAAGTGGTTTTCTGGCTCCTCCTGGGTGATCCTGGGGAGGTCTGTCTGAATTTCATATCCAAAGCTGCATAATATGGACCGTAATACCTCCTCTGCTCCTCTTGTGTACTTGCTGTAGAAGCCCCCTGTGAAAGGAGCTGCTCCTCAGCCTGTTTTGTACAGCAGCCACGGGGACCTGCTCTTGGTAATTTACTCTAGAGGTTTCTGTGAGACAAGTGAGAAAATCCAAATCATGATGCCACAGTCAGGTCTGCTTTGGGGAAATAAAATTGTGAAGTCTGGAGGTGAAAAACTCCTCAAAATAAGGAACATGTGTTTACCAGGAATAAACCTGATTTTCACAAAGTAGTTGGTTCTCAGGGACCAGGTGCATTTAATCTGCAGAATTTATTTGAGAAGGCTTACGTGGAAACACTATGGAACAGGCTGAAAATTACCTGGAAAAAAGCTATAAACAAAGGCTACCAATGTACATAGGCAATGGCTCTTCAGGAGTGTATTTTGTGAGACCTGAACATGCCCATACCACATCACCAGTGTCAGTGAGTTACCAGCTGGGAGGGTGTTCCTGGTCCAAGAGAGGTACTGGATTTTCACCCCCATTCACCGTCTGTGAATTTTACTGTAATGCAGCTATTGAAGTGCCCCATAGGGGTGTTTAGAAAGTGTTAGGAGCAGACCTCTCTAATGTATTAGTTAGTGAATGGAAAATGGCTGCTGATTAGTAAGGAGCCAGGGACCTGGGAAGCTCTTTGAAAGTATTGCTGTCAAACAGAAGCTCAGCTCTGATCTCTGTCACAAAAGTAGCATTTGTGTAGTGCTCCTAAATTTAAAGAACTATATAAAAGGTTGATCTCTTTCTCCACACACAGCCCCCCATCCCCCGTTAAAGTGAAACTGCATTATTGAGTCACTGGGGTTTTAATCTTCATAGTCGTGTGTTTATTGATACATTTTGGAGGCAGTGGAAAGGCAGTTTGTCATCTTTAAGATTTTAAGAACCTGAGAGAAAGCCACAGTGGCTCTTTGGTATTGCACTCTGCTGAAAAAGAACCTCATTCACGTGGTTAATTATAAGGATTTTTTTTTTCCCTCTCTTTCTTCCCCGTCAATTCTGTGCAGAGGGAATTCTTGCTGAATGGTGCCACAATGGCCACCCTGCAATTCCCCTACTTAATGAGCTACTTCTCACACAAATAGGTTTCAGAATAACTGGGCACAGATGTTTAGGTATCTGGGGGAGGGAGGGGGTTGCCTGAAAATGATTGTCGGTCTTCATTTTCATTTCAGCTTTCAAGCCTGTTGAAACGGCAGCATTCCTGTCATTGCAAACGTTGTTCAGCCATGTGAACTGTGACTCATTCTGAAAGATTACAGGCATTTCCCTCCCCGGTGTGCACCTATCCTCCTGCTGTTAGCTGTTTGCAGGCTGCCTTTTGCAATCAGCGGGTCAGGGCTATGTGCTGCTGCAGAGTTTGCTTGCTAGCTTGCTCCCACAGCCTTATGCTGTGCAGGGTGTAGGAGCCCGTGTGTGCTGCAGGCAGCAAGTTTCAGGGTGGGAAATGCTACTTTTGTCTGCTTCTGGGGGAAAAAAAATCTCAAATGTCCTTTTCAGCATCTTCTTATGCTAAAAAAAAACCAACAAAAAAAAACCCCAGGAAACCCTAAAGGAACAATAAACCTCATACAGACCTCCTGGCTCACGTTCACTTCAGACCATGTTTACTTAGGCTTGCAAAAATATCAGTTCATGATATCAGCTTAAGGCAAACACCATCTGGTCTGGTGGTCCTCTTTAATCATCTCTCTTTTCTAATTTCACCTCTCTTTTTCTTTCCTGCGTTCCTCTATGGCGTCAGAGGATTCCCGCTGTCACCGTGCTGGCTCTTCTCCTGGTACCGCAGACTGGTCCTGTCTGGGGACTCAGCACCTCGCCTCTCTGATCTGCCTCCATCCCCTCCGGTTTATTGCTATTTCCAAGTTTTCCAGGGCTTCATTTGAAATAAGGTTCTGTGGGAATCCCAAATGAGGTTCCTGTTTGTTTGGTATTTTATTGAATGTCAGCATGAACCTATGGAAAAAAAACAACCCTATCCTGTTCATTATGGAAGCTCAGTTAGTCAGAGATGATTAAAGGGAAGTTTGATAATACCTGCCCAGCCATAGAAGTGAGTTTTGGAGCCCCAAGATGAAGAGTCATGAGGAATCAATCTTAATTTAGTACAACTTAACACCGTGCTTGTATTTATATCTACTTGAGGGCAAGAGATAACATGTCTAAACTTCCCGGTGTGACAAAAGCGGGCAGAATTTGGAGAAGGTGGTGCAGATGGGAGCACAGAGCCCCGTTGCTCTGCAAGCACGTGTCTGAAAGACCTCTTCTGTCCCACTCTATGTGGGAAGTGTTGCTGGAAGAGCTGACAGGATCCCTGAGGTTCAGAGCTGAGGGGACTCATACAGAGTACAGAAAACATCCACCAAATCTACTTCTCTGGGACTCTGAAAATTAGGAGTGGTAGGGCTACACGTAGCCACACTGATGTTTTTTCAGAATTCTGGTGTATCTTGTCAGGCAAGCGTGGGAGAGGAAGAGGAATTTTCTCAAAGACCACAAGAAGCTTGCTTTTCTATCAAACCTTGATTTTAAAAAAGGAAAGAGATTGTTTGCAGAGGTTTCCTTTGGTGATTAGTGTTTGCAATCCAAGTTCTTGTTTCAGTGGACATTCAAGCGGAGATATGCAATAGATATAAAATTAAAATTATTTCACTGTTTTCAGATGTTTTGCTAGAGGACTTAGTTATCCAGATCTTAGTTTTCTTCATGCATTTCTACAAGCCAGGGCTTACTTGGGTGTCCTAAAGTAACTGTGTTGACACATGTATCCTGGATGAAGAGCCCTTTCTTTCTGAATTACCTACATCTGCTTTCAAAGCTGATCATGATAAATCATAGTTAGATGCTCTTTCACTGTAGTTCAAACCCTACTTTATTCTGAAATGACTTTCATGTGTACACAAGCCCCTAGGAAACTCTTTTTGTTTGAAATTAAATCTCCTCAATTTATTAGCCCTTGCATTTTATGCTCGTGCTGAGAAATGAATCCTGTTCCTTTAAGGTGTTTTTTGTTTTGCTTTGCTTTGCAGACTGTAAGATGGCACATTGAACTACAACCATGGGCAAGTCCAACTCCTTCCCTCAACTACGAGGCCTTGAGGTTCCTGAAGTACATTAGCACTTCTCAGGTAGGTTTTTCATTTCATTTAGAAAACAGTTTGCCTGGCACAGGCTGTTCCCTCTCAGATAAGGAATTAACATCACACCAAACTTGTTTCAAAACTGCTTTATTTCTAAAGTTACTTTACCTAACAGTGACCGTCAACATGAATGTAAAGGTCAAAACACAGGGTAGAAAGAATGTATTAGTTCCTTACTTTTTATTTCCAGATGCGTTCGTGTCCTGACAGGAGTACGATATGGCTGAAATTCCAGACATGGTTGTCCTCTCCCATTCGCACTCTCTTTCTCACTCTCTCTGACACAGAAAAATACAGACCAATCTGTAGTGAGAGAGCTGTGTATTCAGCCACTCCACTTCTCAATAATAATGTGATAACCAGGCTCATTTTAGCTAAAAAGAATGCATTTGAGATTCCCAGTAAAATGAGAACAAGGCATCAGTCCCTAGCTTGGACAAGTGGTCCCAATGGTACTAATAGAGTCCTGATACTTTGAGGACAAAAATGATGACCTGGAAAATCAGTGGTTTTATGTGCTTTTTCAAATCCAGATTGTATTGACAGATACTTCCAGGGTTCAGCATTTATGGAAATTGGGCCATCATGTCTTAATGGAGGCATCACTTCTGCACAACAGCATTTATGCATGCATTTCCTGTAATAAAAAAATGGAAAAGGTGCTGGATGCCCACAGTTCCGACAGGGCAGCTGCTTTCGGTACCCAGGTCTTTCAGCAATTGACCCTTGAATACAGATTTAACTGCACCATTGCTTACACTGGAGAACAGCAAAAAGCCTCAGGTGCTAATGTCACTGAAATGTCATTCACATGTGAAATTCTTTGTTAATGCAATACTTTCAAGGCTGAGATGATATTCATTTGAAACACATCTAAAAATATGCTGCTGTGCTGATGGTATGGTAACTGGGAGGGTAGCAGAGTGTTCACTTATCCTCCAGCTTGCAGGTACCCTTGGCTAAACGTTCAAGAAAATGACATCTCTGCCTCCACTCGTGCCAGCACTGAGAGGGCAGGAGGCAAGATGGTCATGTGGAGACAGCAAGAGATGTGTGTAGAGCTGCTTGTTTTGTTGTACAGTTTAGGCTGTGGCAGGCATATTAAGCTGAAAACATCCTTCATCTTGGTGACTTAATAAACAGTGGCAGATGCTGCTAAACTCCACTAGTTGGGTCAAAGCCTACAAGGACATCAATTAGCAGAGAGTTTATTGCTTCTGACACACTAATCGAGAAGTTTCGTTCCCAGAGTAACTGACCCTCATGTTGGGGGGGACACAAGCATAAGTGAAAAGAAAAAACCAGAGAAATCCTTGTTCGTGACCTGGCAGATGTTATAGGATTAATAACTGACAGGGTAACACCATGACTGGTATGAGCACTTCTGGAAGTGGGATCCTGCTTACGTAGATGAGCATGGAATCTCATTTTCCTTGTTTGCTGAGCAAGTGTATACTAATTGCTGTGCCCGAGTTCAGCTCCCTGCCGTTAGTGTAGAATGGCTTGAACTGGTGGAGGGGGAGGATTCCGTATCAGCAGGGTCGAGGTGTGGCCAGAAAAAGCTTTTTCAATGCTGGTTATCTAATGATCAGAAGAACCATCATACACGTGCTGTTGTTTGTGTGATAGTAGCAAGTAGAAGCCCAGAAAAGGACGTGAGCTCAGTGCGTCGGGGTCTGTAAATCATGCAACAGACTGGTGATGGTGCTAAAGGCAGAGTTCATTTTTTTTTTAATTTTTGATAGCAACAGCTATTAAGTAGCAAGAGCTATTAAAATTGCTCCAAATTCTGAGTGTTGTAATTGCTCATAATACCGTGAGTCACTTAAGTGGCAGCATTGCAGAATCTTACTTTTCTGTAGAGAGCATATTATTCTTCTGTGTCTTAAAATTAGTGCTTGTTATTGCAATGCCATTTATTCCTTGATTGTTATGTGACTGAAGGGAAATGGGTGGTGGGGTGCAGTGTAAATCATTGCTTAAAACTTTGTGAATCCTGAGAGCAGCATGAAGAGATGCTATATTAGCTTTTATGAATTTTCCATGGTAATTATGAGCTGAGCAGGAGCTGGGAGGTGGTGATGCAACCTGCAGCTCTTTGGATGTAATGCTCCAGATAATGAACTTTCAGAGCTTAAGCTTCTTAAGGAATGAGAGTTTTATTTACTTATTGTAAGACAAATGGTGGAGAGTGCCTACCACAGCAAAGGCTGCGTTTCAGTTTTCACTTTCACCCCTGTGTAAAATTGTTCCATTCCTGTGGTTCTAGGTGGAGCCGGACCTGTGCTTTTTGGTTGGGCTAAAACTGAGAGCTGAGCCTGGGCAGTCTGCTGTAGCGGAAGGAAGGAGCAAGATGAGAACAGTCGCTTCAGGACTGATGTTTAACCTGGTTTTGTCTCTACTACTGTTCTTTCCACCTTTTTTATTGTTGGGTTTCTGGCAGTGCCAGCTCCCATCCCTGCAGCCAGGGTTGGTACTGGACCCGAAGAACAACTTTTTGTCACGATGGCTCAGCTGGGTTCCCGCAGCTCTTCTCAGTCTTTGCTTTCCTATCTGCGTGTTAGCAGCCTGTGCCCTGCAACCCCTGAATTTGATGGCAGGGCTGCACATGGTTCAAGAAGTTCTTCAGCCACCACATGTAAGCTGATGCTGGTGTAGAGCAGCTCAGCCTTTCTTGGGCAGAAGTAGCCACAGCTTTGGTGCTTACTTCTGCTTCCCATTACCTCTTTATCACTGCTACGGTGAGAGCTGTACAAATTGCACTGGCTTTCCATCGCCTGCTGTGCCCTGGCTCCCAAATGCTGGAAAGGCTGCGGCGCTCCCCAGCTCCATGCCTGCCTTTTCCAGAGCGGGTCTGGAGGAAGAGGATGGTGCAGAATGGTGGGGGTGAAGCGCTGGCCCGAGCTGCTGGGTGGACAGGCAGAGCTGGTGCTGCAGGCAGGGTCTCCTCTGTAGGGTGCAGCTCGCAGGGCCGTAGCTTCGTTGGCTCAGTCACGACTGTCTTTCGGCTGTTGCAGGCAGCTGCCCAGCTGCTGGCAAAGCTGACTTTGCCTCTAAGTTAACTGGTTTTTGACCCTTCCAGGTTTCTGATGAATCCAGCACGTTTTAGTCCTTGCTTTCTTGGTCTTTCCAAGGACTTTGACTTAGTGTTCTTCCCTGCTGGGTCTCTATCTCCTCCTTTTGCAGTGTTTTTCTCCTGGCTTTAGACTGCAGTGTCTAAGCCAGCACAGCGTAGACACACATGCTATGATTCCTCTGTTTAGTTAAATCCCTTTGTTGTTGGAGAGGGGATGTGTTGGGGTAATGATTAAATCCCTTCTGGAACTGAGATCCAGGACACTCTAGGTAAGGTATACGGCGTACATTGTGGTGACACTGCAACTTGTGATTACAATCTTGAATCATGACATGATTTTAACATTATTCAGGATGCAGAATCCACTCCCAAGATTTGAAAATAAAAAAATTAAACATTTTAATGTCAAACTACCTTTTTCTCAGTAAAATTAATTTTGGGATATAGTACTAATACTTAATTATTTGCTTTTCAAACTGCATTGCTCTCTCAGGGATTATGTAAGCCTTAAGTTTCACCGAGCAGAACAGACGAACAAGGAAAAAAAATCATCAGATCTCCATAGCTGCGTATCAGATTGACAATCAGATTCAAATGAAACCAATTAACATTATTCTTGTTTCCACTGTTTCCCCAGAAGGCAAATTAAAACCAAATTGAAAGTCATGTCTTAAAATGACACATCCTTTGATTTCAACAGATTTCATGTGAACACATGAACCTGAACAGCCTGAGAGGGTACTCTGAAACTGCAAAGAAGCCCTGGTCGATCTGCCTTGACGAGAGGTTTAGCCTCATTCATCGAATCAGAAGCAAGCAATGCCGTCTCTATTCCCTTGGGTAAGTGCTTTCTTTAAAAGACAGCAAATTGTTTCATGACACCTAGCTTCAAAAAGCCCTATAAATGCAACTCAGGCTGCAACAAGGTTGTCCTTTAAAATACAGACTTTGTTCAGGTGTGTTTGTTCCGCATTGATGTGCTTCTGTAAACTCTGTTTTTAGGGAAAAACCATTGTCCATGAGGGTCTTTGTTTTCCTTTGCTTTTCTAATACCAGTATGAAAACAAATTGCTTAATGGTGGGTAGTGAGTGGTAGTTAACATAGGAAGATGGAAATTAATGAGACAAACTGAGAAACCTACCGCATCTTCCCTGAGCAGAAATGACTTGCATAATTGCCAGGTACTTCAGCAGCATTACTTATAAAACTTCATTAACTACTCCTGGGACAAAATAGTACATTTCCTTATGAGAGTGTGTTTGCTAAGCACTTCAGGGGTGACATGTGCCGAAGGGATAATAATAAAGGATGTTGCGGCTTTATTTCAAAATGTTTGTAGCGTTTATGATGTTTACAGCACTTGAGATTGAAGTTTTCACTCTTCACAGAACAAGTGCTTTCACAGGTAATAAAGCCACAAATGCAGCCTGTTTCCCTGCTAATAAAACACTCTGCTTCCCGGGAGGACGAGGGAGGTCAGTTCTCTCGAGTTCATCAGGCCACTGGCCTTTTGCATTACCCATCAGCATTACGAGAATGATCGCTGGGATCTGGAGCTTGTTTCACACAGATAACCACATGGCTGCTGCCTAATAAAGCTGTCTTTGCTGTGCTGGGAGCCAGCTTTAGGTTAGAAATGTATTGAAAGGCTTAATTCCCTTGAACCAGCACAGTTTATTTCTGTGATTTTGCTGCTGTGGGTTTACAAATGGTGGATATCAAGGAACTGTGTCTGGGTGGCATTTCTTAGTGATTAGCACGTGGCAGTTAACACCAGCAATTAACGTAAAGTGGATGTAGAGTGCACTGCAGTTAAAGGGAGTGTTTTCTGTTAATTTGGGTGGGTTTGTATTTGGATTGAGTTTATATTGAGCTGTAAAGACCAAAATCCTCAAAGGGTGAGGGGCACTCAGGTTTTGTTCAGCTGCATTGCTCTGTGGCAGAACAACAATAACATGCCCCTTAGAGACAAATCACATATACAGAGAGCAAACTCCTCTTGACTGCTGTTGCGTCTTATTTTCTGAATGTTCTTTGCAATCTGCTTCAAATTATACTTACCTGGTTTTAATGCAAAATGTAGGTTTATATGATATTTTTTTTTCCCTCAGTTTTTTACATTCCTGTGAAAGTTAGGAGAGATGTTGTGTTATCCCATGCTCAGGTCCAGACTTCATCTGCTTGACTGTAGTACTGGCTCATTGCCTGCGGCTCCTTCTAGTAATCAGTAGGGAGAGGCATGCACATTCAGGTGGAAAATCAGCTAAGCTAAATAACGTTCTGGAGGTAGGTGTAGCTTTCCTTTGATTATAGAGG
The DNA here is from genome assembly GCF_964188355.1 of Buteo buteo. Taxonomy (NCBI): domain Eukaryota; kingdom Metazoa; phylum Chordata; class Aves; order Accipitriformes; family Accipitridae; genus Buteo; species Buteo buteo. Next base: position 25,494,063 of record NC_134185.1, read on the forward strand.
AAGTCTGGGATAATGTGGCTGCTGACTTTAGATGTCTTAGCAAAGTACTCAAAGTTCAGTGGAATTAATCTAGACTTGCCCTTCAAGTTACATGATCATTAATATTAGACCTGAGCTCCTGTATTATTAATGTCCCTCTTCCCTCTTACTACGGACCAAGAGTGGGTCGAGAACAGTATTTTTGTTGAATTGGCCAGTAGGCACAATGCAGAGTTAACTTCATCTGTGCTAGGAAATGCAGATTTGGCACAAAGCTGACCAGCACAAAGTTAACTTGCTAATGGTTTTGAACAAATCTGAGCTAGTGCATGTATACCAGTGCTTTATATGTGGTGCTGTTTTGGGTATGGTATGGGGAGCCTGAATGCCAGATTTTCTGTACTGATGGAACAGCAGGGCTTAGCAGAGATTGAAGTTGATGTTGGTTCTCCCATCAATCATCAGATACACATGTGCAGTAAATACCCAACCGTGATGCATCACATGAAACAGCTAAAAAATAAAAGGAAAATATTTGAGGTTAAGGAGGAGCAGTCTTCAATCCTCCAGTTTACTTCTGCAGCCTTTGGAGCTTGTTACTGCATAATTCTTCTCTCAGACTCACTCCCTTTAGTTTATCACAGGCAGAAAAGTAATTTTGTTCTGAGTAAGACAAAAGTCCCCTTTAAACATTTTTGTTATCTCATATACTTCATAAAGAGCAAAGGGGGAGCAGCTGCTTCCAATGAAGAACATTCTCTGTGGAGAGGATGGATGGAGGACAAATGTGAAAGTTCAGTGTGTTACTGGGAATTCTGAATTAAATCCATATATCATTAAAAATGGAACAAAACATGCTGCTGAGGCTTTGCCTTCTTGAATGCTCTAGAAAAGGTTACTTGTGAATGGGAGCAAGCAGTGGCTGAAATGTCTGGAGATCTTTTTAGTATTAGTTGCTTCCACTGCTGGGAGGCAGCAATGTTTTTGCTTGGGGGACAGGATTTCCCAGTATGATACATAATTGCAATATGCATTAGTGAGCTCTAGTTATTAGTGCTAAATCTGCTTAGATTAAGCTAAGTCAGTTACAAACACCACAGGCAGGCACTCACGCTGGGATAATATAAATGAATAGGATTTCGGAAACTTACCAGTTGAGGTTTGGAGAGACTCGCTGCAATTCTGTATAAAAGCCCTTTCAGGTGGATCTTAAAGTGTAGGGGCTTTAGGATCCAAGCAGGAGATGCTTTCCCCGCCCCCCCCCAAGCTTCAGAGCTCAGTTATCTTCCTTTAAGAAAGACGGGGAGGAGAAGGAGCACAGAAAGGGAAAGCTGGACCTTAACATGCATGTTCTTACAGCTCTGTCCTGTGGTCCCCGTGGGAGCTGGAGTACCTGCGGTTATCGGGCTGGATCAGCTGGTGTCCACTAGAGCTGTGCCGGAGGAGAAAAAGCATCTTTTGTGCCACCTGCACGCTCGCTGTGCCCCAGGATGACGCGGGGGCCGGTGGGATGCTCCGTTCGGTGCGAGCTGCAGCCCGGTGTTTATTCCGAGCGTGAGGCTCTGTGTACTGTGACCCTCCGCCAACCCTGGGAGCAGGGGACAGCCAAGGGACACTGCTCCCTGCTGTGCTGCGCTCTGCCCTGGGTCAGCGTCCCTGCCCCGCTGCCGGGGGGAGCAGTGCCAGCCAGCCCTTCCTTCCCGCTGGCATGCAGGCTCGGAGAGCCCATCCCGCAGGTGCTGGTCCTGCTGCTTTGGGAGCCCACCTCTATCCCCGCTGCAGGGGACTGTGTGCGACTGCCGACTCTGTAACCGACCCCTCTTCTCCTTTACAGTAAAAATAGGTCTTTAGCACTTTTTATCTTGCTGTTGCCGGAGGCAGCAGGTGCTCTCTCCTGACGGTGAGGAAGGGTCTCTCTACTCTTTTGTGACCTCCACACCTTTCTTTTAAAATCATAGTCCCTTTTTAAGTAACACAAAATCTTCCTTTGGAGACCTCATTTGTTTACTTTTTTCATGCTGCATTAGCCCTTAGTGTGATCACATGTGAGCCAGGAATTTTTCAAACCGGTTCTTTTGGAGTCATTTTTCTCTCCTAAATGTTTGCTGTTGGTTAGATCTCTCTTCAGGCATAAATTTGAGCTGTTAGCTAGAGTGCCAGAAGATATATCAGCACCTTCTTCACCCTCATCTATATATGTTTTTTTCCTGTTTTGCACCACTGTGAACCTCCCTTTGCAGTCCACATGAATAGCAGTCTGTCTGGAGGCAGCCTGAGGTTTGTCTACATCAAAAGCATCTGGCCCTCTGGATTGTACCAGCTGGTACAGTTAGAAGTGTGTCACGGACTCATGTGTCTGTCAGTTGCTGGTAGGCTCATCACTCTAATGCTGTAACTGTCCCCAACAATTTGCATGTTGTTCATTTTTAGCCAGCTTCTCATTCCTAAGGGATTACACTGGTCTTTGTTCATCAGTGTCCCTTCTGTAGAAAGCCACATGCGAACAAATATGTCGATTCACTTGGTTAACTTCTGAACTTTTTTCCTAATGTGTGTTGAATGTATTAAAAGAAAACTCCTCTCTTTTCCTCCTACATGGCTGTATAGGCTGTAATCCTGTGAAATAGAGTTGTTCTTAAAAGGACGCTGGGCTGTTTTTCCAAACCCTGTCTCCTCCTACTTTCCCAGGACACCTGAAGGGAAGATGGTTAGAAAACCTTCTAATAGGGCAACATTATGCTGTGCTTAGCCAGTATTAGAGCAAGTGTCATACTGTATTGGTAACTTCTAAAACATAAGCTCTTCCAAATATTGTTTCATGAGTTGGATTCATTTTATTTTACCAGTATGTCATCTGTGAAAAACATTTAGTGCTGGCTTAATGTTGTACCATAGTGTAGCATGATCTAAAATGTGTTATGTTTTACATATTGATGCAAATAGCCAGAATTATTTCAGACTCACACCATTTCTAAGGATAATTGTGGTGTGGTGTAGTGTAGCAGGTGCTCTGGCAGAAGCTCTAAGAGTACTGTCCTGTAATGGTTTGTGTATGATAGATAAATGCCATGCTTAAGAGTACATAGTGGATATTCTCAATTAGTACAACTGGTTGAAGTGCTGATTTAAAAATCTTGATTCGCTTCCCAGCACTACATGTGTGTATATCCAACAGCATAATTTTGATTAAGTTTAAGGTTTAGTGCATGATTTGAACCATGTTTGGAACAAACTTGGAGGAGTAGGAATGAAGAGGACATCCTGTTTTATGCAGTAGGGAAGGCCTGTCGTCCAGACATGTGATTGCCATGGTAAATACCAGAATTTTTTAGTTTTAGTGTACCTTCTGTTGAACCAATGGACTGTAGGAGGTGGGACTATGGCACAGCCTTGTAAAGTACATCTTCTCCTTGCAGAGACTGGGACTGAGACAACACTGCGGTATGATGGGGCTATTAGTTTTTCTTCTTCTTTGAGGTCTTTGCCAAATTAGCAGCAATCTTTCTCTTAAGTCTGTGTAAAAACTCCACTACTGTTGTGAAGGGTTATTTTAAAATTTGCTTTTTTATCTGTTTCTTCCTGTGCACAGAGAAAGAGAGGCATTTGGTTCTTGCGTCTTGTCCCTATTGGTGGCCATTGTGGCTCATCCTTGTAACACCAGATTACAGACATGTTGGGAAATATGCCTGATTTTTACAAAACAGTATTGTATAAATTTTAAATGTATTTGCTCTTCTGCTTATGGCTTGGTTATTGGAAGTTTGTGCAGTGGGGACTAAGGAACATATTGTAATCTTGTCAACAAAAAGTAAATTGAAAATGGAGTAATACATATGAATATAAAATATGAATAGAGGAATAATGACAGCACAAAGGTTCTAACACTTAATTTACTTTCTTATAAATGATCTCAACTTCTGAATTAAGAAGAATCTTTTTGGGAAGGTTATCAGCCTGTCTAAAAGTGGTTTAGTTCTTACCTTGAAAGGAGCCCTTCTTCCTAATTGTATGCGGTATATTGCATTGAGCTTGGATTTTCTGGTGAGGTTAGTTCATCCAATCCACTCCAGTGGTTTCATTCTATAAATTAAAAAATTCATTAAAAGTTTCTTAAGGTCAATTATGAATGTGACATTGGGGAAAAAAACACATGTTCCTTTAAATTTCCTTTAACTTCTTATTCCAAATCTTCAGCAGGTGTTATTGTGGACCCTTAAATTTATTTCTGGTTATCTTGGCAGAATTAGGGTTAGATTGTGCTCAGTGCTGTGGATATATCCCAAGAAGGAGCACAACAGCTCCTCTGCTTTGCTTCAGAAACAAATAGGTTGGATTTTACCTTCTTTTACTATGAATCCTCAGAATGTCCTACTCACTAATAGTGCTTTTTGCAGCATTAATAGTTACTTTTTTTTGTTTGTTTGTTTCGTAGGCTAGGCAATGATGACAACCAGTTTGAGATCAGCATGGCCAACAGCGGATGCGAGGTGCATCGCTTTGACCCCAGCATCAAGTCAGCACATGTTCAGGAGGGTCGGCACCTCTGGTATCATCGCTTGTCCATTGACTGGAGGGATCCCAATCCAGCCATTGCTGCTCATAAACTTCACAGCAACACAAAGAAGCTGGGCACAATATTGAATGAATTTGGACACCAGAAGGTAAGGACTTGAGGGTCAGGTTTCCGGCTGCAGGATTAGGTGTTGGGAAAGCTGCAGAACTTTCTCCTTGCTGTCTCGGGAGTTCAGGCACTTTCCAAGGTTATCTCCTGACAATGGGTCGGTCTTCAGCAATACTTGTAATGCATTTCTTTTAGGGCTGCCTTTTCTGTCTTGCTTTTTCTGTGTGCTGATAACAGCCACCTTGATTTTAAATCACTAGCTATATACGAAATACTTTCTTTCTCCCTTCCTTCCTTTTCCCTTCAACTAGCTGGTGACCTTGGGTGCTAGTATTTTCAGTGCTGTGGAAGTTCTGGTCTTTGCCTGAGTATGAGCACTAAAGTACTCATACAGCCAAGTTTATAAAGAGAAAAAAAAAATATTTGCAACAATAATTAGAAGAGAAGAGGTAATGGATGGGTTGTTTACATTTTCAAGGTCATTGGTCCTAATTACAGTCATCAACAACAAAAACATCCTGTTTTGAAATTGGCAGGAATCTGTGGGTTTTTTTACCATTTCCCAGTTTGTTTTTAAGGAACCTTAAAGACATCAGAAATCTTCAAGTCTCAAATAACTGTTGCCAGAATACATTTGAGGAAGCTCCTTAGGTTGCTTTTAAGAGAGTTTTTCCTTCAGAGAACATACAAGCATGAATTCAAATGCTAATATACTTCATTGCCTGCAGCTAGTTCTGCTTGTCTTTGTTTTTTAAGAAATAGGCAGCCTGAGCTAAGGAGGAGCTTTTCTGCAAGATTTACAAAGCAAGCAGTGCAATGTTTGTTTGGTTTGTTATTATAAAATGAAAGATGTCCTTTTCAGTTCACTTCTTGCTTTTCTTCAGTGTTTTCTTTTGGTTCAGTTCTACTGATTGGACCATTTTGAATATAAGAGCAGAAAAAAGAAGCTTTTTCCTACTTCTTAGTCATACTGTAACTATACTAGGCTGTGCATTAGTGAAACATCTGGGGAAAGAGAGATGACTTTCCTTTGACATGTGCCTTACATTGATTGTTTTGATTTTAGAAGAATTAGTCACAGATCGAATGTTTAATGACCTGATCCAGAAAGTGTATGAGTCTTGCGATATACCAAACCTGCTGCAAACAGTCAGTTCTCAGGTAATCATGGTAGTACAGAGTGATTGTAAGACCTTCTGTGAATGAGAATGGTGTAGCTATGAATTCTGAGTGTATAGCTTTCTGGGTGAAAGTTACCTGACATGAAAGCAGCCAGCTGGAAGGCCAAGGAACATAATGCACATGTAACTCATGCAATCAGGCTTTCCTCTAGCTGTGTACACGTGGCATAGGATCTGGTTAAGTGTGTTGGCACATTATGAAAAGTGTATACAGCTTCTTGCTCTATTAGCATTCAGGTAGCTTCCCTGTGCAAAACGATGGCGCTAGTGAAGTTAGGAGCTGCCTTTCTCCCAGTGAGGTTAAAGCAGTTATACACTTTGTAATCTTCTGTTACTTCCTATTTGTGAAATACCTGAACGGGCTGACTCTCCTCACATTGTTCTGTTTAGTTTTTCTGTAATTTGGAAGGCAGCCTGAGAAGTTGTATGTTGCATAAAGACACCGATAAGCTCCAATTTATGAAGAGAATATCAAAGTAAATATTGTGACATTCAGGCTTTTATTCTTCCGGTGAATGTGACTGGAATGTTCCCTTGACTGAATAAATAAGTTAATTCAAAACAGTTTCACAGAGTATTTTCCAAAGCACTTTTTTCAATTAGAAAGTTAAAACATGCTCTTCATCCCATTCTTTTTAATTTTAAAAATCCTTCTGCCTACCCTCAAAGTCGTTCTCTTCCCACTTCAAGGCAGGAATTCCAGGCAGCTGCATTTGAAGTTAATGCCTCATTTTCTCCTTGCCTTTATTCTTTAAGATTTGGGACTTGATCCAAGACGCTGTAAGTGATTGAGACTATTTCCACTGACATCAGAGATTTTGGATGGGGCTGATGAAGAGAGGACAGACAAGGCCTCCTGGAGTTCTTGCCGTTGTAGCCTTCAAAAGAAAACATGCAATTTGGGGGTTTTGTCTGCAAGGGAATCAAAGAACTTGGATGGGCTCATTTACACTCTGGCTCAGATGAGAGCATGCCTGATATTCTGCAGTCAGTACTGGGACCTCATCCACAGAAAGGGAAACCTATCCTGATATTATGGCAAGAAATACAAACAGGTTTTTGCTGTTAGTGGATTTGAAGAAAGATTAAAAGAACTTGATCTTTCTAATTGGCTATGTGGCGTAACAGTCCTCAGTTCTCTGGGGAGTGTAAATAGCCTGGAGGTAGAGGATTTATCTAGTACTATATTAGGATGAGACTGACAAAGGAAACATGTAGTCAGAGTATTTTGGGGAACTGTTAGAGTGTGAAATCTTTTAAGCCCTGGAATAATCTCCAAAGGATGTCATGAGAGTCCTATTTCCTGGTACGTAAATCTAAACTGAAAATTTACTGGTGTATCTTCTGAGAAGAGCAGTATTTTATCAGCCACAGGAAAGGATAAAGATGTAAAAATTGATCTTGCTCATCTTTCCTACTCGCCCCTGCCCCAATTTTTTTGCTGAACTTGCATACTCTGTAGTGCACTGCTGATGAACAGCGGAAAAATGGGAGAAAGCCAGTGAATGCACAAGATTTTCTTTCTTATTGCAGTAGAGTTCAACTTTGTGAAAGCTTTCACTTTCATATTCTCTACTGGGGTAAGGATGCTATAGTGCTGGTGTTCCCCATGGATTAGTGATAGCTGGATGGGGAACTTCCTTCATACAGGGTCACTGGATAATGCAAGTCAGAAGGGATCTTGAGGGCTGTAGTTCAATCCCCTGCTCAAACCGAGCCCAGCTGTGAAGTCAGACCAGGTTGTTCAAGGCTTTACCCACTCTGGTCTTAAAAAACACTGAGTTGTCTCCAAAATGGAGACTGCACAGCTTCTCTGGGCCAGCTGTTGTCCTGTTTGACTGTCGTCATCGTGAAAAAGTTTCTCCTTATATCCAGTCTGAAAGCACCCAGTTTCCATTTATGCCTGTTGTCTCTTGTCCTACTTCTATGCACTGCTGAAGAGTCTGTCTCTGCTGTCTTGATGACCTCTTTGTAGGCTCTACAGGCTGATGTTAGCCTCCCCCAGTCCCAGTCCTCCTGCCTAGGTTGAACAAGCCCCATTCCCCCAGTGTGTCCTTGCAGGTCAAGTGTTCCAGTCCCCAGCCATCTTGGTGGCACCCAGCTGAACTCACCTCAGGTTATCATTGTCTGTCTTGTGTTGTGGGGACCAAAACTGGATGTAGGATCTAGATGCACTTTTACAAGTGCTGAGTACAGGGAGATAATCACATCCCTTGGTCTACGGGCCATGCTCCTGTTAATGCGTCCTGGGATGCTGTTGGCCTTCTTCGTACCATGACCCCCAGGACCTTTCTGCAGAGCTGCTCCCCAGCCGGGCAGGCAGTCCCCAGCTTGTGTCATTGCAGGTGGTCCTTCCTCCCCAGGTGCAGGACTTGGCATTTGTCCTTGCTGAATTTCATCAGGTTCCTGCCAGCCCATCCCTTGAGCCTGTCTGGGTCCCTCTGGATGGCAGCTCTGCCCTTAAATGTGTGTATTGACTGGTCCCACCAATTTGGTGTCATGCACAAACATGGCAAGAGTGTCATCTAACACCTCCTCTAGGTAACTGATAAAGATGTTAAACAGGATGAATCCTAGTATAGACCCTGTGGCACTCTACTTGTAAGTGACCTCCAGGTAGAGTACAACTCTTTAACCACTGCCCTCTGAGCCCGACCGTCCAACCGGTTTCTTAATTGTGTGGTTGTCTGTTCATCCAGACTGTACCGTCCTGGCTTGGATACAAGACTACTGTGGGAGGCAGTGTCAAAAATATATCCCAGTGCTCTTCTAGACTAGTCACAGCTGGTTCCATGGTCTTGCAAGGGGATCATCAGTCTGAATTTCAGTTACAAGGAGGCCAATTCAGCTGTGTAAATAAACCATTCACCTACTCCCAGCATAGATTTGTGTTGTGTATGGTACAGTGTCCTCCTCAGGAGGTTGCTATGTTCCATGTAGCCCAGATTTTAGTATGCAATAAAACTATAAGGGGAAGACTGTATGGAAATGCAAGCTCCCTCCCCTCACTCCAGCATTATCCCCTCCACAAGAAGTCCTAATCCTTAACCAGAAATTCAAACCAAGCTACTCCATATATTCTGTATTCCAAAGGTTATGCTATAAAGCAAAATTAAAAAACTTTGACAGAAAGGCCCTGAGCAGCAGAAGCAAGCAAGAGTTCACTCTGTCCTGAATGGGCATGCATGAGTAAATCATGCGTGTGCACACATGCAAACTCTTACTTCAGTAGTAGTTTTCCTCTTTCTGGAGCTCTGTAGGACAAATCTCATGTGATGCCATCAGTAAGTGCTATGAATTTGCATTCCTTGGCAGTAGAGCTCAGCAGTGGAAAACTTTGTTTTCTTGGAGAACAAATTAAGCTGGAAAGGAGAGTCTGTGAATGCAAAGTAAAACCTTCATTTAATCAGGAAGTGCTCATAGGTGTAACTTTCAGGGGACAGCAGAGTTGTGGTCAACTCCTGCCATTCAAGATGTCTTGAACAAATTGTGTAAGACACCAAACTGTGCCGTTGTATAGTATGAAAAGAAACGCAAAACAATCTTTAAGTCCTGATTTTGATTTGAAGGCTTTAATTTACACTGGCTCTTCATGAAGATTTTTTTTCTGTGACAGCCTGGCTAACAGGTGTCTGCTTCATTTTATTGAACAGGTTTAGGTTTAGGGTTTCAAAAGGAAAAACCTTCTTCCTGTCACCTGTTATATAATACTCGACACAACTTCAAAACACTACACCCTGAAGCCATTTTGATTAATAACCTCATCTTCACCTAGGCAAGTAATTTATCACTTGCTCCTCTCTTAAAGCAGATACCATAGAGTCTATTTTGGCTGCACTTTTGTGAAGACTGGTGTGAAAGAGCAAAGATTAAAGAAAATCAATTTACCATTTTTGTTTAAATTTGGCTCTGTTGGCAGTACACAAATAAATATAAAATAAAAGCCCTGGGAAAACTGTATATCAACGTAGATATACTTGGAGGTTTGATTAACAAAACAAAAAAATTAACTCTCCAGGTTAGGAAAAGTGCATGTTCAAGTTTGGAGCAGCCAAATCCATGCAATTACTCTTTACTAGACATACCTGTGGACTGCAAGGGCAAGAATAGTCTTTTGAATTCTTGACCCTGCTTAGACAAAATCATTTAACTTTGATTATCCCTTGCAAGGGTAGACTTAGGTGTTGCACAGGGAGCTTGGGGGTTAGTTAGAGTGAGTTACATTCACTAAGGGGCTGCTGTGCCCAAGTTCAGCGTGTGGATGCCAGCGGTGTTTATAAGCTCAGCTCAGCTGCCATCTTAACTCACAGAAGGTGCTCAGTACTGGCTGGTGAGCACCTGCAGACTGGTCTATGTCCCGTTGTGGAAGCCTGAGCGTGGGATGAGAAGCCAGGAGCTCAGAAGCCTGGGAGCTCCTGCAGGGATGTGAGTCCTTGTCACTGTTGGTGCTGCAGCCGGGGAACAGCCCCCTTCACCTTGCTGGAGCGGGAGGCACAGGTTCAGATCTGCACTCTGCTACGTTTAGCTTAGTGTCAGAAAGTCCAAATGAGACCAGATCTCTTGAATCACTGCATCATACAAATCCTTAAGTAAATGTTTGGAGTTTTTTCTTGAAAGGGCTTATTTTTTTCTTTGCTTTATTATGCTGCTTTGGGGCTTTTCCAGAATCTCAATTCTAGAGGGAAAAACCCCACCCTTCATCTGGTTTTTAGTCTCATTATTCTCACATCCAAATTTTCTTATGCAGTCAGTGGTCTTTAGGCTTAAGTGGCCCTTTTTCTGCAGCTGTTATTTAGCATCCAGATATATTTGTACCATCCAGATATATTTGTGAAGAACAGCCTTTGCTTTGGTCGGGTTATCATACTGGCCTCTCTAAGCCTCCTCCAACATGAGAGATCCTGTACTTCCCATAACATCTTATTAGTGCTTCGTTGCCCCTCCTGCAGCTGGAGCATGAGCAGTCAGTACTATTCAGAAGTCCCAGCTGGGTCTCTGCTAAGGCTCAGGCTCTGACAGCATTATTCCCCTTCCTCCCCTGGAAGCATCTGCACTGCTACTGCTTGTCATCTCATTTGCTTTTATGTGGACATACCAGACTGTCTGTCTGTTATATCAGTTTCTGCATGGCACAGTAGAAAAAGTTTTGTCCCAGAGCACTGCTTTTTTTCAAGTGTAAATGGCTGGTCCTGGCCTATTTGTTGTAGGAGTAACTACACAGTAAAGTCCCATGTTAGCACTGGACCCTTTTGCACCAGGCAGATGTAATACCATAGCTGTAAGAGCTTATAGGCTAAATAAATGACCTGCCAGGAGATGGACGAACATGGAACTCACCTCCATTAACTTAAATTTCTACATTTGAGATAGCTGTTGAGGTCCTCATAAACTCAAGGGAAACCATCAAGGTGCAGTTCATCTCATTCAAGAGCAGATGGTTAAAACAGGCTGGATGATGTGACCTGCACATCTCAAATTGCCCTTCAGAAGTTCCTGTTCTTCCCAGGGGTCTATAAAGGGAGCTTGGGCAACTGGTTTGGGTTTAGATATCTAAGGCTGGGTGAGGTGCATCCCATCTTGAGTGACTTGCCCACAAACTCAGCTCTGTGCTCAGCATCTGTCCGTTTGAGGTGCTGTCTGTTCTCAGCATCTGTCTAACAAGTCCTGAGATCAAGACTTAAAAGTTCTGCAAACCCATCTCACGTGCCTGATTTCCGTGCTGGTTGGGCTGAAAGGGAGAGCGTTGGAGATAATAACATTGGGCAAGCTAGCCAGAAAATGTAATTTTTTTTCTTTTAAGTCATCCCATTAGAGCAAAAGCTCAGAGTTGTGGAGAGCACGTTATTGTACAATAAGCATCTGCCTCTAGCTCTGTAATTTGATTTATGAGTTCTTGTGAGACTTATTGCCCATAACACACACATTCAGTCCCTTTGAGGTTATCTTTGTACATGCTGGGCCAAACTCATTCTCTGTATAATGCAGCTGATTTCCTTAGAGTTACAGCAGAGCTGCAGTTTGAGCACTAACCGTTGCCATGTGTGAACCTTTTGTTTGGGGGTGTGTCAGTGTGTTGGCAAATTTTACTCCATTTGCTGAAAAGGGAGAATCAAACTGATGCAGATGTTTCCAGCTGCAGTTGGAAATGCTGTCTTCTGTAACCTTGTAATGGTTGCCCCTGAGTAATCTACAAGCTCCTGACACAGTGTTCCTTTCCTGGATGTATATATTTTTTAATTTTAGTGATAATGAAATCAAGGTGGTAATTGCTCTGTATTTGCTCAGTCAGCTGGGGCTGCTGCTGCATAAAGTATTTTAATTGTAACTAGATTGAAGAGTTTGGCTGCAGGGAGAAATGGGCTTGACAACCTCATGTTTCTGGAAGCAAAGATCTTTGGACAGTGATTTACTGCTCCCCACCTCTTCCACTCTCTGCATTGTATTCCAGGAATGCCTCATACGCATTCCTTTAGGAGATTTTCTTTTAGTCCCTTATATCTTCTTTTGCCTCGTTTAAATTCTCTCCACCAGGAGCGGTTCTCAAGATATTTTTAAGAACAGTGGTGGTTCTAGGGAGCAACCTGAAGGTGCTGTTTAGTATGCAATTGTCAGGCATGGAGCGAAGATCTTTTTAATGATACCATTGGCTGAATGTGGTGTGATCTACAGCCTTTTCTTCTCCTAGGAAAAGGGCTAGTGCAATGCCTGAATTGTAATGAAAGCATCTCACTATTAAAACAGAACTTATGCAGGTCATCTTTAAAAAAAACCAAAAGCCCTTTCGAAGCATATTATTGTCTGCTAAAAATTAGAAAGGAAGGAGGATTTTTTTTTAGGGATTTATTTTCTTTTTCTGTTGCCTTTGTTGTGGTTGTTAAGACCCTTCAGCAAAAATCAGGTATTAAAAAAATCTGTCTTCCCCCAGCTTTACTAGAGGGCTGCACAAGCTGCGTGCAATTCCCAGCACAGTTCGGTGCGCTATTACACCATTCCACCTTCTTTTCAACAGCAGCAGCAGCGTACCACTATTTCAGTGTCAAACGTTACATTCAGAAGAGCACGGCACTGGCTGCAGGCACCAAGGAGTCATCATTGGTATGCTGCTGCTGTAAGAAACCAGTCACTCCTGGTTCCCTCCTCCCACCGAAACCAGAGTTCGGCAGGAGCCTGGGGAGCCTGCCCTGCTTCAGAAGGTGGGACCAGATGCAGGGCACCTGCTGAGCTCAGACCTGCGTTCATGTTCCCCAGCTCCTGCTTAAGCCATTAACACTGGCTTAAGCACGGTCGTGTGAATCTGTACGGTTTTAATTTGGCCAAGGTGCTGAATATCTGCTCAGGGTGGTGATCCATGACGTGACACTGGTTTTATGAGGACTGAGAGCAACCCCCTTTCCATAAGCATCCTGGTCTTTCTCCGCTGCCCATCTTTCTCAAAATTTCCAGGGAGCAATTGACATTAACAAGTTCTTTTGATAAATGCCCTATCCAGAGCACTTAGGAGCTCTCTGAAAAAAAGTAGGTTTTTTCCCTCCACATTTGTCCCTAGTAGCTCATCCCTCCTCCTGTCACTGTTTACAAGTTCTTGTCATTGGAATTGGCCATCTCTTGTTTGAATACTTTCACCTTAGTGTCTGGATCCTTTCTGGTCTCATTTTTGATCTGACAGCAGTTTAAGGTATCCCTCCATTCTCAAAAATTTGAAATCCAGAGGTCAAAGCCACAGCAGCTCTCTTTCCCCCTCCTCACTGCCTGTCCCCAGTGAAATCTGACAGTCGTGCACACAGTTCAGGGTGTTCCTTATTCACGTTTTCAGGAACGCGCAGCTTTCTTCCTGCCATGGTTGGAAGCGAACAGCAGAGTGGGCAGACAAACAGTGAAGCAGAAGAGAGGCAGATTGACACCTTGGACCAGAAATGGAGTGAAATAAGTAGAACCCCATGAAGAGGTGTAGTCTTAAAGGACTTTATTGCACTGGCTAGTGCAGATGGGAACCAGGTCCTCCAGCAGATTTAACTGGAGCTGCTCGGTTATACCGGGGCTGCATGTTCTCATCCTGCAAGAGACATTCTTTAAGGTGTGGTGAACATTTCTTGAAGGTGGGACTCTGAGCCCTTTCTTCAATTACTTACATTTTGAAGGCCCCCACAGGCACTGCATTAATAAACAATAGCAGATCTTGCAGCCAAAATGCTGTTTACTATGTACAACCATTTTACAGTAGCCTAAGCCCTCTGTCCCTTGCACGTGTGCACACACTCGCGGGTCTTGCTCCTCAGGGCTTCGGGATTGATCGCTGCTTAACTATTTGCCTTCTAACGCAAACCTCCTGGGCCGACTGCCCCCTCATCCCCTCGCGATGCGTTTGTCGTATTGCTGCTGGCTTTCGCCTTCAGCAAGGCTGGGATAACGTGGCTTTATGTAAGCACGGAGCTGGGTCCCACTGTCCTCGCTTGGTGCCGGGGCAACACAAACAGACTGCAAATGTTTGTTCCCCTTTAATGAAGAGACTTGAGGGTCCAGTGTACGGCATTTATTCTTTTGAGTAAACATCCGTTCCCACAGGCATCCAGCAGCGTCTGGCAGAGAAGATCAAAAGAACAGAAATGAAAGGGTTTTCCCCCCTTTGCAGGGGGAGCGGGCAGCGGGACATCTCCTGTGAGATTAGATGGCTGAATGCACTCTTTGCAAAGCAACTCGTGTGCTCGGCCAGGGCTGCGTGCGGGGCGGCTGCGCTGCCAGCCTGGGCTGTTGGCTGCTGGTGGAATAAATACAATATTTAAAGTGTCTGTTTGCAGCACAGGCTTTGGTGAGCAGAGCTCTTGCTGATGATCAGGCTGATAAATAATTTAAGATCAGGGTTTCTGCAGCTCCCTTTGGGGATTTTTCCCACTTGTGCAATCTAGCCATTGGATTGAGGGACCTGGTGAGGGGATGTTCTCGTCTTTTTCTGTACAGCAGAAGAGCAGTGCAAACTGAAAAAGGTAACACGGTGCAAATGGGAGCTGGGGCACAGTGTTTCTGAGCAGGGATGCACACTAGTGAGCTGCTGCCACTCTGAGTAGGCGAGGAAGTCACTGTTTAGGGGCTCATGTCCTCATGGTGGCTCTTCACCCTGTTTCCTCTGAGAAAGCATCACTTTGAGTCCTCAGCTAGTGGTGAGGTTCCTGTTGCCTGGTCTGCAGACTGGTCTCGGTTTAAAGAGATGGGAAACCAAGACCTTTGATGCTCAGAATTTTTGTGAGGGGAAGGTCCTCTCCTTCAGCATTGTCTGTGTGTAGTGCTGGCCTGCCCCATGCTGAGGGCTTGTAGATCCTGTTCTCTGGGTCACTGTACAGGAGCCTTGGTCTTGCTGGGTAGCAAGCTAGACAAGATGTTAAGCACCATACCTCTAGCTTAAAGTTCATTATAGTGTAATGCTAGCTAAACCCATCAAACCTGTATGAAAATCAGTTCAGGCTTGGGGGTGACTATTTTGAAGTTGTAGAAGCACCTGCCTAGAAATCATGAACATGTATTATTTTATGACCAGAAGATGATTAACTAGTGAGCTGCCATCTCTGGCTGGTCCGGCGCCCAGCATGAGGTAAGATAGGAAGGTGCCAAGAATTAATCCTGCGGTGAAGAAAGATGTTTGTGATGGCAGGAAGACCGCAGGTGAAACCCTGCAGCCTCCTGACCAAATGCAGCCAGGGAGAAAGGATTTCAGGCAATGCTGATGATCTAAGTCAGGTGGGAGTTGTTTGTCCGGAGATTATTTTGTCCTCTGGTAAAGTTGCATTGAAAAAACCTCCTGCCAGCTAAAAGGCCTCTTCTCTGCCTGTCTACTGGAGTAAGTGGCATCACTTAACTGGGCTGGGCAGAAGCAGGGGGTGTGTGTGTCTCTTTTTCTGTAATGAGTCTTCACAGAGAAATTGCTTCCAGATAGAGAGAGTATGTGGGAAACATCTCGGCATCAGAGACCAAGGGAAGAAGTTGGGAATAAAAGTGCCAGGTCGCCCTCACACCTGGGCTCTGCGGCTGTGGGAGGGAGTCACTTGAGGTGCCTGCATGGGTCCTTGCCGGGAGCAGTCCCTCATGGGACAGCATGGGCAAAGTGCTGGTAGTGCTCCTGAGCACTCAGCTGAGGTTGATGCCTCCTGTGTGCACTGGATGGGCTTTCCAGATGGGTACGTTTGTCTGTCTGGGGCCATTACTGCTTCTGGCAAGCTGTTGCTATACTGGAGGTTGGCCATCAGAGAAAGTCAAATAAGTTTTCTTAATATGATTTTGAAACATTTTCTCCAGCTTAAGTGGTAAACATAAAATGACTTAATATCCTGTTCCTGCTGTGTAATGCTTTCATGGAAGCACATCACTGAAACGGGGAGAAAAAAAAAGACTTCACTGGCACTCACAAGGCTGAGGAGGATCAGTGGTGAGAGCTGAGGAACAAAGCTCATCTGCACTCGCTGCCGGTTTTCTGTTTTGGTGATGTGTATATTGTATGAGTGACTTCAACTGGACAGTTGCCCTTTACTGTAAAAAAAGACCAAAGACCATGTAAGCACCCAACTGCACAAACTGGCTTTGTGGCTTTGATGCCTTAAGCAGATACTTGAAGATGTGCCCGATCTGTCACGTTGGGAATGAATAATATCAAATGACACATTTGTCCCAGAGTCATTTTGAAGTTGGCCAAACGGACCATCACAGAGGGGGGTGTAAAAGTGAGTAGGAAGGAAGGGAGGTAATTTGAAGAAGTGCTGCTGTTTGGAGCTGTACATCACTGACCAGTAGCGATTGACTTTTCTCCTGATTTCAGTATCCATGTTGCTCAGACTGTGCCCACAGGAGTCCCAGTCTCCCTGCCGGATGGCTCGGAGAGAGACGGGATGGTTTCCCCCTCCCACCGATCACAGGGAGCATGGCGAGAGGCAGTCGCAAGCTGCTGGGAGTGTAATTTGCTATTAGGCTACGTGGCATCCTGTCTGCCATCAATTACAGCCTCGGCTCGGAATAAAAGGGAGTGAAAGGGACTTAACATCCGTGCCGTGGCCTGCTGGCGAGGACGGGCTGTGGATGCATTTTGAAAGGAAAGAAAGTGAGGGAAGTATCATGCCGAAAGGTTGCAGATAGGAAAAGAGGGAAGCTATGTTTAAAAAAAACCTCACTCAAGAACCTGTTTTTTACCTGCAAAGTCGTGTGCTATCAAAATATGAATTAAACAGCATTTTCTAGAGTTCGTCTTGCTGTACAGCTGATGTCAAAAAGGTAACGTGCTATCAGGGAGCCGGAGCATAGGGTTATTTCTCACAGCCTCAAATCCTGTGGTTCAGGAGACCAGGGTGGATCTGAGCTCCGCTCCTCTACTTGAGAGCTGTAACCAGCTCACCTCTCCCTGCTCCCAGCTTACGCCACAGAGCTGCTCCCACAGAAACGGAGGGATCCTCCTTACCTGACCTGTGTCGCATTTGCTGTTTTTGCCTTTCCTGGCTGCCGCTTTCACATGCTGAGTTCGTGCTGGAAGTAATGCAGCTAAATTGCTTCCTCCAGCTACTCACTCTCAATTGACTCTTCTCCATGGGGAGCTTTAAATGGTGCCCACGGGGCAGCACAGAGCCTGAAACTCCCGTTAACCTTGGTATTTCAAAAACGATCAAGGCAAACAGAGCTCTGATCTCTGATTTAGGAAATGATGCACAGTCGTAACAAGTCATTACCCTAAAAAGAAGAAATGAGCCTTTATACAGTACGTGTGAACCTTCACTAACTAAAACACATTCTTTTTCAGCTGTTTTATATGCTTGGTTGTACATGAGGAAAGGCCTTTTTTTTCCTCCAAGTGTAACTGGTACAATGCTGCAGTGCTTTTTCAAGGGAGCTAAACTGAGAAAACATTAAAAAATCCACATTTTTTACTTTTCTCTGATAATCTAGTTAGTTTGTGGAAGACAAGAGGATTAGTGGAAGATAAGAGGAACCAGCCTTAGTCTGTGAGTAGTTGAAACTGGTGGGCAATCGACTGCTATCCTTTACCTTCAGGCGCTGTAGATCTTTGCCCTCCAGGATTTACTCCCAGCACCAGACTCCAGCTGCGCTCCCAGGTGAATTAGAGCTCTGAATTTATAGATTTGTCCACTAATCCTTTCACTGGCACTTTGAATCAAGGCATCTGAAAGGTGGTAGTGCATTTCTTATCAGTAGTGCGCTACTTATCACTGATGGTAAATATCTCCTGAGCGGTCTAATCATCACAAAACTTGTGTTCGGTGTTAGCAGGTTGCTTGTTATTCGCTCAGATATTCTGACACAAAGCTGTTCTGCTATTTATTTTACCCTATCCATGGCATAAAATGGAGACCGGGATGAGATGGATGCCTTGCCTGCAAGGCAGTCACAAAAGTTGGTGGGTAGAGGCAGGTACCTTCATCCCTCCAGGTCTCTTGAGCAGTGCAGGGCACTGAAGGCGACAAAGAGCCTCTGGTTTGTGTATGCAGCACATCCCCACTACCCTTGTGTTTGTTTCCTGGTCATTTCGGTATGTGTTTAAGCAGTTATTGTGGTAACTCATTTTATCCAACTGAAACATTGGTTAGCAGCCACCTTTCGGAACAATTTTGCAAATACAGTGCAGAGCGTACAGAGTGCCTGCTGAGCAGCCAGAGCAGCAGTTAGTGTCACAAGAGAAAAACAAACCA
Organism: Buteo buteo; assembly: GCF_964188355.1. Classification (NCBI taxonomy): domain Eukaryota; kingdom Metazoa; phylum Chordata; class Aves; order Accipitriformes; family Accipitridae; genus Buteo; species Buteo buteo. The sequence continues at coordinate 25,512,521 of NC_134185.1, forward strand.
ACCTAGATGATGGCTGGAAACATTACCATGGGAAAAAGATGTCCCACTGGTGCCATAAAGCAAGATCATGGGAAAACAAAAGCAAATACTTAGAAACATTTGACCCCCCTGCCCCCCTGAAAAAAAAAAGGTTTTGAATAATTTATCTCCTTTCAAAGTCACAGAATTCTCCCAAAGATAAAAATCTGTGGTTTCTGAAGTCCTGCGGCACGGTCCTATGGCAATTGCACCCATGTGGAATCAACTACCTATGAAATTGCATTACAGGTAGAGCTGTGAGTTGGTACCTGAAAAATAAGTAACCTCTTTAAATGTATAAAGGAAAACAAGTGAGCTCAACCATAAAGTAGTTCTCAGCTGAAATGTCACGAGCAGCATCATTTACATTCAGCCTCCCCTTGAACCCGAGGGAGTGCTATGTTAAACTGTTTCACTGACCCACGGACGGACAGACTGACAGGCTCTTTGTTGCAGAGTCAAGTTAGGAAATACCAGAACTAAGGTTGTCTGTGCAACCTTCCTCTCTGCTCCCCATGTGGATGTGCCACAATACGGGCTTTAATTCCGTAATCCCTCGGTCATTTTCCAGTGGCCCCCTGCCTCCCTCAGCGTGGAGGAGGCACAATGCCGCCTTAATGAGCAGACAAGCAGCGGCTTGGCTTGTTATTATTTGGTCTGTGACTGTGGACCTCATTCAAGTCCCACTCTCCAAGTCCTGCTCTGAAAATGCAGCGTTTTGTTTTCAGCTATTCTACAGCTTGTCCCACAAAAGTCTTGCAGCCCTTCAGGGGCACAAGCCTTGCACCCTGCAGAGGGCGTTCAATGGTTAATACCCTCATTTTACAGATGGAGACCAGACGCGGCAAGCGTTTGACACCTACCGATTCCTGCCGTCCCGTGCCCGTCGGTAGCACTGGAGCACAGCCCCAGAGCAGGGTTGACATGGTTGTGAGCGCTCCGCACCGCGGCAAGTCAGACCCTGGTGCCTCCGGTCGGCCACCCAGAGAACACGGGAAGGTAGACGTGGCCTCCCCTTGCCGTGGTCCCCTGGTTTCTGGCTGTGGCCCGTGCGAAGCAGAGCTCTGGTTGTACGGGAGAGGTGCTCGCAGCACAACCCCTGCCCTGCAGCCCTGGGCAGAGGGGTCTGCAAGCCAGGGCCCCAGCCGGTGATTCAAAGAAACTAACATGATAGTTTGATTAACTATTAAGTAGGTATTCTTTATTAGCAGCACTGGATGCACGGGGGATCGCTCCACCTATCGTGCACACCGTCAGGTTTAGTGGGCATGGTTAATGGTTGGACTCGATGATCTTGAAGGTCTTTTCCAACCTAAATGATTCTATGATTCTATGTTCTACATACTTATTCACTAGATTTCTGAGAAATGCTATACATATTCATTAGTTTTCCCAGAAACTATTAGCACATGCAAATGTCCTTTACACAGGCGCATTGAAGGTCTCTGGTGGTCTTCAGGAGTCCTCTGGTGGTCTTCCATAGTCTTCCTCACTTGTCCGCTCTTTGACCCTCCTCAGGTGATCCTGTGCAGTATGGTCCTTCACATGTTTTGATACATCAGTGCTTGTTAGCGCTCTTATTATCTAAGTTTTCATTAGTGGTGTAGAACCATATGGCTAGTTTAAGCTAAATTATCTACAATGATGAGATCAAAGGCAGGAGTTCTTATCTTTTCCGGCCCTATCTATTCAAGCAAGGCCTCTACTTGTGCCTTCTTGACAAGATCGTAAATTCATCAAACATTTAATTAAGTTTTGTGATCGCTCATGGTTCCTTCTTGCTCATCACTGCCAAGTACCAGTCTCTGACAGGCTTAATCCTTGACAAACACCAGTCCTTGGTGTGTAAAGTTACAGAGAGACAATCATTAAGCAATAAGCAGTTAGTTCTCTATATCACCAGCATGGATGGGGCATGGCCTGATGCCGGCGAGGCATCCTGGGGTGGCACAGTTTAGGAAAGCAGTTGCCTTGGCAATGCTTTTACATCACCTGCCAAAATTTCTTTCCTGTACCTGCACAGGTGCCTTTTCCGACACCACCCTGATGGTTAGGGTAGGCTGCCGGCGAGAATCTGGGTTCTTTTGTTGTTTTTTTGTTTTGGGTTTTTTTTTTACTATTCTGGACGCTAAATAAAGTCTTCAGTTTTTTACTTCAAGCTCATCTTGAGCATGAGCAGATGGGCAGAAGCAGCAGCTGAGGTGGAACCAGCACAGGTAAAGCTGGCTCTCACGGCAGGGGATTTTCCCCTGTTCGGCTCTGGGAAACACAGGACCTTGAGCTCTGCAGCTTGTGACCACTACTGCGGGCATCGTTTTCTACCAGGTGTGAAACTGTGATGAAATGCTCTTTTTTTTTTTAAAGCATACAACTCCCCTCCCACAGCTAATCTCTAGGCAAAGTCAGCCCGCAGTTGTGTTGGGCTGTGAGAAGTTGGATTGCCAAATATCTTCCTACAAAATTAAATAATGGTCTAAAACTAAAACAGGGTGCTTTTCTATTAGATGTATTTTTCCCTTCAAAAAGCCTCACAGCTTCCTTCCTGCTATCCCTTTTTCTTTGGAGGAGCTGCCCTTAAAAACCCTTCAGACTCTTTGCATAATTCTCTTTTGATTTGGTTCTCCTCACTCAGCATCCGTAGTGATGCCTGCAAAAGCTTCAGGCGGCAGCTTGGCCCTGGGTAGCTGGTGACCTGAGCTGCTCATAGAATTCATTTCACTTTGGTCTTCTCTTGCACTCGTGTGGTGCACGTAGCATCTGGGGCACGAGGACCTCGCTCTACTGCGGCGCAGGTAATCACTGCTGGTGCGTTTTGTTCTGTCGTAGGATTTTGTGATGGAGAAGTAAGGAACAGTAATGCCTTAGTGTCTTTGTTTAGTTAGGTGGGTTGCTTTTTTTCCATAGCTTTGATGCCACCACAAGATTTGTGAAGGAACAGTAACATGCTTTGGTCGTAGGATGAGCTACATTGGACACCTCAGGGTACAAAGCTTTTTCGATCAGGAGTCAGAGGCAGGAGGAGGGGAGCTGTGAACAGGCAAGCATGAAACTTCACATACTGTCCATGTTAGCCCCAGGATGCTCTGAGATTTTTTAATTTTATTTTTTTTTAATATGAAAGGAATTGTACATAAGAACAGTTATGTATATTATAAAATGGACAAGCCTGGCCTCAGATGTTACTGGCAATAATCACAAAGCCTCTCATTTTCACATAATAATGGTGTTTTTGTTGCAGATTGATGTCCTCAAGGCAGACGTGGAGAGCGCTGAGTGGAAAATTTTGGAAAACCTGATCCTGGAAGATGTTGTGGAGCAGATAGGACAGCTGGTCTTTGAGGTGCACATCCACTGGCCTGGGTTTGAGGTCAGCGGCAATGACAGTGCTGTGGTGCGGTACTGGTACAGTCTGCTCCGAGAACTGGAGCTGAAGGACTTCAGGCTTTTCCATACCTACAAAGACTTATCAAAACCACAGATGTTTCTGAAAAAGGAAGCCTTCAACGCCAGTAGCTGTTACACACTGAGCTGGGTAAATACAAGATGGAAATAGCAGAAAAGACTTTATGATGTGTGACTGCGAGCCATCTGGCCTTGTAGCGTTATTGAAGAGGACTTTGGCGTCACTGGCTAAAGTTGCTAAATATGCACACAGTGACTGCTAACAAAATGGACTGGCTTTTATTTTTATATATTGTCAGAAGAACTGGCACTAGGAGAAGATACATGGTGCAAATTTATGTAGCAGTGTATTTGCCAGCAGGTACACCATCTTGGAGGACAGAGGTTTCTATAAAGGTTTTTCTGGGGGGGCTAACAGCAGGGCTTTCTCAGGCTGCCCCATGCCTGAGCATGCCGGCATGGAGGGCATCCTTCGGGGGCTGTCCTGGGAAGCTCTGCTCGCTGAGCTGTGCTGGCCCTTGGGCAGGAGAGTGCTCATGAGGAGGTGCCTTTCTCAGGAAGGGTCAAGCGTTACTTCTCCGTAAAGCAATCGTCTTTAATTTGCACCTTCTTTGCCTCGGCCTTGTTTCCTATGGAACAAATTTTAGGCAAGAACAGTATGTTCTTGAACCCACTCACAAATTTCAGCTGAACTTGGCAGAGGCAGAAATCACCACCAAGCTAAATTCCTACCTGTTTTGTTGAGCAGCTCCTGAGTGCTCTGACTTTGGCTCTTTAAGGCAGTCTGGCTGTGGGAGGCGAGTTCAGCACTTCTGACACAGGAGGCAGTGGGACAGACAGACTCAGCTGCCAGAAAAGCTGCAACCAGTGCTCACCCTCCGGAGACTTCAGCCACAGAAGACAGGGCTTCCCTGGTTCATCTGCTCAAAGAACAGCTCATTTTCAATTACCCTTGCAACGGTTGTAGCAAATGGTTTTTCATCTAGCGAGATACTTATTTAAAAGAACTGAAAGTGAAACCTGGTCTTTTTTGATTGTTTCTTTCGGGCTTTAGTTGGACGTTTTGCCGCGTGCCTTTCCCAGTGCTGTGCTGCTACCTCCTCACCACCTCGCTCGTCTGTCCCTGACACCAGGAGGCCAGACCGCGGGTCTGCACCGATCCTGTCGGAGGCGGTGGTGCGGGCTGGTGCCCTGGTCTGCGGCCGTGCTGGGGCTCTGCAGGCTGGCGTGTGGGTTATCTGCAGCGCTCTCCCAGGAGCCAGCCTTGGCCATGCTCTGAGGAGCCAAGGAATGAGGGGAGCTAAAAAATATGTAGCAGGTTGGGTTTTTCCTTCTCTTTAAAAGAATGTTGATATTAAACTTTGCATTAAAATACAAGACGACAGCACTTCTGTGTCTTTGATATAAAATCTTTGTAACTGCCTTTGGTTTCCAACTTCTGCAGGGCTCGGTGTTCCTCCCCTTGATGTGCCTCAGCCCAGTGTTGTGTTTTTAACAAGCCTCTCTCGTTCTCTGTCCCCATGTTGTTCCTTCTTTTGCAATCCTGGCATTTCCTTCTCTCCTTTCATACCCTCCTTTCCTTTTTCACCCTCTCCGCTGCCTCAGCTCCCTCATCACCTCCTTCCCAGAGCAGGGCCCTGCACTGGACCCAGCATGCCCGGGACAGGATCTCGGCAAGCAGCCAGAAGTGGGGAAAAATAAGTGTAGGAGCATTTCCTTCCAGGCAGGCAAGTCAGCCCTCTCCCAGAGCCACTGCTTCGCCTCACCAGTGGATTGAGCCATTCCCCTCACTGTCCCCAGGCTTCGTCCCAAGCCAGGCTTCCTCCTCTCCCACCTCTCTGAGGGCTCCCACTGCCCCAGGGTGGGCAGGGACTGGTCTCCCCAGCAGAAACTACTCCAGCCCTTGACCTCAGCTCCTTTCTCCCAAAAGAGGCTGGAAGGCTGGATGACCCTGGCCCCTGCAGAGCCCCTCCTGGGGCTTGAAACTGCCGCGGTGAATCCAGCTTGGAGCATCCGTGTTGGCCACAGACCTCGGGCTGCTTTGGAAGATGCAGAAAAAAACCCCTCCCTGCCTCAGTGGTGAAGGACGAGGGTGGTGAGGGGCTAGTGGAAATGGGGGGATTTTAATCTCTTCGGTGAAGGCCAGCTCTGTGCCCTCACGCGTTCAGGTTTGTATCAGTCTTCCTAATCACATTTGAAATTTTAACTTGCGGCTAAATGTCAAACCCTTTCTTTTATAACAAATGCACGCTGGTTTTCAATCTACTGCCTTTCAGTCACGCTGACAGTGCCTTGGGTTGTATGGAGTCTCTGATTTACTGCTGCCCCGTTTTTATTTTCCTTTTAGAAAGAAATCCATCTTCTTCTTTAGTTACACTAGGATTTGCTGAAGTGGAGTTTAATTCTAAGGGGACTTAACAAGGGCTTCTGCACATCAAACGCCTCATTTGGGGAAGAAGGAGGACTACTGATCAGGTGATGATCCCAGCTATGCCTGTGCTAGTCAATTAAGCAGTGGCAGGCAGCGTGCACTGGAATGGCTATATCTGCTTAATTAATGAAATCCCTGGTACAATTTTGGCTGAGGCCATCTAGGACTCTCCCAGATGATTCCTAGGCACAGCCATGGAGTCAGCCCAAGCCAAGGACAGCTTGGATGCAGTCGCCTTGTTTGGGAAGCTGAAAGAGTTTAGAAAATGGACCTGGCCAGCCCATCTTTGCCTGTTTGTGTCAAGGCTGGGGAATACCTCCTGATACCATTTTTTCTGGTATAATTTAACAAGAGCAAGTGCCAGATTCTCCACCTGGAATGGGGTAATCCTGGTTATATGTACAAATTGGGGGATGAGAGGCTGGAGAGCAGCCCCCCTGGAAAAAGATCCGGGGGTTTGGGTTGATGGCAAGTTGAACATGAGTCAACAGCGTGCCCTGGCAGCCAAAAGGGCCAACCGTGTCCTGGGGTGCCTCGAGCACAGCACAGCTGGCTGGTTGAGGGAGGCGATTCTCCCACTCTGCCCAGTGGGATCGGGGGGGGGTGTTTCCAAAAAAAAAAAAAAAAAAAAAAGTAAAACTTTTGGGTTAAGATAAGAACAGTTTAATAGAATAGAAAAGAAGAAACTAATAATGGTAATGGTAATAATATAATAATAAAAGGATTAGAATATGCAAGTGATGCACACTGCAATTGCTCACCAACCACTAGTACCCCAGTGGTGATCCCCCCACCCCCAACTGCCCCCAGTTTATATACTGGGCATGACATCCCATGGTCTGGAATACCCCTTTGGCCAGTTTGGGTCAGCTGCCCTGGCTGTGTCCCCTCCCAACTCCTTGTGCCCCTCCAGCCTTCTTGCTGGCTGAGCATGAGAAGCTGAAAAATCCTTGACTTTTAGTCTAAAAACTGCGTAGCAACAACTGAAAACATCAGTGTGTTATCAACATTCTTCTCATACCAAATTCAAAAACACAGCACCGTACCAGCTACTAGGAAGACAATTAACTCTATCCCAGCTGAAACCAGCACAATGGTGCAAGGTCTCAAGGGCAAGACTTACGAGGAGCGGCTGAGGTCATTCACCTTGTTCAGCTTGGAGAAGAGAAGTCCGAAGGGTGACCTCCTGTTCAAGGAGCATCTGGACAACGCTCTTAGTCATATGGTTTCGTTTTAGGTAGTCCCGTGAGAAGCAGGGAGTGGGACTTGATGATGGTTATTGGGTCCCTTCCAACTTGAGATGATAGTCTGTGATTCCATAAACGGAGCTTCTGTTTCTGCTCCTGCACATCCTGCCTGGACCGGGGAGCAAAGGGCTTTCAGAGCAGGGCGCTGCGGGGGCCCGCCATGTCCTCAGCTCTGCAGCGCTCAAAATCAAGAGGACCTGTTGCAGATGTGTTGCATTCCCCATGTCCAAGATGTTGGGCAAAGCACTTTCCTCGGGGCCAAGCTACATATTGCTGCCCCTGAGCCAGGTAATACACAACTCGAGAGATCCACGACCTCTGAAAATGAGTAGGAAATGCCTTCCCTGTGACAGCCATGCTTGCTGCAACCCTTGTACATTAAGTACGGAGGTTGTTTAATGATGTAGGGCCATGAGGAGATTAATTAAAATGCAAGAGGGTGCCAGGATTTCCTAAACCAATATCTAGCTTGTTGGAATGATCACGCTTGCTACACCGCAGAATAGCTCAACTCCCATTTTTCAAATAATGGGGTGGCAAAAGCCCAGCTGAGAGTCCTGATTTATTAATAAAGCATAAAAATATGGGCTGTAGCACTGCACAGTTTTTTTCTTTCTGATTAGGCTTAGAGTAACTAACTAGCCTACTAGCTTATTATCATTTGTTTAAGAAACCAATGGATAGAGGTTAAAAAACAAATTACATGCTCTCTCTCTCAGAAAATAAATTTCCAAAGGGATGCACATCTTCCATCATTTATTGCCCTGAAGAAAAAAATGGTAATGTATATGTAAATTACAGAAATGGAGTAGAGGTCCATCCTGGTTCTTTGGTTAAGAGTTTAGTAAGCCCTCAGCTAATCTCTTAGGATTGCCAGGTAGTGTCAGGAACAATTCAGGCTGTAGCAAATACATATCTTCTGCAAGAAAAGATTCCAATAACTATGGTAATTTTTAAGAAAACCTTATCTCAGATACAGGATAGATAAAAGCCGTTTATCATTCTGAAGGCAGTTATCTGATATTATGGGAGAAAATGAACAGCTCATTTTACGCCCTATCTGTGCCTTTCTATTTTGCCTCTCTGAAAGTAGAGTTACAGCCTTCCTTTCTGAGGCCTTGCTTTTGTGCCCTTACCCCTTCTCTTTTAATTGATCTCTTTCACCTAGAGGAGAGACTCTTAAACGAATTCAGTTCCCATCCCCTAACGCCTGAGCTGCCGGGTGCGTGCACGGGGGCACCAGCCGGTGCTGACTCCGTCCCGGCGGGCAGGCTGGCGCTGAGGGATGCTGCGGGGGGGGTAAGGCTGCGTCCACCCGCTGCCGTACCCCGGCAGGATGGGTCCCGACCTGCTGCAGGGTGCCGTACGCCCTGTGCAGGCGGTATCTGCAGCCCGTCAGGGACCGCGCGGAGGGAGAAAGGTGGGAATCCGGGACCGCTGGCACCCACCGCCTCGTGCTGCTTCAGCCAGAGGTGAAGATCCACCAGCCAGCCCCCCCCAGATGTACTGCTACGTGCTGGCTCTCAACCATACCGGTTCCTTTGGGGACGTCCGCACGTGTTTGAGCCCACCTTGCTCCTGGAGGATGGCTCCGTGCTGGGAGCAGCTCGGGAGGAGAGCGGACTGTTGGAGACCGTGAAGCAGGCGAGGAGCTTGTTGAGACGACCTCCCTGCGGTAACCGCACGCCAGCGCTGCGCTCCGCATCTCCTCCCAGATCAGACCTGCGCAGAAACCGCGGTAGCTGCTCCCTTCTTCAAGGGCTAAGTTCCGAGCGCGCCATTAAAACCAGTGTGGGCGAGGCATTCTTCCATTATAGCCGCAGCCTGGAGACCGGTAACTGCGTGGCCGTGGCCAGGCAGGAGGAAAGGGCCACTGGCCTGTCCTGGCATCGCTAAAATATTCCCGAGTGCCTGGCCTGGGCAGCATCCAGCATCTCCTGCAGGGAATGCAGTAAAGCTTACTTTTGCCTCTGGTTGGTCTGAGGGAGGGAGAGACGGCTCTTCCGAGACCCGCTGTGGGGCCCTGCCCTCGGCAGCAGCTGAGGAAGAAAGTCAGACCCAGCCTTCAAACTCCGACTGCCCGGCAGCCCAGGAAGGTGCTCAGCCCAGCCCAGGATGGGAGCACAGAGGCCAAAGCATCCCAAGTCATCGGGTGGCAGCCGGCAAACGCGCATCTCCGGACTGACCTTCCAGCAACGTGCTCAGCGATGCACTTGCACAGGATTTTATTGCAAAAGAGTGGCGCGTCCCCTTTCCTCGGCCACGTGTCCATACTGTGCCGTCTACCGGGTGCCCCGGCACCTTCCGCTGCCCCAGATCTACTCAGCATCACCGTTACGGGTATTGCCCAGCTCCACTCTTCCCCCAAGGCTTCTGGCCATCAGTCCCCAGGTGCGTTGGGCATCTCCCCGCACCCCGTGGGTATCCCCATCAGCTCTCCAGCGCAGCCAGCCCATCGCCTCCAGCCTGGCGCCGGGCGAAACCCAGCCCAGGACCCTCCTTGCTGCCCACACCTCAGGTCGTTCGCGGCGGCCACAGCCAGTGCCAACCCCAGCTAACGAGGACATACCGACCGGGTCGCGTTCCTGAAGCGGAGTCATTATCGCGTTAGCCGGACACCTCCACCAGGCGATGTTTCAGCTCAGTCTGAAACGGATCTTTGCAGAGATGACCTGCGTGTAGCGGCAGTTTTATTTGCACGGATCCTTGTGTGTGTGAGGGGTGAGGGCATTTCCCTTTCAGAGACGCCCACAGCGACCTGTAAATCACACACATTTGTGAATCAGAATTTACAGGTGACCTGGTGAAGATGGAGAGCAGCAACAGATGTGAATCCCCCAAACTACCACAGTTAATACCACAACACGGGCTTTCCCCAGGGAGCCCACAGCAGCACAGAGAGGGATGTCTTAGGACACTAACACACTTCTCCAGGGAAACTGGTCTCTTTCTGAATGTCACACTGGCTTCCTTGGAGGTTCCAAAATTTGACCAAAGAAAGGTCTGACCTCCTGCCACGCTCCGAAACCTGATGTTTATCACGTGCCCTTCTGGCCCCAGGCTTTGATGCCATCGGTGACTTGTGAAGGGTTGTTCTTCACAAGCGCCTCTCAGCTGTGAAAGATCAAAGAAAGCGTGAAGGGAACATATGTCTGGCCTTTCTTGGCAGATGCCAAGAAGACGTATCACCCGGTAGCACACCTGAAGAAATAGCACTCATTCTCTCTGGTGAATTATTCAACAGCTGAGACCATCTGGTTCATTCAAAAACTTTGATTTCATGAGCTTCATTAGCCGCTCCCTTGCGCTTGAAAGGATCCTCAGGGTTATTCAGTAGGAAATCACTCTTGACTTCTTCCTGCTTGTTAACACAATGTGACATTTAATTGCAGTCAGTAGAGACCTGGTTTAGTGCCGGTGGAAGTTCAGAGCTGACCTACATTCAGAGACATATTTATACTTGCCTCCCTCCACTGGCTTTCAGGGGCAGCCTGAGCAGAGCAAGCCTGGCACTTGAAGGGAATCACCTGTGATAATGAATGCATCTTTTCCCTTAAATAGAAGTCCCTGCTCGCAGTGGAGTTTGACCTGCCTGTTGTAAAGAGTTTCAGCTGGTCCAGAAAGCGACCTTTGCAGAGACAGCCCGTGCTATGGCCCTTGTCCTGATGGGCAGGACCTTACACAAAGGGAAAACAGGAGCTTGCTTTGAGCTGCCTAGAAACGACAACTCAAACATGAATACCAATCAATGTCCCTGCTCTTTTTGGTGGATTACCACCATATTTGTTTGTTTTTCAGCAGTTTCCTGAAAGAAAGGGCAGTGGTGTACACCGTACAAAGCTTCTGCAAGGAATTAAAGTGCTCCTGTGCCTCAGCTGGTATTCCCCCCACCTCCGTACTTGAAGTTCCATTTCTGAATCCAACCCAAACAATGTGAATCCCACTCTTGCATCCACCTTCAGATATCTCGAGTGGTGCCACCGCCCTGGCAGGGAGGTGGGGACGGCTGCCCGACCCGTGTCAGACCCCTAACGCAGCAGCAGCAGCCGCATCTCTCCACCGACACCAGCCAGGAGCAGCCGCGGCGCAGGGGCTGGGACTTCACCGGACAACGCGGACCCCCCAAACTGACCTGCCAGGCAGGATGGGCCCCGAAATGCCTTCTCACTTCTTGTTTACGAAGGGAAGGAAAATTGCTCCAAGAAATAGGAGAATCCAGCGTCCGAAGAAACATTCCATAATGTTATTCCGCTCTTTTAATATTGGAGGAACAATGACCAAAAGCAAACAAAACCCGCTCGCCCCCCCCGCTCCAAGGTACTCCCAAAGGGTCGGCACCAGGGCAGAGAAAGAGGGGAGCTTGTTGCAGAGAAACTGTTCTGACAAAACTCAGTGTGGTTTTGAAAACTCAAGGGAAAGGGCCTTCTTTTTCCTGTAGATGTCTGGCCTGACAACTGACCGGCTTATTCAGAGTCTGACTTCCCTCTTCATCTCCTGAGCAAGGAATACTGGAAGGGATTACGTTTCACAGAATATATACGGAGGACCTGAAGCAGCAAGATCGTATAAAGTTGCAGAAGCAAAATATAAACACCCAGCCTGGGCGAGCAAAGTCACAGCTGCGTGGGGAAATCAGCCTGGTGCAAGCTAAGGTAGGAACTTAAATTGTTACAGCTCTTCTAGAAAAGGGCATTTTTGCATTTTTGTGGCACGAAGCGCAGCAGGTTAAAAGGAGACTCAGAAAGGCTCGGTGCTTTAGCATTTAACACAGTTTAAATGTTCTGTATCACGCAACAAGATAACAAACGGGTCTGAGGTCAAACTTCCAGTGTACCTGGTGAATTTAGAGGTCCATGCCCCATTGGAAGTCACTGCAACTTGTTTCTAACAACTTTAAACTTGCAAGGAGCTTCTGTGAACATAACCCTGCCGCATGCAGTTTTCTCCGAGCGCTGCAAGACAGCCATGGTGTATCTGTTTTTTTTTTTTTTATCAGCAAGCCTGACAGAAAAGACACATTTTACTGCAAGATATGAGGTTTAATTTTGAGTGTATGCTAGTGAAGCCAACCTACAGCAGCAAGTCCTTGAGCAGCCTCCAGAGGAACAACCTCCCTGGCAACTGGTTTTTCTGGTGTATAGGTTCAACTGTTTAAAGTCTTCCAAGCAAAACTCCCCCCCGCCACGTGTTCCCCCTCGTGCAGGCTGCTTGTCATATGGAGTCTTCCTAGCAAACGGGAGCAGGATTTTGTAATGACCAGCTGGTAGAAAGAAGGAAAGTACATTGTGTTACTGGGCTGTCAGAGCTGCAAGGCTGACTGTTTAAATCAGCCTTTAAGGACCACAGCGTTAAACAGTATATTGAACATCTGCCTGTTGCTAAAAATTAACTTTTTTACAAGACAATCTTGGACTTTTCTGGATGTACAGTAATTTAGATATTTGTTCCTCATAATGAGGGCGAAGACTGAGCAGCACCATCTTACTGGGGACAATTATAAACTCTGAGCAAGACAGATGCTAAGACCATCTGCTTTAAGAAAGACAGCCTTCTTACCAGCAAGTTGCATGAGGATATGTGGGATATTTCACCCTCTTGCATATGAAAAAAGTCCAAGAAAAAGATGGCACAAGGCCAAAGGAACTATCAAGTTTCCCAGGCAGAACTCCAAGAATGATGGAGATATAGTTCACTTATCTGTAAAACTTCCGCTGTAAAAGTAATTGGTATTAATAAAAGTGTCAACATATTGGCACATCATTTCTGAAAGTTACAGATGCATGATCAAGGGGAACAAAATGATGCTGCTGTGACAGCAGCCCGGCACTCCAGCTTGCACGTATCCCTTCCCGGCAGTGTAGCACCCTCGCCTCCAGCCCTCCCAAGAAGCTCCTTTCGGCTCGAATCACTTTGTTGCATTCTCTGCCTAACGTTAGAGAAGAAAAAATTGGGGGAACTCGAAACACGCTCTTCCCTTTCCCCCCAGCGCTGCTTTTTCCCTGGCTCTGTCTGCTCACACACCGAGTTCAGCCTAGGGGTCTCAGTCTAGACTTGTTCTGACCAACATCTGTAACAGGCCAATTTCTGGCAAAACATGAAATTGGGAAGATAAGAGAAGGACATGATTCGAGTTAATTAGCCCAGGAAGAAATCTTTTCCCAGGTGGCTGCTGCAGAGACAAGTCTAGACTGGCACAGACACGCGCTGTCTATCCTTGTGCACAGCAAACTACCTGACATCGTGAGCTTTGGAGTTTGCGACTCTCGAGCCGACAAGAGGAAATTATCCTCATAAAAATTCCCCCTGCAGGCTTCAATGCAGATGTGAGAAATTCCACAAAAGATTAACACGGTGACCAACTGAGAGGGACAAAGGATTTTATCTGAACGTTTCTAAGGGAATTTTGGTTCCGGGCTTGTTGTGAACATTTAATCCCAATTCATCAACTCCAGCAGAATTTATTGAGTCAACATTTCTTATTTTTGTTCCCCAAAGACAACACCTAGTATATTACTACAAAAGTTTATACACTTATTTTTATACTTTGTATATACTATATATATATATATATTTATAAAGTTCTGCCTGGTAGGTGATGTGGAAAAACACAGTACCAACTACAGAGCCAAGCATTTTGTGTATTATGATTTAAAGGCTTTTAAGCATTTGGGAAAGGTGTTTCTCATATGAAAGCTAATATACATTCCTGCGAGAAGTTTTTGTATCTGCTCTATTCCTCCTCTCCTCCTCACTTCCCTATACTTACAAGAGGCTCATGGTCAGGGCACACGGCCACATATCCATTTAGGAAATGTATCTGAAGGCAGAAAGCAGTTCTAAATTATTTCATCCCACTTTCTCCTGAAGCAGCACCAGGGGCAGAGCGCACACCAGAGCTCAACTCCCAGCTCAGGAGTCGAGTCCTCCCTGCGAAGAGAACCACGTTGGAAATTCACCCTCTGCGACGTGGCAGCAGCTCACTCCCACCCGCGCCCTGAGGAGCCTCCGAAGAGGAACAGCCTCCTCTCCCTGCCGAGGGGACAGTCCTCAGGACACACGGGACCGGCGCTTTCCTCTCTCTCTAGGCTCTAACATTCCCTGTCTCAGTACTTGCACAGGTGCAAGTGCTAGGCAATACCCAGTTACCACCAGTACAGCGCTTGTGAAAACAGTCTGGGGTTTTTTTCAGGTACACAAGGCTACCAAGAAGGGAAAGTAAACAGAAACATGTAAACTTGGTGCAGGTACGTGACAGTATGGACGGACAGTGGAAAGATGCTCAAGCTCAGCTTCAGACAGTTGGTCTAAAAATGTCAAGCTCCATGTTCACTCACAAGGGCCTAACTTCAGCGAGTACTCTTCGAAAGAACAGAATTGTCTTGTTAATCAATCAAAAGAACCAAAACCAAACCAAAAACCCACAGAATAACCAACTCGTTTCCTTCTGTCTACACAATTTGAGATTCTTTGCATCTCATCTACGGAACTGCCTTATCCTCTATCCTGCTGTCAAATTAAGGCAATTACTCTTCTGCTATTGTTTATAATTGATGAGCAGTGATTGCATTTATAGTAAACAACATAGTGTAATTCAAAACTGTAATTAAAGACTGATCAATGGGATAAATTCATTACATATTTTTATTTCCATTATGTGCTCAGAAAGAGCGCAGATAGGGAGTTGAAAGGATTTTCTTCTGCTTCCAACTTGCACTGTTCATTCAAAACTAATGCAAGAGAATGAGTTTATCTGAATGCTGGTACAACTGCAAATTAAAATACCAAATGGTAAGGAATATTTTATATGGACACTGCTAGACACAAGAATTGAATGAAGATAAGGAGACATTTTATAAAAAGATTTATTAAAAATAAGTTCTTTAAAGAGAAAAAGTGTGACATGTATATACATTAAATTGTCAAAACCTTTATGGGTCTTATAATACAATGTATTCCAAACTGAACAAGACACATTCACTTCTTTTTTAAATATGTCATGCTTATTGGAACATAACAGCATATGGGAAGAGAAAAAAACCCAACACTTAACACACAACTATTGCAAGCAAAATCTTGAAATTGAGGACTACTTGCAAAGATGAAACTCAGTAATCAGCATGATGCTATTGTTAAATACAGACAGAACCCCAGAGTTTATGAATACAGTCTTCGGTTGACACAGTTTATCTGACAACTGCTAGCTTCCGATTAGTTCATTTCTACTGTGAATTAACAGATCTTAGCAAGTGGGTTTGTGTTCTACAAATGTAGAAGTATTTTGGGGACAACAAAATACCACCTAAAACCAGGTAAACAAATGCATGTTTTTCAGCTCTATTGCAGTAGATATCAAAGATTTCTTCTTAGGAAGAGAGTTACGCGATTGCTGGTTTTCTTCTTTCATTCCCCACATCTCTGACAGCCAGAACCACAAAAATAGTTTTTCTTAAAATTTTTTTTATTTTACAAGAGTGTTTCACACAAACAGTGACATGACAAATTAACACTTGATTCTGCATGCTTCAGATGACCTCAGCTTCTCATACTCAGAGGTCATATTTAGAACTATATCCTTTCAGTTGTATCTTCTGAAGATTTCCCATTTTTTATTGCATATATACAGCTAGCTGAGAACTGTGGTATTACAAATGTCTACCCATTCTTACAGCAGAATTCACTCTAGTCTCAGGTGTATGTAGGACTTGCATCTTTTGATCTTTGTAGCATCCTCTTTAGTCCCATAGTTTAATAAGACCATCCCAGCCACACGTAATGACTTTAGATGTTTCGTGTGGATGCCACACTGCACCGATACAGACTTTATCATGCGCTTTTAATCTGCTGTAGAGTTTTGTTGTCTTCCAGTCCCAGATGTTAAGTTTCCCATCTGCATCTCCAGATATCACATAGCTATATTAACAGGATTAAAATAAAAGCTGTATCATGTGTGAAGACTGCTTGTATTATAATACTTTTACACTGAGCAATGGAAAAGAGCTTCACCCAGTGAGCTGCCTGTCTGACAATCTGCAAACATACCTACCAAAGAATTAGCATTCATTCTGTGCTCTAAAGCACGCAAGTCCTGCAGAGGGTGATTCATCAACTGCGAGGTAAATGTGCTAAGCAATGCGATTATACCATACACTGTGTTACTGGAACTAAAGAGAATACATCAGCAAAAGAGAAAGTGCCAGAAGTTTCTCTAAAATTTATAGACACTTCTCTCCACTTTTTCCTCCAGTTTTGCTGACGTTATTCTCCGGTTTTTATAGTAATGAATAACTTGTGTACGAACAGTGGTAAATGTATGGGCACATTACTAAGCAAATTGGATGAAAAAGATGGTTCTCTGAAAAAATAAATTAGGACACCCACACCAGACCTGCAAATTGGGAAAACTGGTCAAGTCTGAATCCCAGGTATTCTGGACAAGTGCATATTGTGGGAACAGACCCTGTACTGCAGACCATGCACAAAAACAGCCAGATGCAAGTCAGAAGTGGAAGCCTCCTGCGCTGTACCAGGGCCAGGTAAAACAAGGGGGGTCTCTGGATGGTTTAACAGCAGTGTAAATCATCTTTGCAGAATGGGGAATCTGCACTACATGGACTGTTTTCTAAATATTGCTCAGAGCAACCAATGAGTATAGCTTAGTCCTATCAAATGACAAGAGTAAACTTTCCGTTCTGCTGCTTGGCTAGAGAGCTCTGATGCTGAGTTAATAGGATGGTTGTGCATCAATGAATGTTGCAGAGGATTCAAAAAGAAATTTAGCGTCTGTGCCAGCAAGTTTTAGGATGAAGCTCATTCCCACAAAAACTTACCTCATGTCAGGTGAAAAATCCACTTGACAAGCGTAGCCAGCTACCATGTGACCTTTGAAAATTTTCTTTTTGTTTAATCTGAATCTGTTCTGAGCTCCAAAAATCAGAATTTGGTTATCCATCGACTGGCAAGCCAACCATTTCCCTACAAATGCAATAAACAAAGGTGGTATCAGAGTGCTGCACCTGAAAAAACAGACTTAAAACATTCCAGTTAAGATATTTTTATAACTTTTCTTGTACTACCTTAATCCAGATTTTCATTATGTATCAGGGTTCTAGGTAGCAGCTGATATTGCTTCTGCCTGGTACAACTGCCAAGAGGCAAAACCTTACGTTTGACAGGATTTGGGATGCCTATTACTACAAAATGCACTCAGAACTCTAGAAAAGCTCTGCCTGTTACAAAAATGTGCTCCATCAACCCGACTGACTTACTGGTAAGTTTTTAAGCTACTGAGTAAGCTTGCTGGTGCACACAATCAAGTAATTCAGATGAGGGGAAAAAACCCCATCTAGCTGCAATCTATTTTGATTACCTGTTTTGTGGGTACTCTAAGATGGTCACCTCTTATTTTCTTTATGGGAAAAACAGGTCTAAGGTAGACTCAGGAGTCTGAAAATCCTTATGTTTTCCCAACTATTTAGTATTCTCTGCCCTAATGGAATGCAATTCAATAGATACTTTAGTAAAAGAAAAGAGCACAGGCTTTTCTAATCTTAACTCTACCTCATTTTGCGTCTTGGCAGTGCATTAACTCCTGCCTGAGAATCCAGTGAAGATGATGTGCTACAGAACACCATAGAAGAGACACTTCTGTCCTGAACCCTGCATACTGTCACTGCCTTTCCAGTGTTTCACACAAACAGTGATAACATAAAATGTGCTGACTTGACTGTAAATCTGGCACACTTCCAGCTACTAGCTTGGAATTTGAGGATTTTCTTCAGCCTCTCAAAGAAACAAATCAAGTGTATACCCCAAGCATGTTACTCTCCTCTTCTACTTTTTAAAAGGTCTGTCTCCTGCATCACTCAGGAGGAAAAATTTAATTGGTGAGATTCATAAATCGGTGCCCCTAAGCAGAAAAGTTCAGGATCTGTAAAATTCTCAATTTACTTTTCTTTAAAGGACTCATTTAACTCCAAAATGATGCATGATGTTTCTGGTACAATCTGTAGCATTACTATTCCGAAAGAACTTGTTTTGTGTGATATTGGATGACTGCAGGTCGAGATAATGTTAGTTAATGTGACAGGTGATGTCTTGAGCTGAAAAGATGACTACTTCATTCCTAACATCATTTACTGTCTCATCTCAGAAATCAAACACTCAAATGCTGGCCAGCCAGAACTGGAAAAAGAATGAGAAATCCAGTATTTCAATGTGGAAGAATGAGATGAACTGAAAAACTGGATGGGAATACAGCAAGTTGTGCAATTTCAGAAACAGGGGTTGAAAAAGGCCAGCAGGGGAAGCTAACATTTTTAAACCTCTTTTTTCCAGAACCTTCCTTTTTATTTTAGAAACCCACTTCTATTGTTAAGAATAAAATATTTATACTGCAAAGCAAATACAATTTGATGCTGATAGCTGGCTTAAAACGTTAGCTGTGCAACAAGTTGATCTGCCACTACTCAGCATAATGAGACTGTTAACTGTAAATCTGGCAACACTTCAATAATATTGACACTAAAGCTATTTAATTTTGGCCAGAACAGATAACAGAGATTTTGACCTGTTAGAAGGATTTTCACTGATTACTGGAGGCACTAAACCTTTATCCTCCTTCAGTTTGATTCTAATTGAAGAACATGAACACCAGTGAAACATTAACATACAGAAACACTGAGATAATTTGGGATTTCTCTTATGCAAGAGTTATTTGGGCTATATTTGGAACAGAAAGGAACAGCATTAACAGGATCACGTACAACATCAGTTTCTGCTTTAACAGTGGCACCACAAGGACTGCTGAACTTGCTTAGTACTTTGCAGCCATTGTCAGTTCCCACCATTGTTTCTCTTAATATTTTAAATACAGCAAAGAGCACATCGTAGCTCTGTAAAAAGAAAGAGTCCTTTTGCCCTGTCTGGATGAAGGTCTAAATTTAAATTGATACATGTATCCTGATATAACCCCTCATTTTGACATACTTGTTTTTCTTAAGACTTTTAAATCAAAACCAGATCCAGCCAAATCTTGGAATAAACTGATAAACACACAGTTTTTGGGGGAGGGGTAGCATGGGGTGACAGGCGGATGCAACATGGCAACATTACAGAGATATAATCAGTAAGACATGCCTATGTAAACTAGGCCTAAGAAGGCAGTAAAGTGTTAACCTACCATTCGGAGACAAAGTCACGGCTGGCATCGAATGCATACTTGGCTCAGCTATGTACTTGAAGTCTACAGGAATGTCCCTGCAAAAGGAAGAAGTATGTGTTTTCTGAACACATGGAGATGTTCCAAAGGGTTGCCTCCAGTCAGCTGATGTACTCAGCCACCGAACCATGTAGAGTGTATGGTGGTGTCCAAAGGAAGAATGTGCAAAAGCTCAAAAATATTGTGAATGCCCACCTAGAGAGCTCCAGCTGTGGAGCCATCTACAGGATAACCTCTGATAGACCGATTTTACCCCAATCAAATGGCCTAGAGTCTAAAGCAGGATCATAATTCCAACTGTTAAGAGTAAAACTGTAACAAAAGATACACTATTGCCTCCAGTTTAATGGCAGCTTTTACAAAATTCTTATATAGGTAGCAAGAATAGACTGATACATGCAAATATCTTATTCGAATGTCTTACTGACTTGAGTTTTAACTAGAATATTTCTGCTTTTTCTTTTCTTTTTTTTTTAAAAAAAAAAAAAAAAGGAAAAGAAAGCAGGAGTCTCTCTCTCGTCTCTCTAACAATGCCCTTTTCCTCCTGATTTCCCCAAATGGGATGCCAACCAATGCCAAATGTCCACAGTTGAACTGAACTGTGAACTCGCTGGTCTCAACTGCATACAGGACTGTGCCAGTGTATTTTAAGAACATACACTGTCCTGTACAAAGGCCTAGGGAACAACCAAGTACAGTCTAATCCTTACTCTGCAGAACTGTCATTTGGTTTTGACTATATAAATTGAATTACTAACGGTCCGTGCATATTCACAGTATTCTTCATACCCTACACTAGACGACTGGTAAAAAGAGAAGGCATGCACGTCTTTCTCATTAAGCAAAAGAAATTTCCAGCAGAAAATAGATTTGATTAATGTATTCAGCAGAAAACACATGCAAAATGTTCTGTAGCAACATTAATTAATACAAAGGGGATGGTTATGACTTCATTGTCTAATTCACACACGAGAAGGGCTGCTGAGACGCTATTGGAACAGAGAGCGTGGGTGGCTGCCTTGTACTAGCTGACCGAGCCTTGCTGGATGGCAATACTGTTGACATTAGCAAGGTAATTACTCTACAATAAAATAGAATTGTAAGTTATTTCCCGTCATCTTGTGTTAAGCAACATGCACATGGGCAGCAGGGTGAGAAGCTGCTCTGTTGTCAGGAAGCAACACAAATGCTCCTGTGAGTTAAACGTTAAAATCATTTACCCCTCAGCAAGAAGGGCAACCTCCTTAATACACTGTGGATACCAGCATGCACAGGAATAACTGGCTTCCAAGCAGGCAGACCTAAGACTACTGTTGGACAGTAAATCTGTAAAGGAATAGCAACAAAAAGCCTACATAATCTCTGAGGCTGACCAACATGACAGCACAGGAGGTGCAGCCCCCCCTGTGCCCCATCCTGTCCTTTGCATCAGTACCCAAACAACTTCAAACCCCACCTGCAACAGGACCCAAGGTCGTTGCTGCAGTAAGGCCAGATCCTGATCAGCTCCCACCATCCAACGCTGCCTGAGCCCACCAGTCACCTGGAGTCCTCAGTGCCAGGTAAAAGCAATCCCACTGGAAGCCCCGTTAAAAAAAAAGTCTCACCACAGAAGATGCATCTCCAATGCTGAATTGTACTGCGGTAAGAAATTTAAATGCAGCGCAGGTTGTCCTGCCTTCTCTCCCTTTACAAATGAAGGCAGGCTCATCTACTGGAATGTATTCGAGACAGCTCTGCTTTATGTTGAAACCTACCAGACACACTTAGGACAGCTGTAGGATACACTGCATTAAACTACTAGCCAAAATAGAGATACATTTATGTTTCACACTTGCTTCCAGTCAAATTGCTAAATTAGTAATATCAGCCTGCTCCCTTAAAAAAACCAAAAAAACTTTAAAAGATGTTGTCATGGTTGCCTGACCTCAACACTCATGTGATATATTGTTTGTTCAAATTTTTAAATGTAAAGATCTTCAAGTCCTTTCCCCACTTCATAGCATTTCTAAGGCTGAAAAGTTTTAAATATCAAAAGTAGTATCTGCTAGCCAAGATTTAGAAACGTGATACTCTGGGGTTCTAATACAACTTCTTCCCCAATCAGGAGAGAAAAAAATCCTTTTAAAGAAAGAAGGGGTATGGGGGAGGTGGGGGGAACCAAGCCACAAACCCCAAATGCAACCCAACCCAGTTTTGGGATCTACACGTCATGAAGAGCTGTCTCCAGAGACTACGGTATCTTTACCAGGAACGATGGAGAGAAAAGGCCAGTTGAGGGGTATAGCTTTACAGAGATGACAAACCTCTTAAGCCTCTCAGGATAATAACTAAGCTACCACTGTACAGTTCTTGCTTTGCTAGATGACTTGAAAGTAAAAGGAAATAGAAGCTTCCAAGGCCAATTGCCCAAATCATTTATTTCACTGTTTATCCAAGTAGGACCAAACGCATATGAAGTGGGCAAAAACTAAATAACATTTTGCATTTCTAGAAGAAAGAACACAGAATATGATACCCATGCCAACTTTAATGTCCCTGCTGTAACACAATCACATGAAATGTGAAAGCAGACAAATTTTAAAGTACTCCCATTAAGATTCCTAAAGAAACCATTTAATCTGCAAGAGTCTGTGCTATACTTGCAGTCTGAACTTTCAGCAACCAACTGCAATCCAGTGTACAGCACAGTGAAATGTATGCATGGGATAAAGTCTTGGGGAAAGGAGATTTAAATTCTCAGGGGAGAAGTTCCTCACTGTGATGAAGTCTGACATGGCATCCCATTACCAGCCCTGGCCAAGTCAAAGTGTTTACAAAACATACTAGAAAATTCCTCCAGACAATTGAAGCTAAGCAATTAGACCAGCTTTAATTACTGGCTTTTAAGGCCATACTCAGGTCGTAATTACTTCTGCTTTGTTTCTGTAGGATACTGAAGAAATATTGTGCTGAAGATACGAAGAAACACGCCAAAAGGTGCAGTAACCAAATCACCCTAAGTTGCAAATAATTTTCCTTATGAACTTAGGAGAAAAGGGTTTGAGGTGCAGCATGAAATAATTTACCATGGAGGTTTTTAAGCTCTAAAAGCTCTGTAGTGAATATATTAACTTAGTTTTAATTGCCTTGTAAAAATCTGGATCTTGAAATTAAAGGAACATGCCTACAGACCCATTAACATATATTATGGTAGGTTGTGGAGAAAGGTTTTCGAGTCGTGTCTAGGCAGACAGCATTACATTTGCTTTTTATAAAACCAAAACATTTGCTTTTTATAAAACAAAAAAAATTGCCAACGACTGTATTACAGAATATTGCCTACAGTTGAGTTCCCCATTATCTGACCAAGGGAGCTCTTTCTTCAGTGTGCAGCAAGCTCAGTACATATTCTTGCTTCAGAAGGAAAAAAACTTCTGCTACTGGAACAATCAGGTTGCGATGTTCCCATGCCAGAACCTTTTTGCCTTTCCTGCTCTTCCCCACAGAGTGACTAAATCCACCCACTTCGCTATTTATTTCAGCCATCAACACAAAGCTCACAAAACAAGGGCAATCCAATCTCAAGGAAGTAACAGATTTGTGCAAGTGAGATCACCCTCCCACTCGCCAGAGAGGAGACCTTCCTTAGCAGATACAATATTGTAAAGATTTTTCTTTAAGGAGCTCAGTAAATGCATGGGTCTAATTATGAAGTACTGACAGAGGCTCTCTTGGAGTGACATATGGTGACAGCATTACATGTCTAGCCTAAGCCTGGGTTCCCAGACTTTGGTCATTACCACTGCTGCTACTGGCAATGATAGCAGCTGATCACAGACATGCTGAGGGTTTTGTTGGCTGCTTGGGTAACACTCAAATACCACAGATTGGAGTCTCTTGCCTAGGTTTAAAAAAAAAAAAAAAAAAAAAAAAAAAAGGCAAGCTAGGAAGGAACTGATTAGTCACAGAGCTGTCAAACTAGTGTCCGTATTGTGCAACAGCTTTGCATGTGTGAACAGCAAAAGGAAATGGATACCTAAAGATATGGGAGTGATTATTTCAAAAAGAAATTTGAAGTTCTAGAGAAATCTTAAAAGTCCTAAGCTGAAAATCTTAGTACCTAGAACCTTGTGGAAAACATTTCAGATAGGAGAGATTTGTTTTCTCCCCAGATATGTTAAAAATTGGAAGCCATTTAAAATGGTGTTTCTTATGAGTTTTTCTTGGATGGACTTTCACTTTTCTGTCATCTATTGTACTCATACCGTGTGTATCAATGATTGCCAAAAAACCCAGACTACCAGAAAACCAGAAATGAAGCTACACTAAACCAGTTATTTCATACATGGGCCAAATACTATATAATACTATGCACATCCAAGTTCAAAGCATTCAAAACTGACACACACTAATGTAACAGAGCAGACATTTCTTTAAAAGGTTAATTTAAGGGCCAATACACCCCCGGGGAAAGGAGAGAGAACAGAGATCACTAATAGAGTGCAGCGTGCTTCAGGCTGACAGGACTGTCTTATGCTTTCTTTGGGGGAAGAGGAAATCTATGAAGCGTCCCAAGCATTAAGCCAGAATAGGGTTTTAAAGCTAGCTCTTCCTCAGCTGGTTAGAGCTCAGTACACTCCAGTGTCTTATGTGCTATGTATACTTTTAAAAATAAACTCTCTTCGCAGTTTGCTCATAATATACTTTAGGTTAAAATTCAAAATTTTTAAACTTACCATTCCCAGACTCTTAAACTCTTGTCATCAGATGTACTCACAAACCTTCTATTTTCATCCACAAACACAATGGTGTTGACAGCTCCCAAATGCCTATCGTATTCCTGCACAATCTCACCGCTTCGAATATCCCACTACAAATAAAAAAGTCAGGATAAGACCTTGTTTTTTACTAAATACCAGAATTTTTAGAGGAAGAGATATTGAGTAGACATACCTGCACAATTTTCTTGTCTGACATTCCTGCAACAAAGAGATTTTGTTTATCTTCGTCAGGATTGAACTTGACACAATAAGGAACCTTCCTGTTTGTGAATCTTGAAATACATTGCCCTGCAACAGAAAAGCCATTATAGTGCATCAGGTTGGAAGTTCTATGGGCTGATTAGCTCTTTGTAGATTGTGATAAAACCTATTCATTTTACTTTTACTTTACTAACAGCAGAAAATACTTATTTTAAAGCTCTTGAGAGAATTAGAGGGTAGAATTTACCCTGCTCTTTGATTAGACCTTCTTTCACATGTTTGTATGCACACACCTGTATGAACACATACACATACAAATTGTTCTGTACCTTACTACAGCTTTCCAAACAATATAACTGCTCAGTACCCTGTATGTCATCAGGGCATATCAAGGACATCAGGACTGGTCAGGATATCACAAGCTGACCACTGTCTTTGCAAACCATCACCTCCTTAGGATCAAAGGTCTTCTCTACAAGAGACTTAAACTCAGGCAAGAATTCCTCAATCCTAAGTCTAGAAAAGGATAACAGTAATCCAACTGCAAAACAAACCACTGACCTCCTCTCATAGCCTCAGCCATAAATACCCTGATTGCATGTTATCTGTAACTTACAGGAGCCTGTTTTAATCCAAAAGCTCAATACGTTTTTCAGGTGTCTAAATAACTGAGTTCAAACTCAAGACTGGAGAATTTGACTTTTACCTTTCTGGCTGTCACCTGTATAAGACTAGTGGCACTGCTAGCCAAGAAAGCTAATGTCTTTTTCAAACATGGAAACTTCCTATCTTAGGAATGGACTTAAGTTTAAAAGAATATTGACAAAAATCTATCTATCTTTTTAGCTTAAGAAACTATTTGGAGCAGAATGTTACAGAGCATCTCCCAGGCAGTTCTGTGAGAGCATCAGACCTACCCTCCAGCTCCCTATACCAGTAGCTCAGTTTCCACCACCTTTTCTTATTTGGAGTGCTCTTCAAGTTCAGGTGAACCGAAAAATAAAGTGAACTAATTCTTCTAAATTAAGCATATTTAGGTCAAACCTGTGATTTCATTACTTAATTTCATGCCTGTAAATGTAAACATGCAATTAACTGATTTGGTAAATTTTGACTTTCTGCTGAAAATTGTTCTAACATTACAAGTAACTATCAAACTTCTCAAATAAAAAGGTATATGAAATACAGATATATAAGCAGTGTCAATTGCACCACTACAGCTAACAAAATGTTTAGGAAAAAAAGACTATTCATCCTGTAATAAAAGCCTAAACACTTAAGTACAAAACGATATTAAGGATAATTGGAAACAACCCAACTGATAATGTATCTTGACATTTACTATCAATTAAACACAGTGCCAAATAACAGTGTCTACAAATACAAGCCTACCTGTTTCAGTGTCCCAAAGCTTAAGATAGCGGTCATATGCAGCACTAAGAAACCGAGTGCCAGCATTATTAAAACAGATGTCTCGAACAGCTTTACTATGTCCTACAAGACAGAAAAAAAATGCAATGATAGACTTTTATCTACTCATGCTCAGAATTAATGTTTTTTTTTAAACATTATTCAAGTTAAATCATTTTTCATAAATTGATATATAAGCAGAACTTTAAGTACTATTGGCTTCAAAGATTGTTCTGGTCACGGTTAAGAGCTGCAAGAAAAGTTTAAAACACTATAATCAATGTCAACATCTAATGAAAAAGAAGAGAGACAAACACTACAGGAGATACACTTACAGGAGAAACATTTCTAATTATAAAACAGGTACAAAATATGGGAAATATTAGATCAGAAAATTATGAATGCTTTCATCTGGTGTTAACCTTGCTACCCCTCAACCCCAATAGTTTCATCTGTCCACTGCATCAGACTTGTAGGAGATCTTTTTAGTTAAAATATTGGCACAGTAACTTAAATATAGCAAAATAGCAGGTGAATCTGGTTGGTAATAAGGACCTTTTGAGAAAAACAGTCAAACTGTTCAGAAAGAGCAGTCTATTGAGAGGATCTTTTTTGAGCGATCAGCTTCACCACGCTGCTGTCATAAGAAATATTAGGTGCAAAAAGACTTCTTTGTTGTTACTCAACATATATTCACTCAGTGTTCTAGAAATGTTCCCATTTCAAAAGGAGAATCAGCTACTTTTGTTCTGCATTCAAGGCTGCTAAGAAGTATGTATTTCTCTCTCTCTCAGCTATCTGCTTTAAAAAACACCTGTTACATAAACAGACAGCACCTGAACCTAAAAAAAAAAAAAAAAAAAAATTTGCCATGCTTTTGCACTAGAAACTCAGCACAGAAGACATCACCTATTTAAGGTGGGATCATCAGACCATGAGATGCCCTCACTGCATAAAAACAGAGGGCTGCTGTTCTCAACATGAAGATGGGGCAATTTATTTTCACAATTTTGCCTTTGGAAAGGAGTCTCGCATAAAGTATTGATGACTGCAGTACACTGATATTTTGTTTTAAGGGTTGTAAGGTGTTATACATCAACATTAAATTGCTTGGAATAATGACAAAGGTTGACTAAAAACTTGCACCTTTTTCAATTCTTATTGCCAAAATCTTACTGAATACTGTTTGCCTTGGATGCCTACAAGTCCTCTCTATGATAAATTAATAAGCTAAGCTAAATCATATCCTTCCATGAAGTTGTTTTAAATATACATCAGTTTTTTTAAAAAAAGACTTATTACCAATAAATGTTCGTAGACATCTTCGATCACCATATACTTCCCACAGCTTGGAAAAAAAAAAGAGGGAGGAGGAGAAAAGATGTCAGTTGTTAAACAATAATGATGCTGAAATTAAGCGCAAACATATATGGCAATATCTTTTAAGAAATTAATTACAAACATATGATATCTACTGATTAATCGCAACTATCTACCCAGACATTCACAAGAATGCTCTATCACCTTCTTGTTAGCAAAACCCCCTTAAAGTAACTAAAACCTCCATACCATATTCCAACTTTAAAGCCCTAGGGTTTTTCTAGTATAAAAAAAAAAAAAATAAATTATCAACTTCCCAATATGCTGTATGCTGGAGTAAAATGAGATTAGCTCAAGACCACAAATGCTACAGTAAAACACTTCAGCAGAAACCTATTGCTAGTAGTAAAACCAGGCTTCACAGAAAATGAATTATTATAATAACAAAGGCAATAACCTGAGGAACTTGTGACCTTCTATTATGAAATGATTAACACTGTTCTAACACCCAGTCTTGTGTATTATTTTTATCTTTGTTCCAATGAATTTGTAATTTAAAAATCAAGTGAGAAAAATAAAACTATCACAGACAAAAAGTATTTGGCAGAAGTACCAAATATTTAAGTAGTCTAAAATGCATTGTCTGCATTCAATGATGGTATAAAATATACACATGAAAACAGAAAAATAACTCACCTTAATTTTGCAATCCATAGAGCAAGACAACAGTATATGCCCAGAGAGAGGAAACAATCTAACTGCACTGACACCCTGTAAATAAGGACATAATTAAACAGTAAGTGGAGCATCTAGATATTTCCTCAGTTCACTTGCCCTCTTTTCTAAGCAAAAAGCTAAAGCTTATTTTCATAAAACATACAGACACTGTATCTTGAAAGGAAATAACCTACCCACATTCCATTTTAGAAACAGTGATGCATTTCGAACAATTGTTATTGGCAACAAATTGATTCACTTCAACAGCTGTATATATACCCTCCTTCAACACTCACACCATTACTGTGGTAAACACAGCAAAGAAACACAAACTGTGGGTTTGAGCGACTGTTTCTGTATAACAAGCCTTTTCTAGTGGGGCAGATGAGGAATTTTTCCACACAAAAAGTTTTTGGCTAGCTCCATTTCTCACATGTATTACCAGTGGCTTCTACCCACTGAACTCAGACTCCCTGGGCACAGCATCTTCCCATCTATCTGTATTTCAGGTACTCCTTCCAGAGGAAGTCCAAAGAACCACCAAATACTCATGGTTTGATGTCCCTTCTTTCCATTTCATGTCCATTACTCTATTACATACCATTCAGTTCCTCCCACCCCTACTTGGAGTTGGGTGCTTTATCCTTTTTATTATTTACTTATATCCCCCAGCTTTTCTAGGTTTGTCAGCCCATTTTTCTTTTGCTTCTCTCATCAATATTGTTATTCATCTTGTTTGAAGGAAAAAGCTACTTTACACATCAGTCTGTTCTAATAGGATAATAGGCAGAGGAGTGACTAGAGCTTTGGGGAGGACGTGTTATTCTGGAAAGCACCGATAGTTGCAGCTACAAGCTCTTTGATGCAGCAATCACTAAAGAAGAGTTTAGAGCTGTGACTCAGCTGAAAAAGGGTAAAAGCTAGAAGTGTTCACTGTGTCTTCCTTTCTTCCATTTTTCAGATATCATTAAGGCGCTGTCCAATGCAGCACAACATATTCCCTCAAGCAATACTGAAAATTAGAGACAAAAGAAGCAGCAAATTGAGTATAAGCTTTACAAACCTGATCAGTGAAACACTTTTTAATACCAAAAGTATGTATATAGTTATGAGCTCTGGCACAAGAAGAAACTGTAGATGTTAAGTAGCATCAAAGAAAACTCTTTAACAATGCACACCTCTCAAGGTAATAGCTGTATCTGGGAAACCTGTAATGCTGGTGCATCATAATCACAAAACCTACATAACTTTTCATAAGCTTGATATGAAATAGCCCTTAAGTACTTTTACTGTTTAAAAAAAAAAAAAACCAAAACCAAAACATTTTCAGGGATGTCTAGAATTAGTCTTACTCTTATTCATGTAGTAGTTTGGGAAATAACTCCAAACCCCACCGAAGTCACTGCATAATATTTGTCTCTTTAAAGGAGGTCAGGAAGTCACTATGTTAATGAAAAAGCGTATGCAGGTAAACAACTGCATTTGAGCAGGCAAACAAACACCTTGTGTGAGCATGTAATGTAACCAACTACATGCATGATGTGGTAAAGATGAAAATACTCCTTCCTTCTCCTGATATTTCAGTTATAGAAGTTACTAGCTTCAGACACAAAGTGAAGTGGGTTTTTATGATGCATGCTCACAAACATGACTTCCCACCTTTGTATGTCCAGACCACACATGGATTTGTTTCTTTGGAAGATAGCACTTCTCAGGTGGCACTGTAGAACGGAGATTAACTCCAACATCTTGAGGAACATGAAGATAAGATCTCCCCTGATAGTCATACATTTCCTTAACTGAAAGGCAAATACAGAACTATGAGAATCCAAGAGCCTGTATTTAAGAGGTTCTAATCTTCAAAAGGCTCAACAGCCACACACAATTATGGTTTTTCTCAACACAGCTGCTCTGCTATGAGGAGGGGGTGGGGGTGGCAGGGAGAGGGGGAAGAAAAGCCCACTTCATAGGATACAGATGTGGAATCTTATTTGACATCAGTTAAGCTCAAATTAAGTCATTTCAGCAAAGCCTGCTTGGAACCTGATAACCTGAACATTAACACAATCTCCCACCTACACATCTTACTCATTATCAAACAGCAAGATCCAGCCAAGAAGGGTTTGCTTACACTAACTTTAGACGGATTATAATGTGCAACTCTAACCCCGGCATTTGCTTGCAATTTGCATTCTGTGCTGTGTCAGTCACGTCAACAGAGTTACAAATCAGAGAAAAAAAGATCTATTTGGCCAGTGTGAACTAATAGTAGTCAGCAGCAGCTAAAAACTGCTCTTTAACTAGACTTAAGAAGTGATTGGACAGTCAGATGTGCAGGGATGCATTGAGCATGGAAATGGATATTTCAGAGTAGACCTGTGTTGGATAGCCATGACATTAAGCTGTGCACCGACTAAATTAATTTCTCAGTTTCTGGGATATTGTTATAGCAGTTTTGGTTGCACAAGTGACCTCCTGCACAGTATCAATGTTTAAACATGTCTACAAAGTGGCATATTTCCAGAATGTTTGTGTTTGAGAAGATTAAACTTTAATCTTGTAAGGTGTTTCACTGTGAAACTTCAGGCAGAGACCATGAAAAGTTGGATACAAAATAATTATTCTAAAGGAGGCTCAAACGGCTAAAATTTCAGGTTTGTTATGCTTGTCACTGTTCAATAAATATTGTCACGATCTACTACACATGAACAGAACGAAGTACTAATGTCAGCAGCGCATATCTCATAGCCACTTCTTCCTTAATGCATGTAAGAAAGGATGCTCCATCTTACGTGTGTGAGCCTGGCTGTAGAAAGTGGTAAACAGACTCAGCTCACCTAACTGTGCCAAGCAATATAAGGCAGGACTATTTTGCATGCAGAGACTTGAAGTAACAGTTTCCAAAAATCACTTAATTTTACTTACTTACCAAACCATCTTCTTTGAAGGTACCACATGCTATAGGCTTCCATTGGGTAATTATTTGATATACAATTATTCATAGTATGACAGCAAGAACATTTACATTAAGAATTGAGGAAGTATGAAGTCCAAGTGATTTTCTAAATTGTATGTAAGCCATAACTCAAAGCACTACCTGCTGATGAAAGTATTGACACATAAAACTGCAGTAATTCTGAAGCTGAAACTAAGCCAAACTCATAACTTTAAAATGTCTGCTCTGGAAAACAGGAAAGGGATATATGCGTCTGGTAACATTAACAATAAATAAATAAAACCAGTATTCTGAAAGATGACATTTCCACACTACTCTTCACAGTATGAAGTGGAATTAATCCAAGTTTATCTCTTTCCCTGTCCTTTATGCTTATGCCTGTGAGCGCTATTATCTCTAATACAGAAACATCAAGGTGCCTCAGCAAAACTGCTGAGGCTGTCTGCCATCCTTACTAATTAACACAGCAGGCAAGAAAACACAGTGAACAAGAAAATGAGAACAGGCAGGAAGATGCCATTACCATGTAATATAGTCTTCTCCTCTCCAGGTTTATCATCTTCTAGTTTTCCTCTCTTCTGCCTCTTGGCTGTTATTTCATCTAACTCTTTCTGTTCTTCCTGGAAAAATAAAACACCATCTTTTAAAAATTCAGCGTTCACATGTACTTAACAAAATCCAGAACTGTACTACCATTTACTTACTATTAAGAACACATTTATTTGCTAAATGAGGTTAGAAATATTTCTAAGCATCAATAAAGAGAATACCTTTATGAAAACCAGAATAGTTTGAAAAGCTATGTACACTGAAAAGAATTAAATATTATCTGTTTATTCATAGACTACAGCTAAGCATCACTGACTGAACAAGAAGGATGTTTGCTGGTTGGAGGGTTGGGGGTGTGTGTGTGTTATTGGTTTTTTTGTTCGGCTGTTTTTTTTCTTTTTTAAACAAGTTTTACTTTCAGTTATTTTCATGCTGCTTCTGTTTATAAACCTCTTTTAATCAGACTCTACAGACTACACACAGATACAATGAATTTTATTTCCAAACAGTCTTGCAAATAATTGAATGCAGAATATTTGGAACACCTTTTTTGGAAATATTACCCGAAATGTTTCTATCACCCTAAAACATAGCATGGATTTTCTGCTTGGACAAACTACTAGTGCAGCTTGATCTCTGTTAAAACCACCGCAATATACTAATGATTTGTATCTATTGTGTTTAAGTAGTACTTACTTCTGATGGTTTGGCTACTTCTTTTTCATCGACATACTTTGCCCATGGTCCCAGAAAACCATCAATATTAGATGCATCATTCTCCTTGAATTTCTTCCTTTTTTCAATTTTCTTTTGTCCCGTTTCAAACACTGTTAACCCTGAACAAGGAAACAATACACTGCCTAGTTGCTAACACAAAATACAACATCACAGATCACACCATAGTCACTTTAAAAGAAAAAACCACCATCACCACTCCTTCCAATATACATAGCAAAATGGAAAAAGTGTTTGAGCAAAATTGGCCAAAGCATTGCTAACTTTTCTCTATGAACACTGCTAACTATGTACAGTAACAGAAGAATCACTTAAACTGTGTGTCATGGTTTCTTAGAGGATTTAAGCATGGATGTTCCCATGCATTTTTAACAATAAGTCTGCAGACTGTATGAATACATCAATTTTCATACTTTAGATAGTGCAGTGTTTGAAAGTAAAGTCCTAACAATTGGCTTCTGATCCCCCTCACCCCTCTCAGTTCCCCCCAAAACGAAAATAAGAGAAGTCTCCCCAAACACCAACCACAACTGTGTATTTTAATTTAGTAAAAATTCATAGGATCATAGAATGGTTTAATTTGGAAAGGACCTTTAAAGGTCATCTAGCCCAACCCTCTTGCAATGAGCCGGGACATCTTCAACTAGATCAGGTTGCTTGGAGCCCCATCCAGCCTGACCTTGCATGCTTCCAGGGATGGGGCATCTACCACCTCTCTGGGCAACCTGGGCCAGTGTTTCACCACCCTCATTGTAAAAAATTTCTTCCTTTTATCTAGTCTGAATCTACCCTCTTTTACCTTAAAACCATTACCCCTTGTCCTATCGCTACACACCCTATTAAAAAGTCTGTCCCCATTGACAGTCACCTACATCCAACCACTATCTTGTTCTTTCATATAAATGCTAGCTTTTCACAAATGCTGTGCCCTCAGAATTTGTCAAAACCATTAAATAATATCGATATGGGAGGAAAAAAAAATTAAAATTTAAAAGATGTTAAACTGATGACTTAAAAGTTTTTTCAAAAGCTTGTATAAACAATTATGTGCAATTTTCAAACAATGTTTTCCTACAGCATCAGTAATACTCATCTAGTGCAAAGGAGCCCAAAAGAACTTTGTATAAACAAGGGGAAACAGGCTACGTAAAAATTGAAATAATGATCATATGAAGGAATTGTACATTAATCAAGCATTTTCTTAAAATAAATTACTAAAATTCCATTATGAAAAGGTTATTTTTTTATTTTTTAAATTATTTGATCTCAGCCATTTCTGTCTAACATCTGTAGCTGCTATACTAAAATAAGTCTATTTTCTTTATCTTACTTTGGAAGGAAAGACTGAAGTAACCTTGGATATATGCCGTGGAATAGGACACAGAAATAAAGAACCTTTGTATGCTCATGTGAATAAGATGTTAGAAAAAGACATGCAAGGGAAAGCATAACCATAAAGTTTACACAAGATCAATTTTCCAATGCAAACAAGTCACTTTGAGTGTTAAATATCTTGTATCAAAGTATTAATTACAAACCCTGTGCCTCCGGTAGGCAATCCTCCCAGTGGCATGCTATGCCTTTACCATTTGGCAACCTTCCAATGGTTTTTCTTTTCCAAATAACCCAAACAGCTTAACTCTGGTAAGCAGAGATAACATGCAATTCCCAACAGGAGTGCTAGAGGTTGCATACAGAGTGATCGGTTCGCTACTGAGTAGCACAGTTAAGGTGATTAGCCCAAGGTACTGGTATCCCAATGTAGACATATGACAATTTTAGCTGAGAGAATTTAAAAGGACCAAAAAGCTATTTCAAATATACAGATCAATTCTGTTCATGCAATGGCACGTGCTAGGTTCCAACTGCAAATTCTGATTTGAAATTTGACATAATAGCCTGAAATATTTGCTACTTCAAGAAAACAAAGCACTCCAGTATCTCTCTTCCCTCTTCACATTACAATTGCAACACATCTTTCTTTATTGTGTCTTTGGACATGGGTAAGTCTCTCATAATTCCTTCCTTTGCCAATACCTATTCCATTTCTTAGTAAAGAAGAAATGGAAACAGTCATCAGTTGCAAGTCTGAATTAATTACCTTGATTTTTTTCAGCTTCTTCTACAGAACCAATGTATTTGGTAGCAACTTCAGGGTTATCTATAGAGGGATCTAACGCATAACCTAGAACAAGAGAAGAAATGCAATACTGTTATTTCAAGCTTTTTGGTTTTGTACAGCTTTTATTACTCTGCCCCCACCTACCCCCAAATCTCTTCCCGTTGGCTTTCAAGGAGCTAGGGATGAGGAAAGGTTGATACTTTGAAATCCCATCCACTTTTCACTTGGCCTGAGACTACTACAAAGTATTACCATGAGGCCCTTGCGTATGCATTGCTGCCAAAATGCTTAAAGTTGCACAAGATAGAGAAGCAAATAAATATAATAGGGCACAGTTAAGATAAGACAAGACACAAAGGGAGGGTAGTCACAGGAAGCAAAGTCACAGAATCTTTCTGGTGGGAAGGGACCTCAGGAAGCCCCTGGCCCAACACCCTGCTCCAAGTGAGGTCAACACTGAATTCAGACCAGTTTGCTGTGAACACAAACATTTTGGAATGCCATGGCAACCTCTTCTTGTTGTAACATGGCATAAGGAAAAGACTAGCTCAAAATCTTATGTTAGTGACACGTGATTTTAAACAGATGCTGCTTTAGTTCGGGGCACTGTTCCTTGGTTGGCAAACCCAGTCAGTCACCCTGGAACCAGCCCGTTGCTGCTGCTGGGCACAGAGAGCCCGCCGGCTTCAGCAGCCCCCTGCGCTGCCCACCACCTCCGCTGGGTCGCCTCGGGCAGGGCTGGGGATGGCGGCAGCTGGAAGGAAGAGGACAGAGACGGGGAAAAAAATGAAAGCAAACGAAGTTTTCTAGGGCTTTGTGCATACTCTGTCTCCCCCAGAAGAAATCGTTTCATCCTCCTCCTGCCAGAGTTGGGAAAGCTTGTTGCTCCTTCAGTGTGAAAGCAGTTGCTTTAACTAACGTGGATAGTAGCAGAAGCAGCAGCAATGGCCTTTGATTTTTAAAAGGATTAAGTATTCACATCTTCATTTCCTGATTACAACTATTGAGTCTCATTTAAGAAAACAGCAAATACTGCTGCATTTACTCTTATAAATAATTTATAAAATGTACCAGCATTTCATAGATATTCAGGATATTTACAATTTTTGATACTGAGGTTCTCATTTTAATATGCATATTTTACAGTTTTTCTCCATTTCTCCTGAAAAGGGTAGCATGATCTTACAAGAATAAGAGAGCCAAATAAAGTTTCCAAGGAACAGGTGCACTGAACAGTTACTGACCACCATGGCTTTTCTTTTGGGAAAGACTGCACCCTGGTGGACATATCACCAATTTTTATTAAATATTATTCAAGTGACAAAATGCCCCTTGACAACCCAATGAGAATTTCTCTGTATCAGGAAGGAAGAAAAAAAAAAAAAAGCAGCAATGAAGATATTAAACCACCAGTAAAAGTAATCACACACACAAAATCAAAGAAATCCTACAGCATACAATCCAATTCTTATGTTTTTGTTGATTCACAGAGACAATCACAAACAGTGGGAGATTATCCAGTCCACCCCCGAGACCAATGGCCCATAAAAGCACTGGGGTGCATACAGGTTGAGAACCTATCAACACCATCCCAATAACCAAAGGAAATCACCTCCCCAAATATTTCTCAGAAAGACTACTGTCCTAGAAGATGGTCCAGTTGATTTCTTTCCAGATGATGGGAAAAAAAATAATTATTGAAATTAGTAGAAGAGCCATTCAAAGAACACAGCAAGCGTTCCCATACAAATGGAACAATCCATCTGCAGAGCAGCTCTGGAGCTTCAAACCCGGTAAGACCCAGTCATGGAACAACATATGCCCAGATGCTCCATGAATATGATACAGGGAGAAAAATAATGACAATGCCCTCTTATGAAATATAGATATACCTAAACCAAACCACAAAAAAATTATTCTAGACTATTTGTAGGATTTATTTCCATGGACAACCAAACTGAGCAGACACTGGAATTAGACTTTTGCTAATTTAACTGCCTGCTTTTACCAAGCCACTATTTCAATGAGTTCTCCTCCAAGTTATAAGGTTTCTGTTAACAGCAGAGAGATATTACTTTGGATTTATGTCAAAATCAATACAGTGGCTTACTTGTCCTCCAACTGTATTGACACAGTCTCTGGGACTCTATTTGCTCAGTATTTGTAAAAGAGGGACAGTATTCTAATGAATAGGGCCCCTGGGCCAAGCACAGCTTCCCGTGGAAGCGGAGACTTCTTATAGCTGGGTTGAATTTGGTCCAGCATCATTCTCATAGAAACGCTTTGAACAATTTCTACTTTCTAGTGGATATGTGAAAGAGAATCTTTTCTTTCTGGCTAGGACTCCTAAACGCAGCTGCAAAAGACAGCTTGCTTTTATCCTACTCAGCTGGTATGCCATATAATGTGCCCCGACTTCTACGTCTCCTTCAGTTTTATTTAGGAGGTAGATACTTCATGCCACATTTTAGCAAGGAAAGGTACAATTCCACCTACATCCATAATTTCAGTGCACCTGAAAAAGGTTGGTTAAATAATCAGACTTTGATGTGCATTCCAGAAAGACAGCTAATTAAAGTATGTTTACACCGTACTGTGCAATGCAGCATACAGAGACCCAAGGTAGCTCAGGTATGTGGAAAAATGCAG
The DNA here is from genome assembly GCF_964188355.1 of Buteo buteo. Lineage (NCBI taxonomy): Eukaryota > Metazoa > Chordata > Aves > Accipitriformes > Accipitridae > Buteo > Buteo buteo. Next base: position 25,549,258 of record NC_134185.1, read on the forward strand.
CTGGACTAACCCATTCTGACTGCACTGGCCTCTCTACAGAATCAAAGTAATCAGAGAATAAAGTGCCTACAACTGTAAGAGGTAATAGTGACTGTAGGTGTTGCATGTAATACCAGTAGATGAAAAAAAATCAGAAGTGTTATTTCCAAGTCAGAGTCATTTTAACCTCTTAAAATATCAGTCTTACTGATGAAGTAATCCTGCTACAACCAAGTTAGTGAATACTCATAAAAGAGCTTCGAGATTCATGGACAGAAGACTGTTTCTTATTAAATTGGACATTAATATCCCGTGAAGGTGAAATTTTAAAATACTAAATGCTGCATGAATGAAGCAGTCCACTTCTAGGATGAGTACTGATGCTGAAATAGCTACAAAATTATTTTTTTACCATATTCATGAACAGTTTGTGTGCAGCATGTAAAAAATAATCCATAATTCTGCTTCACACTGAAAATTTATATATGCCCACATAATTAAGGAGATTATATTGCTTTTTTTTTTTTTTAAACAATGCTCAAAAGGGAATTTTCAAGAAGACAGACTGCTTCTGCTGAGGGTACAGATACAGAAGAATAAACAAGTGTTTGTATTTTAGGACTTCCTGGTCTTTTTAGCCATGCTCCAAGGACTACAACATTGGAAAAATAATGCTAGTTAAGCTTTTGGCCATTTACATCATAATGGCTTGTGAAGAGAAATTTGTTTTTCCAGAGAGAAAGCCTTCTCTTTAATAACTGAAATTATGTAAGAAGATTGCCTTACATCAATGGATTCAAAATGCAGTAGATTACCTACGACTGCAGATGCAAAATGGGTTTCCAATTAAAAAAACGGACAGACACTCACAGAGTAATCATTAATGGCTTTCTATCAGACTGGGAGAGTATCTTATACAAGATTATAAAATGGCCTGCCTGGAATATTTTATTCAGTATTTTTATGGATTATGCCATCAGCAAAGGATCACATACCTGTAAAACATGCAGCTGACAGCAAAGACAAGTGTGAAATATTTCACTTCAGCAAAGACATGCTTAATGACAAATAAAAAAAAAAGAAGAAAAAACCTGATTAGGTATAGGGGACAAAAAAAAAACCAGGCTGCAAGGGTAGTGGTGTTGATACACTTCACAAGTCTGACACCAATGAGGAAAAAAAAAAAAAAAAAAGGAAACCTAAGATTTATTGCAAAGCAAAAACTATGTAAAACATGAAACAGCACAACCAAGGCCTAATCTAGATTGGCATGTGCAGTTTTAAGCAATGTATTTTGAAGAAAAATTTAGATAAAAATTGAGGGTAACAGAAAAAAACTCCAAAACATTGGGATAGGGAAAAGGCCTAGAAAAGATTGAAGAAACATCCTTGTCAGTCTAAAGAGAGATGAAGGACAAAAGGCAAAAACCTGATGGACCCAAAGGTAGTTTCAATACGTGAAACATTAAAGACAACAATGACCTGTGGCTTGATAGTGCTGCTGAAGGGAATATGAGAAATAGTTTAAATTTGCAGCACAGAAGTTTCAGGGTGGTATCAATAAAATCTCAACTACTACATTTGTGAAAAAGGTACAACTACAATATTTATGTAGATTTTAAAACTGTGCAGGATAGTATAAAAATAGGAATGACCTTGAAGCAATTCTCACTCAAGTGATCTGAGACTAGATCACTCGTTTCAAATTGTTGTCTGTGGATACAGGACCAGAATATCCCGACTCTTCCGGAGACAAGAGAAGCAGGTTTGCATTCACAATAACAAGGATTCACCACCTCTTGGGCATCAGGGAGGAAATGACAGCTTAAGAATCCAGTGTCTAGGAAGGAGAATGACTAGAGCAGTCAAAGATTTGGCTTTCCCTTTTGTATATTATATGCCCCAACAACATTTTGTATCCTAAGGAATAAAGACAGCAGCAGATACCTGACTACTTCCACGTGCTAGTATCACAGAGACATCCTTGATAAAGAAGCTGAGGTCCAGTTGACCTGTCAGAGATCTGAGGTTTGCATTCAGCATGCTCTTCCTCAGTTTTCCACGGACTGAGGAACGGTACAAAAGTGACTCAATTAAGTTATGGTATTTTTGAATTTGTATAAAATATATTCTGGAAGGGCAGCTCATTCTCAAGAGGTTGTTTACTGCAAAGAAAAGCTGCAGATCTTAACCCCAATGTGGAAAACATCTCCAGTGCCTGTGTCAACTTTACCTCTCCAAACTCCTGGAATGAAGGGAACTTTACTGAGATGGGTAGGTCTCATCTGGATTTAAAAGGCTGTTGGTACTGAGAAGGTTCAAAGAGCGCTTTTTGATTAAATAGTTGGGGATAGCCAATAGTTAAAGAAAAATAAGCCATTTGGAATGACACACAATCTTAAAGCCATATCCTTAAGCAAAAGGTAGCACAGAAATCTGAAACCTCAGATAACAGGGATAGCAATAAGCACAGAAACCTATTTAACCTGAGGGCAGGGAAATGGAAAACCCAAGCATGTATACAAAATGGCAGAGGCTAAAAATAACACATAGTGAAATTGAAGTATCTTGTTTTAAATTCATAAACATAATTGGTAGGACAATACTGACATAATTGGATAGAATACTCTTTACCAGGCAGAAAGAATACAGAAATAAGTAGTCATACCAGTGGGGAAAAAAATGCGCTATGCTACAGAAAGCTTCAACACAAATCAGATTAACAAGTTAATAGCATTAACAAGCATTAAAGGATCCTTTGGACTGAAATTCCAGGTTTAAGCAGTGGTGAGTATAGTTGCCAGGACTCCCTAACTGATTGTTCAGCCAGAAGACGCAATAACCATGAAATGGTAACAGAGATTAAACAGGTGCTAGGTAAAGAAGCACAGTAATAATGACATATTTTAGTCAGCTCCCTGTAGTAGACTGTGCAAATCTCACACCAAGATGTGATGAAACCAGCATTTTTACACAATGTACTTGTACCATGAAGCAGTCATGTTAGAGATTCACATGAAAAAAAGCCAATTGAGCAATGCAGGAAACCTGATTTTAAGACATATTTCTAAGGATACACATTTTACAAATGACCATAATGCAGTCAGTATAAATCAACATTGTTGAGGAAGCAAAGAAAGCCATAAAAACATTTACTACAATGATCTCAATCTCAAAACAGGAGGGCTATATTAAGTAAAGAAGATATTAAAGAGGAACAGAAAGTGAGCACTAAAGGGTAAAGCCTCTTCCAAATGCAGGGACACTTCAAAGACACCATGTAGTTGAAAAAGAACTAATGCCTGCCAGCTATTAAAAGACGACTTTAAAGGGACCAGAAGGAAGTGGGCACAGCTGAACAGTATGTCAAAAGAAACTATTAGAAATAAGGAACTATTCTTCAGAGAGCTGAAGCTGTATCCAAATGTGAAAAATACAAAGAATCAAACTCTAGCAAAGTAAACACTACAGTAAGCTCCCCGACCAAACGCGAGGAGAAAATCACATAAGGTATAAAACCTAACACTTGTGCTTTGTCAAAAACTGCAGGGGCAGAAAGCATACCAGGCAGCATGTGGGTCAACAGATGATCAAGGAATGAAAAGAGAGCATCAGTGAGTTTTTTTAAAACACATGTTCATTATGGAGGAGCTTGGGCAGGCTCCTGTGCCAGAACCTTTCTTTATGGGTAATGTGACAAAATATCTACCTCAAAGTGAAATGTCAGGAGACTAAAGAGTCAAATAAGTGGTAACAAAACACGGGGACCAGATGGCAGTCATCCAAGAGATCTAAAGCGGAAACGCAGTGAAAAAACTCTTGCCTAACATTGTCTCAATATGACAGAAATGGAACATATCAAATATGATGCCAACTTTCAAAAGGTGCTTCAGAGATCTGGGGAACTACACGTCAGCCAGCCAGACATTTGTATGGTTAGAAGTTTCCAGCAGTAGAAACTATAATAAAGAAAACGATGAGTAGGCACTTGGATGAGCATTATAAATTGCAGCAGAGCAGATAACACAGCTTTCTGTACAGGTAAATTTCAATGACAAAACCTCCGGAATTTTTCTGAGGTGACAATCATGTGAATGAGCAAAGCTTGGTTGATGTTGCATACCTTTACGAAATTGAGTTAGACTTATTACAGGATGCCTCAAAGACACTTTAAAAACCCCACAGGTCTTTACATGGTCAATTGATAAAAAGTTATTAAAACACTGGCAAGACTAAATGGTTGGTTTCCACAGCACAGGAAAGGTGCTGGTGGATCCATGCTCAGGTCCATGCTGTTCAACATAGTGTAAATGATCTGGAAAAAGGGAGCAAGTAGCTTTTGCAAAGTTACCCAAAGTCATAGAGAAAAATGCAACGTTAAGAATTCTTAGAAACTGAAGGGAAAAAGCCTCTTGCTTTATTAAGCCACAGAACAAATTCACGGTAAGATGACATGTTTAAACACTGTGCACAGATTTGCTGTTCATCTTGGGAACAATACAGTGGAGCTAACAGAGACATAGATGAGAAACAAGCACAGTTATAGGCACGGAAAGGCTGCAACAGAGGAACAAGAAGATTGACCAGATCTTTTCTGGTGGAAAAAAAGCAGACTGAAATGAAGTTACAGCCTGGATCTATAAAATAAGGAACGACACAGAAATGGTGAATAAGAAGTGACTGCTCATTGTGTCTTCCAACACAAGAGGCTAGGGGATATCAAGGCAAACTAGAAGGCTCTTAAGTTCCACAAGTTCAAAACAGAGGTACTTCCTCACACAAGGTGCTGGTAAGCTGACAAACTGCCTGCAATAGGTTACTATGTACACAGAAAAATTATATGGGTTCAAGAAGCAGCTGGACAAATTTGTCAAAAACAAAACACCCAAATTCACTGAAAATTAATAAATACAGAGACATGGCCCTTGGCTGAGAGACTGCATATTATCACTATTTGCTTGCTTCTTTCTTCTACTCCTTACTAGGTACCCATTGCTGCCCACCTGTCTAATAGGATAAAGGGCTGGAAGGACCCTCAGTCAATGACAGCATGGATGTTCTGAGCTATCCAAGCATCACAAGGAAAAAGTACTTTCGATAGTAAATATTTATTGCAAGAGAAGTAGATGAGAAAGACTGTTTGCCAAAAAATACTTAGGTTTTGTTTGTAATTAATATATAGGTTTCTCACTGAGTATGTATGTATTTTCAAGATGATCTGTAAGACTTTTTTTGTTTGTTTTGAAAGACTCTGCAGCAGTTGAGCTGTTTTGGATACATGATCTCATTTATTATCCTCTTGTACCACACTCGTCCTTCATTTATAGTCACTGCTTATCTACATGCTAGCCATTGCAGATTTGTTTGAGATCTCCTGCCTTAGCACAATGGTGCTAAACAGCCTAACAGAGGCCAGAGGTCTCAAGATCTGCAGCTTTTAATTAAGAAGTGTACTCTCTGTTCTTCCAATTTGTTATGACTTCGTCATTAAAAACATGTATGACTTAGATTTATGCCTAGCAATTACACTTGCATTTTTATACTTGGTCTTTTCTGAGAAGATATTACGTCCTTCCAAATGGAAAAGAGAATATTAAATTTTTAATAGACAACTTTTTGACAACTTAAAGAAGTGCTGTTTTTAACAGGCCTTTTAGTGAGCCAGGATATCATGCCCATTTACCGCATCTGCTAGCTTGAACTTCAGCTTCTCGGTGCTTGTTCTTGCAGTTTAAACTGTCTATATCTCAGCCTTTTCATAGCTCCATTTTCACCCTACCCAGATCATTATCTGTTGAACCTTTCTAGAAAGCTGAACATGATAGTTGCACAGTTGCCAATGTTATCAGTCTTAAAAATGTATTTTTATACTCTCTTGTAATACAGCTTTCAAGGCAGCTGCTGTACACTGATGATATAAACCAATAGTAGGAGCTTTGAGTTGACTTACTTGTTCTATCTTCCCCCAAACTAAATTTCACAAACAAAAAAACCCCAACCAAACACTACATGCCTACAGACCCTTTTTTCCAGTATCTATTTTACACACACAAAAATGCACAATCCACACAATGCAACATTAATTTCACAGAACAAATTCTAATTTGCCTATTCAGATCCTGAGTAGGCTCCTACTTGCATTGTCTGGCAAGTTCTAACATCAAAATTGCTGTCAAGTAAGTTAAAGTTATGCTATGGAACTAGACATCCATTTCTTAATATTGGCATTTTGCTTATATTCCACATCCTAACAACTCAGTGAAAAGTACCTATTAGCTAAAACTGTAAAAGAAAAAAACCTGTTTTAAATATATTTCAATTTTTAACATTTACAGGAAAACCTCTAATAAAACCCAAATACAAAGAGAAACTGAGGATGTTACAGTCTCTGTAGATAAATTTTTCATCCAGGTTTCACTGTAATACATGGCTCTCACAGATGTTAGCAATAAAGTCCCAATCTCATCCATCATAGAATGCAGTAAGTACATTCATGCATGCATAAATCCCTAATGAATTTAAGGGGACTTGCGTGTGGGGAGGTGATCTTGAGGCATGACAGTTTGCAGGGAGTAGTATTTTGAATGTAGATACGAATAAAGAAAGACGTGAGTCTGTTGTTGTAAGAGTCGGTCAGAAAATCAGCATTGTCTCAACATTGTCATCAGGAACATGAACAGTACGCTACCTGACAACGGCCTGTTTGGAGCGCGGAATGTGCGGTACAAGGTTCCTGGAAGGTACCTGGCTGGAACCATTAGAGATAGCTGCATAGCTACTGTCAAAAAAGATGGATTGCAGCTGTTGCCATAACATCCATGAAGAAATCATGAACTTCAGACGCACTTTGCTTCATTATAATACCAAAACACACCTCCTGGTCGAAGGCTGCCTGCCTCCAAGACTAACCACGCCTCGGACACTGACCCCGCGCCTGCATGATAGCCTCGCTCGAGAAGGGCGGAGATATGATAATTGTATTCTGAGAAGGGTGGAGACTCCTGAGGCAGAGGTGGAGCAAGGTGTGTTACTAAGCATAAAAGATGGCTTCTGAACAATGGAAGTTTGAAGCTTCCCCACCGAGGACCACGACAATCAACGACGCAGCATCAGCTGTGAGATCAGCGGTGGTAGCTATAACCTCTCTTTCTCCTCTCTCTAAACTTAACTTTACTTTTCTCCTTTCTTTCACCCATCTCTAACTATCGCGTGCCTCCTCACATGCAATACAATAAAGTTTTACTGTGTGATTACTGCTATCCCCTTTGGTGTTGGTCACCTTAATTTTGCACTTTCGAGATCATAGCAAACGAACCATCATGAGTCCACTGAGTGGACCGTGACAGCTGTGCAAAAAGTTGAGTGTTGCGACACTAAGTTTACACAGAAGTATCAGAACTTGCCTAACAGACTGAATTTGAAGAATATAAAGTGATACTTCATTTGAAAACAAAGATTCGTATTTGCAAGACAAGCACTTGTAGTCAAGTTTAAAACAGAAATGAAAGCTTACAATAAAACACAGAAGAAAAACTAACCACTGTTATATGTAATACATGGCAGTTTTGTTCTTTCAAGCATGTCCACAAGAATGCTTAGAATCCATAGTCTGTCCATGTTTCCCCTATTAAAAAAACCCACTTTTCTTACAATCCATAAAAAGTCTATTTTAAACTCAAGCCTCTCCAAAACTCAAATGTTTCATTTTTCAAATGCAACTATTTACAAGTGAAAAGGTTCTTCAAGATGAGAAAGCATCAACTGTAATGACCACCAATATTGAGTTCTTTGGGTCTGTCTTTGCTAAGAATATTTTAGCAATGTATTCCCACTTTTTTCAATTCCTGTTCATTCAGCTTGTATCTAGAGGCAACCACTCTGAAGAACCTCACAACTCAGTAAGCGTTCTTTTTGGTTTTCAGACAGCTACCTTCAGTTAGAATCACATGAAAGAATCTATTTACATAACAGATCTACAGTTATTTGTTGTATTAAAAGTGTGAAATTCTGATTTCTGTTTTCTACACTGATGCAACTAATGGAAGGATTAATTAAGAAGGGTTTGGTAGGAGGTCATACACTTGATTACAGTTTCAAAGGAAATTACAAATGAGATTTCCCAAATAAATACTATGATCTCCAGCTGTATGGATTCTCAAAGACCTTGCCCCATTTTATTAAGTCTGTTAAAAAGCAATTTACAGAACTTGCAGTCCTATTAACTGTTCTATAAAGAACAACTTGTTTTGTCCAGGCATGATAAAGATGGAGGTGAATTCCACTGTTAAGGACTTACCATAGGTTGCAAATGTTCTTCTTTGTTGTTCAAACATGAAATCATTAATGTGAGCTGGCTCTGCATATCCAGAAAGCATATTTCTAGGTGCAGCCATTTGTTGAGTCCTAAACGGGTTTTCTGGTCCAAACTACATCAACAATGTTAAAAGAAAGTATATCAGAATTACTAATTTCTTATTTATATGTGTGTACTTTTTCAGGAAAAAAACAAAATATAGGCCTTTCAAAAACTGTAATGCAAAAGTCACTTCAACTTTATATTTCTTTATGACTACTGAATAAGCTTCTTAGTCTGTTATTTTACACAGTAATCGCTTACACAGTTGCTTTGAACAGCTCGTTTCATGACTGAACTTTCTAGCCTGTATTACTGGTACAGAGGACAAATCAATATCAACTACTTGATACAAACCACTGCCATTCAGTATGCGATCAGTACAAGCATTCAGAAGACAAAACCACAGCATACTGTCCCTTGTAAGGGGGAAGATATCAAGAAAGAGATATCAGGTCCTACTAAACTCATGTACTTAATACAGAAATTACACTGCCAACAATACTTTCATGCATTTAAAAAGCAGCTGGGGACTTGTTGTATTATTCCAGGAAATACACTTATGAAACCCTGCCTTCCTTTTCTTCTTGTGAGATGACAAATGCCAGTCTTCCTGACCATACCATGGTTAGGGAAAAGAACAGTGAATACAAACAAATGTAATACACTGAGACTAATACCAAACTAAACTTAATTGCAACCCCTATGCTTGTCAGCCATCTTTGCGGACACCCGAGACTGTCCTGCATTAAGCTTCCCTAACTAAAACACATACACAAAGTAACACTATAGTAAGTTTAAATTAGTATTTTTGCTCACACACCTCATGGCTTTGGTATGTTGCAAAATGCAAGCTTGCCATGAGAAGGCCAATTTATGTGGTTCCACAGAAGGTTTTCTAAACATAAAGCATAACTAATGTAGAAAATTCAGATGGATGTAGCCTTTGTCTACCTAAAATGCTAATCCATGGTATAACAGAAGACAAACTGTACAAAGAAGTTAAATACTGAAAAAAGTTAAACGTTTGAGCAGCTATTTTTATCTTTCAGATAGCCTGTCGGTTATAATAAAATAGAGTGGTTCACATGGCACCAGGCAGTCCAAATTCAGCCTAAAATGTTTTTTTCACTACACACATTTAGCATAGCTTAAGTTACTAAAATACTTAACACTGATGTGAATAGTTATACTGAAAGTACTTGGATTTTAATTTTAAATCCTCCTCTTAAAAGCCATATATCCACAAGACTTACAACCATTCATTTTTCTCTAAGTAGCACAATGAGTAAATAGCAAAAATGTGAAAATAAATAGTAAGAGACTGCTTTAATGAAGCTCATGTTTTACTCAACATCTTTATAATGCTATTTTCCTAGCTTGATTTTTAATTTCCATAGCTATAATTCTGACAAACACTTTAAGATTCTTCTTAGAACAGCTTTATACAGAATATTAAAATTCAAGCATTAAAAATACCAACACATCTGTGTAGAATCTTTTTTCTATTTGCCTAAACTGGATTCCAAAACACAGCGAGCATCCAAAGAAGGTATGTCTTACATGAATTTCACATGAGATTTATAGAACCTCTGCCCTTTAAGTCAAAGGCATTTCTGCTCTAAAGATCAATATAGTTTCTTACCTCAGGTGCAAACATGGTATCATAAGTGGGATTGTACTGAACTTCCTTGATAGCAGGATCAAGGTGGACTCCTGTTTCCACATCTTCCTGAAATAAAACAGACATATTAATAAACCATTTTTCACATACAGACTTTTAAATATATGACATTACCCCATTTCAGACCAAATTCGGGCTGTAGCTCAAGCTGACACTTTCAGCACTATGAAAGGAGAAGAGTAGCTTGGCCAAAGTTTCTATTTTTAAAAAATATTGATTGTAAACCCAATGTTGGGTCCTCACTGAGAAATTTGTCCAAGATACATGTGGAATTTTGCATGTATATTATTACTTTTTTTTACATGCATATATTTTAAAAACAGTAGCAAGACTGGAGGCAAGCTTTTTTTTTTTTTGAGGATGTTTGAAAACCAGACCTTGTAAAGAAAAACCAATTAAAACGGTCACCAATTTAATATAAAAGTGTGAAAATTAAAGTTCTACAAAAGGTAGAAGTCACAAGTAACTGTTTTGAAAGACAGTTGGGAAAAAATATTAGACATCAGCACAAACATATCTGTAACAATGAATTTCAAAGAATCCAATGATCGCTTATCTCCCAAGTTTTTACCAAAAGGTATAAACGTAATTCAGCTTCAGTATTTAAACACATTTCCAAGCTTGTTGTGACAAAAATGACAGATGAAGGGACAAGAAAGAGGGGCTAACCAAAAGAATAACTTCTCAAGCAACTCAAAGGGGAAGAACTCAGAAAGGCACGTGCAGCAAGAAGATGGGAAAGAAAAAGGCTGATTAGGTGGCAGTGCTCAAGAAGACCTGGTTTTACAGAGCTCTACAAAGGCCCATTTACACTGATCCTAATTGACTCTAACCCCCCCCCCTCCCCCCACTATTAAGGGCTCAGTTAATGAAGGAGAATCTTATTTTGCGGTATTATTACTGGTATTGCTTCCTGCATCTTTATTCTAGAATAAATGCATTTGAAAGGGATTTACAATACGCTAGTATATTGATAATATCCCTAGTAATTATACTGAAAAAGCTGTCTTAGCATCAGTGTTTAATCAGTGCTCACCTACAATAGGATCCAAAAGCATTTGCAACTCACAAAAGGAAGTGACAATAGAGGATCGAATTTTAGCAGTCACTTCATTAATAGAAAATTACCTTGAAAAAACTCAATCTTGCTTTATATTATAGTATCTTGAAAGAGCAAAATGGCATGTTCTTTACTTACTTAATATTGTTAGCTATTCTCTGACTTTCTGTGCCCAGAAGCCTTTTTTCTCCCCAGTTCAACAGCAGGTCAATTACAAACAAATTTGCTTAGAAGACTTAAAAGGTTTTAAAACCTGGTTTTCTAGAACACAGAGAAGAAAAACAGTACCTAAAGATCTTTGGCTTGTTGCCTGATTATATTTGGTTAAAACTGCTCAAAAAAAAAAAAAAAAAGGTGTAATTTTTTTTTTAAGAGAATGACATCAGCAATCCCATCAGTTGTTTTTCTAAGACCACTGTCTTAGTAGAATTGTTAAGTCCAACTAGAAAGCTTTACTCTCGCTGTGTATCAATCATTTTAACAGGCAGGTCCAGCCATTGCTCTGCTCTTGCTTGAGCCCTTAGTGCTGCCAATTCTCAACCTGACCTCATTTCTCTCATCACACGACCTTTCCAATTCACTGAGCTTGGATGACAACGGCTACAGGTACATTCACAGCCCTGACTTTCATACCCTATGAACTTGCCTTGGAACAGCACAACAGGCCTAATCCAGTCACTCAGCAACAAAACCAGACCCCCCCCCAAACCCAGGTAGAAGAAGAGCATATCAAAACCATTTCCTAACCTTTATTACGTACACACTTATATTTGCTTTCACAGCTCCATGACCTGAGGACAGTTTCCACAGATAACTTTTTTGAGTCACATCATACAGCTTGCTCTGCCAGCTAGACTTCACATCTTACCCATCAACCTTATAATTTGAGAAAATAAAAATTAGTATCATTGATAATATGGCAAAATTTATCTGATTAACTGTCAGTGACATTTAAACAGTTATCAGTTTACTTGAAATTATGACACAGGTTTTTTTTCCTGCTCTTTAAACTGAAGAAGTGAGAAAAATCCAGTTTTGCAGAAGTGCCAAGAATTTTTCAGTTCTGCTATTTTTCCTCCTTTTTTCTCCCTGTTAAGTCCTATTATATGTCGCTTGGTAATTGAGAAAAGAAACAGATTGTGCCATGAAAGCTGATCCTCTGCTGGATGATTATAGCAATTCTGGTTCTACTTCGCTGCTGGTGGAACAGTGCTGAGTCACTTGGAAGCCACACAATATGTTCACTCCTAGACCACCACAGGCATAGTCTTTCTGTGTGAAAACCACCGAGCCTTGAAATTGAAGCACATGTTAAATTTATCAGAGCTATACTCTGCAAGAGCTCCAGCCTTATTCATGCTTTCATGTATCTGGGCATCAAATGAGGATCTGTTAATATGCTGCTGAAGCACATAATGGTTATCTTTTCACTATGCCGTTTCGCCTTAAACTATATAATTGAGTGTGTCCCAACTCCCCACTTCACCTTCTCAGTATTTTAAAGAATTGAAATCTTGATAGGAAAATAAAGTATTGATACAACATATTCTGAAATCTTAGTCTATGGCAAGAGTTTGAATTGCAGCAGACACATTATCCTTTGGTCAACATCCAATAAACGCCATTTTGTACAGCATTACGAGACTCTGGTAGGTAGCAGAAACATTAAAAATATTAGCCTAGTCCATCAATCGTCTCACAAATTGGCAAGCTATCTGCATGGGGGCATTCTGGATTGTTAGGGGTTTTTTTATAGAGGAAAGAGCTCATCAGCAATCTCTGCACATGGTGAAGATCAGTGGCTACAACCGATCACAGGAGCAGCAGTCTGGCAGAGCTGTGACTGAGATAAGGTAATCGAAGGGATCACGTCCCTCTGCTGTGCTGTAGTTTTTCCTTTGGTCACACATGATATGTCTTGATTTACCTAAAAGCCTAAGGTGAGCAGTTCATCATGTAGCTTATGTCCCAAGTGTGACACAAGTGGCTCTGCAGGATGGAAAGAGGGGGGCATCTGTGAATTCAGTGATGGGCTAAGTATTACCCTAGGTCGCCTCCCACTCACAAACACACAGGAATAATAAAAAGGGGTGTGTGTGTCAAGAATCTGTCAATTTAAACAGAGTATTCCTCCAGAGAAAGCTAGAAGTTCAGCTGTAGGACTGGCAGAGAAGCAGCTCATGTTTGCTGCAACTCGGAAAATATGGGCTTTACGGCATGTTGTAATATCATTAAAGGTGGCACACCCCATATAACCTGGAGAAGATAAATTAAGGTTTTAGGAAGTTACGTTTTATGGAATATGGCTTTCTTGGAAGACATAAGACAATGAGCCGCAAACTTCAGCTCTACGTCACCTCTGCTCTTCTCAGTGCTGGTAGTAAGTGCCCAACTGAAATACAGTGACTACATTGGGCACCACGTATCAGGTAAGACTTGCTACTGAAAAGGGTTTAAAAGAGAAAATCAAGAATGATCAGAGGTGTAAGAAAATATGACCTGTATAGAAAAATTGAACAACCTAATTCAGCCTAAACCATATTCAGATTATGCAACTTAGTAGAAATAAGGGGCAGACAAAACTGCTCAGTCTATAGATCCACTGAAGTTTGGTAGACAGGTTAAATGAGTGTCTCTTCAGACAGAACCAGGTATCACTCCTGATGCAAGGCAAAAGAGAAGCAGATGATGTCTTATCACCAAACTACTTCGTGTGTTGGTTGGGTTTTTTTTGTTTGCTTTTTTTAAATAGATGTGATGCCTACTTACTTTCAGTATCAGGTTGATTTACAGTTCAGATATGATTTGATCAGGTAAAAAATTTCTTTGATACTTAAATGATCTCCTTTTGCCTCTTTCATCCTACAACACAGCATCACGCTATCACAGGGGAATGGCACTCGGGGCTGTACTCTGGAGTATTAGCATTTCCTAAGGAATCTACCTTGAGACAGAAAGAAGCTTTTGATGCTAAGTGTAGACAAGCAGGTGCTTCACTGTAACTCCCTAAAGATCACAGAAGGTCTAGCTCCTGCCAAGGTGTTCTCCTTTAGTCCTGCTATAAAGGCCCTTTGGCCAGTTAAAAGTCAGCATAGGAAAGAGCACAGGAAATGAAAGGGATTTTTAGACTACAAATACAGTAAATCAGATTAGCTTTCCTTCTTACAGGTTCCTTAAACATGCCACAGCCCTGTTGTTCTTTGGAAAAAACCCACCTGAATGCCATAAACCAAATCCGTTACCATCTCTGAAAAGTACTTGATTTATAGAATGCAAAATAGTTCAATAGTTAAAAAAAAATCTGAAAAAAAGCTTGCTAGAAATTTTCTTTTATGTGTATACAAGACAAAAACATTTTTTAATTAAACACAGGCCAAATCCCTGTAATAGGCATCAAAGCAAAGCCTTAAATAAAAGAAACAAGCTGCAGCGTGGACTGCAACACTGGATACTAATTTGGTTCCTTAGAAAGAATATAATGTTGTTTATGTTAAGGCAACTCAAAATCCTTTCAATCCACAATATTTTTAAATTTCAGACAAATTCTGTAATCCTCAATGTTCTGATATGTGGCCACCAGTAAGTTTAATGAGAGCCGTTTATGCATTTAGAAGCAGAATTTGACAGTTAAATCTCAAGTGTTTGTCTAAACACAAAGTTTGTTAGAACAAAGCAAAGGTCAGAGTTTTCCAATTTCATATCATGCAAGGAAAGAGTTGTGATGCCTATATATATTTTTTTTTTTTTCTGGACATTTTAGACAATAAACCCACAGTGTTCCCTCTCCTCAGGTAAATTCATCACTAATTAGCCAAATAGCTAAAAAGGGCAGGCTGCTTTGTGTAAGATTTAATTAGTTTTAATTATCCTTTAAACTAAAACGTGGTAAATTAAGACCCCATCCCATGAGCCAGAGGCTTAAGCGACTTGTCACTTACCAATACCTGCATAAACCACTTCCGCTGTCAAACACACAGTATTATTCTAAAGATTTTCAGGTTTAGTACCAAGAGATGAATGGCATTTACAGTGAAGTCCCAACATTAAGATTTGGTTGTTATCAGCTTTTAGTCATTCTACCCATTCGTATACTCTTAACAGTAAATGGCCATCCCACTAACATCAACAGAATAAAAATAAACCTGCAAGAAAAGCATATGTTAACTGGTTTTGTTAAACTAGGCTAGATTCCCAGCATCTTGCAGGATGACAAGTTCTAAATATCTATTCTCTACAAGATATTTTGCGTCAAAGAAAGCAGGAAAACCCACCATATTAAAAGAAGCCAAAAGATTCCTAACAAATAACACCTCCCAAGTCACTGATGTTCATCGCTGCTACAGAATGGTCTCACTGACTTTGTATCTTTCCTCTCTCCATAGCTGGGCAGGGATTAGATTTTGAAGAACATTAAGAAATGTGACTGAAGTCTATTTCTTCCCCTGAAGTAGTATTTTTCTGGACATCTGCATAGTGCCAAAGGTAAACTAGAATCAACAGAGAATTAGACCCGAGACCTCCAACCCCTTCCCACATTAAAGACAACACAAACCCTCCAGCTCCTGTACCGGGCCAGGCCAGCCTAGTTGATTTCAGCCCAGTTGAGTATCCTCTCCTCAAAACCAGTGAACAAGACACTGTAAATAAATATCATAAAATCTGCCCCCATCCAAGTCTCACCCTGAACTGATGGAGATCAAACAGTAAATGTTCTCTCCAAAAGCAAAGCTTATAGCTACAACATTTCCTGTAAAAGTGATTTCTTCACAGAATGTGCAGTTTCCTGAATTTCCTTCAGCATTTTTAATTCAATAGTGAAGGAAAATACTTCCTGAACAATCTTGGGGTGATTTTTTCATATCAGTAGAAGCTGTAGGAAAATTAATTACAATTGGTTTTGGCAATGACTAGCAAAATATAACTTAGAATCCTAAAATAAGAAGTTTAGAGTGAAAAAAGGAAACCGCTATATTATAGGACTTGAAACACATGCTGGCCTCTACTTTCAAATCAAAGCCAGCATTATTAAAACACTGAACAAACATTCATAATGCACTGGTGTTAAGGACCAAGTAAATGAGCATCTGTATTTGACTTTTTCAGTTTATGTTCTTAATTAGTCTAATTAACTCCATACATAAAAGCCACCACTAACAAACACACTTAGCCAGTTTCTGGATAGCTAACAGCAAAGGAGCTCTAGACCATCAGACTTCCATCACTTAAACATATTCTGGGTTTCTTCTCGCGGTGTTAACTGTAGTTAATCAGTTCACAAAACTGATTGCTTTAAGAGCACAAGAGAGGAAGAGCCTGCCTAGCCCAGTACCACAGGCACTGCCATGCTGGGGAGGGGATCTCTACAGCCAATTCATACCTAGTGCCTCAAGTTCTTGACAGGTTCACACCCTACAATAACCAGTCAACATAACCATCCTGGAGCTACCCATCCTGCAGCAAGATGCTCTTACAGAGCAGAAAGGCCTAAGGCCTTACTTCAGGTGGGCTCTATTTCTCCTTAAAGTAGGCTGGAGAAACAGACAACAAGAACCCCTGCCTGCGTGAGGCCTGAGTAGCAGCAGAAAGCACTGGTGTTGCTGTATGGGAGGGAGGAAGGGAGATAAGCCACGTGTGGCTTATAGGAGACATCACAGAGTGAAAAAGGCCGTACCTACTATTGCTTTTAACTGCCTTAAATCTCACCATGAAGCTGATTAAGGCAAAAAACATCCACAGAAAAACAGTGCCAAAGCACCAGGATGGCGCATGCTTAGCCAGTGCAGTTACTACGGAGTCAGACAGGATGGTTGAGCTATGCTTTGTGAAGATCTGCTTCTGCCATGAGTGGAGGAACCTACTGTATCTTAGAGACAACAAGGAGAACAGGACTTTATTTTTTCCATACAAAAACCACAACTACCAGCAGGAAGCTGAGAAGAGCTGCATCTACATCAAGAAGTCAACGAATTGAAACAAATCCATGCAGAAGTCACAGGACCTGACTTTTCTCTGAATGAAAGTCCACTCATGATGAAATGGACAAGCAGAAGTACTGAACCTCCAACTCTCATGGTGCAAGTGCTGAGGACACCACAAAACTATTCCATATGTCCCACTCCTCATGATGACCACTGCTAGAGGGAAGACATTTCCCAGCCCTGGCTGTGGACAAGTGGGCTCCCCTCCCTTTGTGGAACAGCCTTTATCAACAACAGTGTCATGCTTACCAGCTACCTGATGATGTATTTGAAGTAAGAAAATACCTTGATTAACCTATCCACTCTCCCCACAAAAGAAAACATCAGCCTTATGATAACTTGACACCTAGGGGAGAGTAAGAACAGGGCAAGTGTACATGATACTACTTCTGCACTCTCCCAACAGCCAAATATTTTCAAGTCAGATTTGGTGAGCTTGAAGAAATCTGTGTATTTACTGACACCTCTTCCTTCAATGGATCTCTTCCAAGTACTTGTCCAGACTCCTTGTAACAGTGTAAACTTCTTGCATACACAATATTTCTTGGCAAGGCAATAGCCCAAATACATGTTGCGTGAAAAACTGCGTCCTTTTGTTTGTTTTGAACCCAGCTCCTACCAGTTAGCTTATAGCTGCTGTACTGGAAGAGGCAGCGAGTATTCAACCCCTCCCCATGCCATTAAATGATTTTGTAAGTCCCTGTCATACTTTTGACCTCAGTCGTCTCTTTTTCAGTTTTGGCTTCCTCAATTAATTCCTCACACAGAAGCCTTCTTCAGCCCTACTGCCCTTCTTAAAACTTTTTGCAGTTATACCATATCCTTTTCTGGATGAAGGGACCAGAAGTGCACACTTTCTTCCTCTGTTGTCTTCCCTCAGGTACTGTAACATTTTCAGCACTTTAGTGGTGCTAAAAAGAGTAGTAGACTTTCACCAAGTCAGCTTTCCAATTTAAAATGAAAGTAGAAGTATTACTGGATTGAAGTAACCAATAATTATAACTCAATGCTATATATTATGGGTAATTTAACATCAAGATCAGCAATAGGCCTATTTTAATAAGCAGACTGTAAGAAAAGGGTGCAACAAAAGCCATCCCTTCAAAAGTTTAAAACACAGTTACAAACCATTAGTACAGTTTTCAATTATAGAAAAGTTATTTTCACAGAAATATGATTTTATATATTTATGATGTACTTTGAGGCAAGGACTCAGCAGATTTCTGTAGAATAAAGAAATACATCTTGGAGTAAGTTCTTAGGGCCATATTTGATATGCACATTTAAGTAACAACAAAAAACCCAAATGCTGTAGCTGAGTGTGCTAACAATTATGCCTTGCTAATAAAGAGAGTGAGGAACCCATAACGTCTGTGCAAGTTAACAGGTCAAAATCCTGAACCAGAAACAGGTACAATGATTACAACTAGGATGCAGAACACCAACCACTTAAGATTTACATTCTCAACTGCCAAAAATGCACTTGTGTGCAGCTGTTGTTTATATTTATTGTATGACCCTTCTAGCCTCCCTTCTTACCACCACTGTCGTGGTTTAACCCAGCCAGCAGCTAAGCACCATGCAGCTGCTCACTCACTTCCCCTCCCCCGCAGTGGTATGGGGGAGAGAATCAGGGAAAAAAAAAAAAGAAGGTAAAACTCACGGACTGAGATAAGAGCAGTTTAATAGGACAGAAAGGAGGAATGATAATAATAACAATAATAAAATGACAATAATAATAATAATAATAATAATAATAATAATAATAATAAAAGAGTTGGAATATACAGAACAAGCGATGCACAATGAAATTGCTCACCACTTACTGACCAATGCCCAGTTAGGTCCCAAGCAATGATCTACCTGCCCTGGCCAACTCCCCCCAGTTTATATACTGGGCATGATATCATAATGGTATGGAATACCCCTTTGGCCAGTTTGGGTCAGCTGTCCTGGCTGTGTCCCCTCCCAACTTCTTGTGCCCCTCCAGCCTTCTTGCTAGCTGGGCAGGAGAGGCTGAAAAATCCTTGACTTAGTCTAAACACTACTGGCGACAACTGAAAACATCAGTGTGTTATCAACATTCTTCTCACACTGAATCCAAAACATAGCACTATACCAGCTACTAGAAAGAAAATTAACTCTGCCCCAGCCAAAACCAGGACAACGATCTTTTCTTATCCATGGCTGGTCCCTCGTGTAATACATATCCATGCACTTAAGAGTACTTGATCCTTATTCATGACAGAACATTTGCACAAGTGAAGTGATACTAATGAACTGTAACTCTGCCTTCCTTCTCACTCACCTTGCTGTTTTTCCAACCCTGTACTTAAAGAATTCTTGCGACTTAGACTCAAACATCATGTCTTTTACATTTGTTCAGTAAGGACTTTCTAATCTTAAAGAATTAGGGTAAATTCCTGAAGGGGTGACTGGCAAGCTTTCACTGCTGATTGGTGGGACGCCATCATTTTTAGACATGGAAGGTGTTGAGAGCACGTTGTCTATGAGACCAGCACTTCTTTCTTAAACCGTAAAAGTCTGAAAAGAAAGCCTGATATCGCTGTACAAGGAAATGATCTGTTACTCCACAAAGAAAGTTGTGGTGCTAAAAGAAGCTCCAGTATGCTGTGTATTCAGAAAGCCTCAGCTTGAAGTAATTGATCTTTTTAGTTATATGCACCTCATCATCTATGACCTCAAATTAGAATGTTAAGACAACATTTTAATGAAACATCTCGATACTCAAAACCCTCACTTCCTTTTTATCTTGGTTAGCACAGCATCTGTGACAGAGACAGTCCTAGTTGTACTGGTGGATACCCCTTTCAGGGCATAGCCTGGTGAACAGCTTTGAACAGAACATGCGACTGACACCTAACTCTTTCCTCCAGCTGCTTGTTCCTACTCCAGCACTGGGCATCTAGGTGTGCCAGCAAAGCATTTGTGCAGGTACACTGCAAACCAGAACAAGGAACGGATTCAAGGACAAATAACTGCACCAGAATTTTTTATTTTTTATTTAAATTCAGATCAGCTCCCTGATGTCAGCCACCAAGCAACTGCATAAACCTTTGTGCTGGCCATGGCAAAGGGAAAACCTGTTGCTACAGCCTTAAGAGTGGTGAAGAGCCCAGCCAATACTACTTGCTACTTATCATCATTCACACTCAAAAGATATTACAGATGTTAATTAGCATTCCTTTCAAAGCCTGTACAAGACAGTCAGCCAGAGGCTGCAATTCAAGAAGTTAGATATTTCTAAGGCTCTAAGGGATGAGAAAATGTGCATCTAGTCAATACATATGATATAACATGCACACGCAAATATTATCAGTTGCAATAGCATATGAATTAACTAATGGCAACAAAGTGAAAGATTCCGTCCACCTCTGTCACAAAGTAGGAAACTTTTCAGAACAGTTGGAAGCAACACGCTACTCCGGTGACAGCCACCGCAGCGAGACGCCTGCTTTCGATGAGAAATAAGTTGCTTATACTAAAACCCCCGAACCAAACCAGCACCTTCCCCCCCGTCTGGAATCACAAAAGCGAACCGCACAGAAAACCACCTTAAACTCGAGGGAACAGAAGACAAGAGCATCTGAGGAAGCCCAAGCAAGGCACGGCTTTGAGACAGAGATAATACGCTTTGATAAGCTTCGCAGCCGCAGTGGGACCCTCCGGCCCAGCGCCCCGACACACGCCCGTTCCCTCCCGCGGGGCAGGGCAAGGCCGGGCGGCGGCAACGTCCCCCCCTCCCGCCCCGGTCCCCCGGTTCTTTCCGCCCCGGGGCTGCCCCGAAGCCGTTCGCAGCGCTAGAGGCTCGACGGTGCGGCTACAGCGGCGGGCGGGCGCCGCGGGCCCCGGTCCCGCAGGGCGGCGGAGGGATGCCTACCTTCACGGCCACTTCCGGGGCCGCGTCGACGGCCAGGGCCGGGGGGGCGGCGGGCGGCGGGCGGAGGTGCAGCACGGCGTCGCGGCTGGCGAGCACGGCGGCGCGCTGGGAGCCGGCCCCGGCCTCGGCCTCGGGTTCCGAGTCGGGCTCCGAGTCGGAGCCGCCGTAGGAGGCGAGCGCGGCGATCGCCGCCGACATCTTTGGCGCGGGGGATGACGGGAGGAGCGGGTCCTGGCAGCTCCGCGGAAGCTCGCCGTGCCCCTTCCCACGCAGGACGAGCGGGTTGGGGCTGCGCTTTACAAGGTAGCTCATTAAAACGGCAGATAAGCTTTAAAGGATAAACTGTGGTCTTTTGTGGGCTATACAGGCGTTTGAGGCGGGGTGGTCATCTCCCTGTGCAGTTGTTGGCGCTTAACCTTTCAGGACTCCCGGGCGGGACTACAAGGTCCAGCATGCAACGCGGCACGGGCCGCCCCGGCAGTGCGGGTGCCATGGTGGCGGCTGTTGCCGTCCTGCCGCCCGGAGCCGAGGAATTTCATGGCACCGCTCTCGCCGGGGAGACGAGCGCCAGGGGGAACTCTCCGCTGGCCCGTTCCCGGGGAACGCGCGGCGGCCGATGACGGGGGCGCCGGGCTCCCGCCCGTCACGGCCTGTCACCGGCGCTCGCCCGCACCTCGCTTAACGGCAGGGGAAAACGTTCAACAGAGAGGGCGGGCGCTTCCTCCCGCACACAAAGGGTTTTCGCCATCTCTCAGAGAGGCGGCAGAGGAGCCGGTCGCTGCGCAACCGGGGAGCCCGGCGCTCACCCCCGGCTCCCGCCGCCCACGGCCCGGTCAGCCCGGGGGGGGGCGGGCTGTGCGGTGGGGAGCCCCGCCCCTTCCCGCCGATTGGCCGCCAGCAGCCGGCTTCGGGCACGTCACAATGGCTAGGGAGTGGGAACCGGCGGGTCGGACTGTACCACCTGCCGCCCGCGGGGTGGGGGGGGGGGGGGTGGAAGGCGGGTGGGCTCGCCTCAGCCTCCCTCACGTCGCCGGAGTTGGGGGGCCGGGTCCGGCCGCCGGGTAAACAGCTCTCCCTCCCTCCTGCCTCAGCGCGCCGGGTAGAGGCCCCTCCTCCCGCGCGCACACACACACACACACACACGCGCGCTGTCCTGTGTCTATTGTGAAGCCTTCGGGGGAAGCTCCGCGCCGCCGCCGGGGCCGCACGCGCCCCCCCCCCCGGAGCCGCCGGTCGGTCGGTCGGTCGGTCGGCTGGCTGGCCGGCCGCGGCGCGCGCGGAATGGCAGGCGCCGTTTGAAGTTCGCCCCAACGGCCGCGGGGGCAGCGCGAGGCTGAGGCGGCGGCGGCGGAGGAGGAGGAGGAGGAGGGAGGGGCTGAGGCTGAGCGGCGTGAAGGTGTGAGGCGAGAGGGGGAGGCGGCGGACGGCAGCCGGGCCGGCCAGTAAGTGCCCCCCTCCCCACCACCACCCCCGCACCCTTCCTTCCCTCAGGGACACCCCCCCCCCGGGGCGGACGCTGCCGAGCCCGCTCCCCCTCTCCCCCTTCCCCGGCGCTGCGAGACGTGCCCGCCCCACAAAGGGACCGGC
The DNA here is from genome assembly GCF_964188355.1 of Buteo buteo. Lineage (NCBI taxonomy): Eukaryota > Metazoa > Chordata > Aves > Accipitriformes > Accipitridae > Buteo > Buteo buteo. Next base: position 25,571,800 of record NC_134185.1, read on the forward strand.
GGCCGCCAGGTGTTGGCCCCCTCCCCTTTGTCCGCGACCGTGAGGGGAGCGGCGGCGGCGGGAGGGAGGGAGAGAGGGAGGGAGCGAGCGTTCCCCCGCCAGCAGCGAGAGGAGGGGGCGTGTTGTGAGGCGGAGGAGGGGGGCCGCACTCGTGGCGGAGCTCGGCGCTTCCCTCTCCCTCTCCTCGCCGCCCCGTGTGCCCGTAGCCGGCGAGGCGGCGGCGGCGGGGGATCGCCCGGCGGGGGAAGGTGGGGCCGCGCGGGAGCCGGGGTCAGCGGGCAGGCGGCCGGGGCGGGGGTGACGTCAGCCGCCGCCAGGTGCGAGCGGCCGGCGGCGGGGCCGGGCTGAGGTGAGGGGTTCTCTCCCCTCGGCGGGGGGCTCGGGGAGGGCAGAGGTGGGGACGGGCGAGGGGGGGGGGGGGGATTCGATGCGGTCGGCGGCGGATCGGGCCGCCGGAACACTGCTACCATTGTTAGGCTGGCTTGGGGATCGCGGCCGGCTGGGAGCGGGAGAAGGACGTGGGTTCCAACTTCTGCGGCCGGCAGAACGCCTTTCCCCGCGACCGCTTCGGTCGCGGGCGGAATGGGGAGAAAGTACAGAGCGCCGAAGGGCTCGCTTTAACGCCGGGGGTATGCGTTGCATGCGCTTGCACCTGGAGCGGTACATCGCCGTGACTTCCTTTCATGCTGCATGTGCTTTCGGAATTGAAGTGAACGTACAGTGACATCTAATTGCGACACGGTGGCATTTAACCAGATTAAATGCTCCAGTTTGGTTTTCCACCCTTTTCGGCAGTCACGGTTTTAAACGGGTACCTTGGCTTGGGAAGATATAACTTGGATTCTTTTTGGGAAAAAACAAAATAATAGAATAAACCTAAGGACAGATAGGAAGTGCTCACAGCATGGAGTGGAGCGAGGTGCTGCGTTTCGGTCTGTTTTATTAAATGTGGACATGCCTCTTCCTTGTATGCTAGAAACAGGATTTTAGGTAAAAGTCCCACATTTTCAACACTGAGACCTTTCTTTTGTTTGCATCTCCAACAGCTGAAATGTACTCCGTTTAACTAGCGTTTCATATGGTAATGAGTTGACTTTTAAATGTATGGGTGATGAATCGATAAGTAAGGAAAGCTATATGACGCTTCATGTGAATCACTGCTTATTAATATCAAAAGTGGATCTTTCACTGCAGTAGATTTGTTTATTGTCTGTAATTGTTAACTGATTCCATATGACTGCATTCCTTTTTCTCTTGGCGTGCAGATGCTGGGTGTTGTCTGAAGTTGAAAGGTGCGCTTCCTGAAAAGTGAAATATTTCAAGATCTATTTGTGCAACGAGTCTGTGGTATTTTTATCTGGAGAATTGTGTTGAAAACAATTGAACTAATTCTGCTTTGTTGTCCTTAAATTGGAAATGTTTAATTGACAAAGCTTTGGTAGTTTGCTTAAGTGTGTTCACCTTCGTTGTGTCCAAGCATCCTAGATTGCTTGCCAGCGAAATTCAGTCATCTGGGATTCTAGATGCTTTCATTGTAGAACCCGAGAAAATCATTCACTGGTTTAAATTAGTTGCCTTTCTGGTACTATCAGGCTAGTATATAAGCAAGCACACAAGAAGGTATCCAGTGGAACACCGTCTGAAGTTTCTCTTCCCTTAAATTGTAGCAGAGACTAATTTTTAGCAAGCATGCAGATGCCATTTTTGAATATGAAATACTGACTTGACTATGCTTTAAAAGGGTAGATGGGTAATATACGGGGTTATCTAAAATCTGGTTTTATTGAAAAAGCCGAGGAGTTGCTGCTCATCATTTGTGTCGAGATAATATGTTAACACATAGTGGCTATTAACTGCATGTTTGTGAATTCAAGAAGGGGTTGATTGGTGTAAAACAAATCAAGAGAGTGATACAGCTTTTTAAAAAAAAAAAACAAACAGGCTTCTAACTGATTATTGTATGGTGTAAGTATGTTCTGTTTTAATCAGGTTCCAGAAAATGTATTATGTTGTGCGTTGGATGCTGCTGGTTCTGAAGGCAGACTGGAGTAGTGGGTGGAAGGTGATTTGGGTTACTTGGCTTTTCTTTCCATCCAGCTTTTCCACTGCTGTTTTTCCTTGCAGTCACTTTGCCTCTCTTGTTTTGATTTCTCCAAAGGAAGATAAAAATGTCCTGCTTTGTACAGCACTTTTGCATATAAAAAGGGCCTTTTGGCACCTCTCTGTTACTACACTCGATGGTGAATACTATACCAAGTATTACCATGTCTTCCTTTTTTCCCCAGGTGAGAGAGGAAGAAGTTTTTTGAAAAAGTAGTTCCTTGAGCAGTGGAAACCTGGCTTCTTACCCCCCCCCCCCTTTTTTTTTAAAAATATCACAGATGATTGTAAGCTCTAATGGATTCCTCCCCCCCCCCCCCCCATTTGAAACATTTATAGTCTCATTCTATTGTGGATCATTTAATGTCTAATAAGGTCTTAAGGTGTACTGCAGCCTTTCCCTTGGCCAGGACACTCATAGCATCTTGATTTCACGAACTTAGCATTTTCTTAGCCAATTATCTTTGAGACCTCTACCTTTCTGTCAAATTTGATTGAATTCACCCAGCTAGTTTCCAAGTGGGGGACACCCCCTCTCCCCCCAAACACTTCCTGCATGTGACTAATTTCCTTAAAAAGCTGGGGTAAAATATATTAAGTTTTAACTCAACATTTCACAATTTTTCCTTCATAACAGTCTTTTCTTCCCTATAGTAGATAATGAAATCTGTTTCCCTGTGCTTCTAATGTATTTTATGCTACTTTTTTTTCCCTTTACTTGCTCTTTCATAGTTGTTTTTTGTTGCTTTCCCTGCTGGATGTGCTTTATCTCATACCCTGTGTTTTCTGTTGGTTTTTCTTCCCCACAGAAGATGATGCATATAATTCTGCTTGCTTTATTTTTTTTATATATATTTCTTTTAACACTCTTAAACTACTATCAACCCACTTGCATATACACTCACTTCTCATCCACCAAGATCTGTAAGTCTGCAGTTTGGAGGGAAGGAGGAAAAAAAAAAAGCCAGATACTTATCAGACAGAGGACTGAACTAAAATATGAGGCTCTATTGTCTGTGGGAAATGCAGAGTTTGAAAGAAAACAAGTTTTTTTCCTTTGTTCCTATGCTTTTGGCTGCTGAGAAAAAGTGTCATGATGGAAGTCTTATCAGGTTACTGTTACTGCATTCGGATTGGGCCTTTTTATAACATTCTGCCTGTGTGTCTGATGCATCTTAATGTACTCAATTTAATTGTGTGGAGAGTGAAGCAGCTTTTATAACTCATGCTCTGCTTTTTCTGCCACCTTGGAGCCTCTGACTGTTGCAAGGGTGATAATACCTCTTTTCCAGTTTTGTTTTTTTGGACTATGTCCCGGATTCTCAAAGATATCAAGGCGCCAGATTGCAATAGGAGTTCTGTGTTCCAGTACATCTGTGAATCAGTCTCTTAACTTTCTTGGGCGGGATCTTGAGGTCGTCTGACACAGGTTACAGGCTATATATTTCATGTTTACAAGACATGGTGTCATGGTCTAACCCCAGCCAGAAACTAGGCACCACGCAGCCGCTCGCTTACTTCCCCCACGCATCCAGTGGGATAGGGGAGAGAATTGCGGAAAAAAAAAGTAAAACTCATGGACTGAGATAAGAACAGTTTAATAGGACAGAAAGGAGGAATGATAATAATAACAATAATAAAGTGACAAGAATAACAATAAAAGAATTGGAATATACAAAACAAGCGATGCACAATGCAATTGCTCACCACTCGCTGACCAATGCCCAGCTAGGTCCCGAGCAACGATCCATCTGCTCAGGCCAGCTCCCCCCAGTTTATATACTGGGCATGATATCATAATGGTATGGAATACCCCTTTGGCCAGTTTGGGTCAGCTGTCCTGGCTGTGTCCCCTCCCAACTTCTTGTGCCCCTCCAGCCTTCTTGCTGGCTGGGCAGGAGAAGCTGAAAAATCCTTGACTTAGTCTAAACACTACTGGTGACAACTGAAAACATCAGTGTGTTATCAACATTCTTCTCATACTGAATCCAAAACAGCACTATACCAGCCACTAGAAAGAAAATTAACTCCGTCCCAGCTGAAACCAGGACACATGGTTTCAAAGAAAAAAAAAGGTATGGGATGAGACTGGAACAACTTAGATTGTCATATTTATTTCAGATGACTTTGCAAACAGAATTTTTTTTGCAGAGTCACCTCCTCCCTAGAGCTCAGAAGCTGTGTAGCCTCTTCGAACTACTCAAGTGCTTATGCGGTGCTGTGACCTGCATCTTATAACAAAAGTTGAACAAAGAATGTATCAGAGAGGCAGCAAAACATTAATTACAGGCTTCCAGGAAAATGAACTAATTAGCATAATTAGAAAGTCTCATATCTTTAATATTGCATTTCTTAATTCTCTGAAAAATGTTTTTTTAATCATTAAAAGGACAGAAAATGTCATCAAAAGTGTATACATTTCTAAAAAAATATTAATTAATTTAGGTGCCTATATTTTTGGGGGGTGGGAAGCTAAATTGAATGCTAGCTTACTTATGCTAGTGTGTTGGTGTAATAAATTACCTTATACACACAAAGAACTGCAGAATAATGAAGGTAGTTACATTTTAACAAAACACTTAATGGATAGCAGAAATAATGGATAGTTTTCAATGACTTGATACCTTGCTGTTGATTGACTTAGATGCTATGCTTGCGACCTGAATTTAGTCTTCTGACAGCAGACTCCATACAGAAGTAGATTATTATGAATGCCATAACTGTCTGACACTTAAAACTTATTAGAAAACAGGAATCTATTCTAAAGCCAGGTGAGTTTTTTTGGTATCTAACAAAAGGCATTAAATTCTATTGAAGCATTTCTTATAGCTAGGGCATTTGTACTGTTTTTTCCCTTTTTTCCTGCTCTGTGGTAAGCTGCATTCATTTACTGGCAGTATTAATAGGGTCTCTGTTCTCTATCTGGCTTGTTTTCACAAATTTGGAGAACCTCAATGTACTTGACTCCAGTTTGGTAGAAATTGGTCAATAGATTTTAAGTTACTGAAGGAGAGCTTCCAACAAATACTCTGCAAGTGAGCTCATAAACTTTGTTTGAGTAGGAAATAGGTCTGAAAATTGTTGGCTGCTCTTAAAGAAAAAACATGCACAGGTAATTCTCATCCCTTACAGTGGCAACTGCCTGTAGATAGAAGTATATGATGACAACAAAGACTGATGGTAGACTCCGTAATATTAACTAGTATTACTAGTGTAGTTAGTACTGCTTCTGCAAAGACAATGGTGCCTCACTAATCTACTAGGGTTTTTGATTGCAGTAATAGCATAATAGATTAAATTTTAATATAGTTCTAATTTACATATACTTTTTAAAGATGTAATTGGACGTTCTGCACACCAGGCTATTAAATAAAGAAGCCATGATCTGAGAGGTAAAATATTTTCATGGGTCACAAAAGTGTCTGAGAGGAAATAACAGAAATAAATGTTAAGTTATAGGAAGCTTAACATTTTGTCTTAAATCAGGCGCTGTTCAATATTTTCTATTAATCATCTGTAGAATTTAATTTATAAAGTAGCAGTATTTACTGAGGATTCAAAACTGTTTCATCAGATTCAGAAATACTAAGCAAGCTGTGCGAAAGGACAGCAGGATGACAAGTAAAACTGATTGTTGGTGTATGCAAAGCTGTTTTGGAGGCAGAAAATATGATACCATTTTTATGTCTCAGAAGTTCTTAAATTAACACTATTAATATAACAAGAAAATTTGGGCATCATTACAATTTGCTGAGGTATCATTACCCAATTTATAGCTGTAATCAGAAGTGGGGAAAAAAGCATAGAAAAGGAAGTGCCATTCTATACAAAATCCTTAATTCTTATCTGCTATTCAAAGTGTGTTCTTAACTGTCAATTAGTTTAAAAAAGATAAATCACAGTATTGTAGAGAGTTTGATATGAAGGATATGTCAGAGTTTTTCAAGAGATTGAAAAGATTGGAGTTATTTACCCAAGGAAATGAAGTGCAGATCAAACAAGTGAGGAGTAGGAAGTTATAAAATAGATGTGAATTTATGCTCTCCAATAGCAGATGTAAAAGAAAAAAGCTGCATTCAGTGAAAGGCAATTTATTGAAACCATACTTTTTTGCAAGGAGAGGTGAATTGAGAATTTTTCCCTGCTTCCACTCAATACACCTGTAATTCTCTCCATATATATGTATGTATGTATCTGTCTATCTGTCACTCAGTGTTAGAGTTTTTCTCTTAAATAACAGAATCAGCTTAATCTCCTTGCTTTATTTGCTTCAAACCAATAATTCAAACTTTGCTCTTTCTAATCAGAGATGACTGCTCAAATAAATAGCTCAAATATCAATTGGAGTGAGGTATTCTCAGTCTTCTATAGCTGAAGTGAATTTTGTAATTTCTGGTCTTTGGAGTAATTTTCTGGCTGTTTGATGTAATGAACTGTTTTACACAAAATGGAACAGTCCAAATCAGAGGGATAATGAGAGAAAGTCTTACACCAATATGTTGAATATGGAAATGGCTTGTAGCATGGGGATGGCCAGTCTGAACACAAACCATGGATGAAAATTGATGTTTGAAGAGAAACCATCTTAGGCCAATCCAGCAAGCTTAAAGTGAAGGTGTATGGCAAAGGAACATGAGAGTCCTTTCTGGGGGTGGAGTCCTCTTTCAGGTTAACCCTTTTCTTTACTATCAGCTCTGCATAATAGATGTATAGGTTATGGAAAATTGGAAGAGTGATTGACACTGAGGTACTTTACTGCTTGTACTTATGCTAAATACTGTATTACAGCTGCTTGTCCAGCAGCACCCAGTTGCCACCTCTAAAGCAACGGCTATGGAGCGGCCAAAAGCAATGGCTATGAAGTGGCCAAAATCAAAGTTGTCAGCTATTATTTCTACAATGTGATACTGTTCATGGTTTGAGGGTCCAGAATCTTTTACCTTCAGGCACATTCAGGATGGTGATGTGGGTTCAGATAAATTGTCTGCCAGATCAGCTATACCAGATAAGCAGGGTCACTATTGAAGAGCCATTGTTGGTAGCTGAGAGCAGTTTTCCACAAAAGATTCTTCTCATTATCATAAGATAAACCAGCACCCTCTATAGTGATTTTGGCACAGGCCTTCAAGTAATTAAAAAAAAAAATAGGAAAATAACAAGTGATTTGTAACTTTATAATATGTGTGAACTTAAGTAGTTCAACCAGCTCTTGTAAAAATGGCATGCAGAGTCAGCTTTCCATTAAAAAAGGAAATGCTTAACTTGTTAAATCTTGTTCAGCCACTAGCCACTGAATGTGTGTGCAGAAGTGCTTAGAGAGGTCTTTTACGCTCAGCCGGTTCTGCTTTTTTGTTGATATTAAAGGAGAAGGCCGTGATTGACAAACTTGTCCAATTGTGATTCCATGTGCGGTTCTGAAACTTACTAGGCTTGAGAACACAACCAAAAATACAAGTTGAGTTTGTCATAGGTGCTCTTTCTTTGGAAGCCTCTCCTCAGGAGCAAGGCCTTTACAAAAATTGTGTAATTTGTGGGGAGGGAAATTTCACTTCTGTGCTTCCCAGCCACCCCCTGTGGCAAATGTCAGTCTTTGCTGGTAATACAAGACAGTGATATTTATTACATCTTAATACTCTGAGCAGCCTGCTCTAGTTGATCCTGCTTTGGGCAACCTCAAAGGTGCTATGATCATATGATCTTCATAGCAGGAGGAAAACATATCTTACAAATAATTCAGAAGTGATAGGTGGCCTAGACTGCTGTGGAGGTGGTAATGAAAGTTTCTGGCATTGATGGCAATCTGATTTGAATTTGCTCTTTTGAAAATACATAAAAAATGATACAAGTATTTGGTGTTGCAGGGATCTACATTGCAGCTGAAGAATGGCATTATATGGCAGAATACCTATGCATATCATTCATATACAGAACAAACTGATGTTATTCCATAGTCTTGAAGATTCAAGACTGTTCTGCTCTGGAAACTTCAGATGTGGCTACCCACTTGAAACAAAACTGTCTGCATCCCCAGGCAAGACAACGGAATGCATTCTGTGGGTCTAGCTAGCATGAGTGGTCTATTAAAAACAAAATAAATCTGAGTTACAAAGAAGTTAACAGTTTTCATTTCCCATGGGAATGAACTTCAAGTAAATCTACCTTCAGCAAGTTACGTGATACAGGGAGAGGTTCTGTACAATTCAGTCCAAAAAGAACATACTTTCTACCAGCTATGATGTTTCCAGTAATGGAAATCAGATACGGGGATTATCTGTGACTAGCCTATCTAGCTAGACTTTTATCCATTCTACTTCTGACTATAAAATAATTAGTTATTTGTCTGGGAAAGGAGAAAATGTTTTATTAACAAAGTGAAAGATTTTTGTTCTTACTGTTTTTTCTCATTGGAGGAGAACTGGACCTCTGTTCCATACCTGTGGCTACTCTGCTGATAAACATATTATTTTATTCCAGGATGACTCATGTACATGTCTTTAAGCTCTGGACGGATTTGTATTCCTCCTATACAGTCATCTGTCTGATCTGCAGGAGAATTCAGAGTGGGGCTTCATTACTCAAATCTTTACAAATACTGGCAGTGTTCATGAAAAAATGTTATAGTAGTGATACTACATTGAAGGGGAAGTGGATCTCTTATGGCTCCTCAGGCCTTACCTGATGCCTTTGTATACCAAATTCTCTACTGCAATTGAGGTAGATGGGATTGGTTCTTAAGATCTACTATATTTGATAGATTCTTGAAGCACTAATATGTTTATAGACTGTCTTCTAGTAAACTCTAGGTTCCTCACAAGTTTACTATCTGCATATTCATTAGAGATCTGATCAGTGTTGCCAAAATACTATTCTCTTGAAACCTGTGGACCATCCCCGTGAGTGTCTGTTGATTTATTTAATACAGCATAGCATGTTATGCTTGGAATGACCTTCTTGTGGTGGATCAGTGTGGCCCAATGGTTGGACATCTTGATGAATGTATGTACTTTTGCAGCCTAAAAATTTTATTAACTGAACTTCTGACAGCAACTGAACGTGCTCTCTGCCTAGACATTAGAGAGTTCCCATGGGAAATACCCACTTAATAGTTACTGTTGTCCTGAAGTGATACTTGGTAAGAGGTTTCATGTAGAATAACCTATTGGTAGAGAAAAATCCTTGCTACTTTGAATACTTTCAGACTCTAGCCCTGTCACATAAAATAGTCCCTTAATTCTATCTTTCACTATGCCTGGGAATACATTGAAAAGCAAAGCCATTTGTCTATAGAAACAATCTAAATGGGTCATCTTCTGTGTCTGAGTGTTTTCAGAAATGTAAGCACTTTCCCCTAGCTTAGTGCTTGCGTATGGGGCACTGGCTACCAAAGCTGATTTTAGAGCACAAATGTAGCATCCAGTCCTTTTTATGTGGTAAGAAAGCAAATGTTTCATTTTTTCAGAATCCCAAACCATATGCTTGTTGTACGTATTCTAGTCCATCCTTGATTATAATGAGCTTCTTTACTCACAGTTAGTCATTTTTCCTTTGAAACCTGTATCATTAGAGAAAGAATCTTTTTAGGAAAAAGATTAATTTTATTAAGCAAAGACGTAAGGACATGATTTTAAAATGGAGGCAGCTAGGAAAGAAAACCATAAGAACTGTATGATGCAGTCATAAAAAGTGTTAGATGTTGATTTACTGTTCTGGTTGTTGGTCAGTTTTTGTTCTGAAGCATGTTAGCTAGAGAGAGCTAAGGACTCTGCTTGATGGTGACTGTCTAGAAGGCCGAGAAAGACTCTGAAGGGACAAATTCTTCTCTACCTGTTTTATGCCTCCTTTTTCAGGAATTCATAAGCTTGCGTTGCAACACTTTCAAACATGCACTGTAAGAGTTTTTAATCTTGGTTTCCCACCTTTCTCAACAGTCTGACTTGCAACATGAGGCTTTTCATATGTTTTTTCTGCCTTGCAACTTACCTATATACTATTTTGCACGTTAGCAGTTTATGTTAATTTTCAAGACACTAATGTCCATTTAGATACCAAGATGCATCTGTTAGCCTTATTTTTAGAGTACTCAGCTATCTCTAAGCTTAAGTTGCAGGCAAAATGATAGATGGTTTTGATTTCATGTTGGAACATGAGAAACCCTTCGGACATTGTTGTTGAAAGTATTCTGGAGAAGCCTGATTCACCTGTACTTGGGAACAGTACTTTGATTCAAAAGATACACTTCAGAAAAATATATATTGTGTCAGGACCTTATGTCTGTAAGACTGCAGGAATGTTGAAATATCTGGAGTCTTATACAAAGAAAATGCATGTTCTGTGCACAGAGTTACAGCCCTTTAAGAAGTTCAGACATTTTAGGATGCCTAAAACAGACAATGAAGCGTTTTAATATAAATATAATAATCATGTTGTTGTTCAGATTGGTGGGGTTTTGTCCTAATTTTCTTAATGAAAATTTATAACTGGTACCTGGTAGTCTCACTGTAATGCATGTGTTAATTTGGGGTAGAATTATGCAAGCTCTGGAGATAAGATTTAATAAGTGACATGCAGGTCTATTTAAAAACTATAAAATTATAAATTAATGTCTAGATTTAATTGGACAAAATGATGGTAATTACTGATATGTAATCATTTTTCTTTTGTCACAAATGCTGTGGGGTTTGTTGCATAGGTGTAATTACAATTGAGTGCTTCAAAATCACTTGTTTTCCAAAGATAGTGAAAGTTTATAGTAAAAATTAAATAAATTGTAATTATTACATATTTAGAAAGTAAAAGTATTGCTAATACTGTTTGGTTTTGTGCAGCTACGGAGAGAAATTTGTCTATTAAATATAGTTAGCTAGTGCATGAGTTGGGCAGGTGAGTGAATGGCATCCTGTTTGACTCTGGTCCGAGGCCAATACGAGCCCAAACTTATTTTCAGTGGACGTGCTTGCGCATTATAAAGCTCATCATCAGAACTAGCATTAATACTACCATGGATAAACAAGGAGTAAATGGATCTAAGTGTGTATTAGCTTCTTCTATTACGTTGTTTAACTCTTCTATAAACCAACCACTTGTGTTCCAAACTTTTTACATCAAAAGTACAAATTTGAGTCATACTCTTGCAAAGTCTTGAGTTTCAATTTTTCTTGAAACTGCATTTATTTTTAGCATATTGAGCTTATTATGGAAGTGTATTTTGAAGAACGTCAACATGAAAACCTGTTTAGAAAAGCACGGCCTTTAACAATTCCCCCCTACATACACTGTCATTTCTTCTTAAATTTTCATGTGTCAAATATATGACAAGTTGTCTTTTGTTGATGAAATCAGAATTACATCATAGTACAGGACTCCTCCTTAAAAATTTTAGTGTTCTTTTGGGATGCCACTTTCAGACTTTCCTAAAGATTCAGAAACCAGTACTCAAAAATCTTAGGTAACTAGTATGTATTATATGGGAAAATAATTTTTGGTAAGTTTGATTAGCTTTGGAAAAATTAATGTACTGAAACTTTAGTACAACCAGCAATATTAAGAAGATACTTCTCAGTAAACAGTTAGGAAGTTTCCCTTATCAAGTATGAAAACTAACCTAAAGCTCAGTAAGTTTAGAATGTATACTTTCAGTAAAACAGCTATAATTTGTCAAGTATTAATAGAAAATAATAATTTTTGCCCTCTTTCATACACAGTGTGTTTCATTCCCTCTGCTGCAGCTTGGATTTTTGTCAAAGTTGCGGAGTGAAATTAATGCCTGTCAGCTTGGTTGAGACTTGGGTACGTTCTCATCTCTTCCATGTAACATGCCTGAAAAAGAAAGGAGAGAGAAAGTGGTTTGGCCTTGTTTAAGTCCAGTGTATGAGACCTTGGGATAGAAAACATGAACTTCAGGGATCTTGTTTTTCAAGAAGAAGGTGGTGGATTGCTAGGCTTTCATCAGGCTACTGCAACTGAATGTTACTGGTGGTGGACCTTACCATTTAAAAAAGGTGTCAACCGCTTGCTGCTTTGGACTGTGGCTAAAAATTGTCAGGCAACTCAGTCCTTGATGTTTTGTCCTGTTTAGTATCTACCTACTTTTTTCTAACAAATAAAATGAAAATAACACTGTCAAACTTCTTGAGAACATATATTTCTTCTTTATTCAGTTTTTAAGGATGTTGTCTGTGTTCTGAGTTTGTAACTTTTTTTTTGTTGTAGTAACAGAGAGTTTTAGAAAGTTATTAAATGAAATGCAGAAAGGCTCTCTGGAGGATGTATTGTGTGTCTTAACCGCTGAGTCATACAGTAATGCTTGCTCTTTTTCTGCTATTGTGAATCTTGAATTGTTTTGTGGTTAGTGGAACAACTGCAAAGGGAAGGTGAATAGTTTTCTGATTTGTGTTTGCCTATAGTTTATCTTCAATATACGTATTCTCTCCCATGAGCAGTAGGAAGTATGCTTTTGAACTCCGAGAAAGTCAAGGAAGATGCTTCCGCTTTGTAGGGGACAGACCTAATATCAAAGACGGGCACCCTCCCTCCTGGCCACATTTTGTAAGGGAAAATGAGGACATCTGCTTCATTCTTTGAAGGAATGAATGTAAACAGCTGTGTTCATCTTTAGTGGATAAAGAAGCTTGCCTATAGGTTTAAATCTGACAGATGAAATCTCGAAAACGGTGGAATATAAAATTCACCTGTGTTTGCTGTCAGCCATAGATTTCTAGATTATACCCTTTCCACATCATACTGTATGTGGGTAGTCTAGATGCTTAAGTGAGAATTCTTCTCTGAAAGGCAGTCCATACTGCCATGGGCATAGGATGGGGCCGAGGCAGTGCTGGCTCATTTCCAGACACCTTAACGGATAACTGTCTTCAGCTGTCCAAGTAGACGTACCATAAATGTTTTATTAGATTTAGGGTTTAATGGTATGATCAGATTTGACTGAATGGTATATAATGCAAAGTTGCTTGCCACAACATGTAAACAGAAGCAAGTTGGTTTTTTTTTTGTGTGAGAATAAAGCTGTCTATGCAGTACTGAAAAAAAAGTATCTTTTAAATGAAAGCTGACATGCTTCTATCTGTGGAAATGGAGTCATAGTGTCCCTTTCTCAGTGCATTTCTTAGAAAAATGAAGTATGCCTGAAAATAAACACTGGTGGTTTTTTGTTTTTGTTTTGTTTTTTTAATACCTCCCCTCCTCCCATTATTTCAGTATTGATTGAAGCAAAGTTGTTAGATGCATTTTGGGTAATTTAAGTTTGTTTTACAGCCTATCAGTAATCTTGAATGCTGTTTGGGGACAGACAATAAAAATGAAGCTGACTAGTCACTGTCATATCATTGTTTGGTAGGGAAAGAAGAATTGCTAGAATGCGGAATCATGTTTCATGTGTGATTACAAACTTCTCTCCCTCGCCCAAACTCTAGTCTTAGAAAGATCATGTTCTTTCCTGGATGTGTGAAGTTTAAAGTCATGCCATTTTCCTCTCAATTTTCTAAATATGGCATCTCCAGAAGTGCTGATTTACTATCAGCTTTTTTATTGCAATGGAGCATGAATTTATAAAGGTGATCTATTTCTATAGGCAACAGAGAAATTTTGAGCAGAAAAATTAACACCTATTGGTGTTCTTCCACCTTTTTCAGTGCCTGATATCCTTAATCTCTTCTCCCTGAATCTGGTGGTGTGCTGCAAACTTCCACTACTGTAAGGCAGCTAATAAGAATGTAAATAGAACTTAAACTAGCAGTTTTCAAACCTTTTTTCTTGAAGCTGCTGAGCTTCTGTTTACTGTGTTTTGAGAAACAACAGCTTGGTTTGTCTATCCCTGCTCTGTTGTACCTCTGTGCATACTCACAGAACACAGCTGAGGATGAGGAATGGAAAGAGGCAATAGGTTCACTGTCTGTTCTCAGTGGAGAAAGGAAGGTACATAAAACCGTTGCTCTTCTAAAGGGCAGTGATGACCTTCCCTTAGAGAATGCTGGCTAATGCCTTTCTTCTCACCTCAGAGCTTTGCTGTCCATGGTCTGTCACACCTACCCAAAATGGCCCCAGAGAAAGCCTTATCTGTAAGGGGTCACCCCTTACAGTATGCTTCAGTCCAACGTTAAAAGCCCCTCAGATTGACAGCTGCTGTCATGGAGAAAGAGATCTCTGCAGATGTTGTGTGACTGCTGCTTTTTAAGAGCAGGAGAACCTCCAGTCACTTTAATGTTCTGTTGTGACATGTATATAATGGATATTTCATGGAATTTGTAAGTTACTCTTTGTCAGAACATTTTGAACTTCAGGTATTAGAAACTAATTGAAATGAACATTTCACTTCAGCCCTGGCTGACCTCTGCAATACACATTACTGCTTGGGATAGTAGTTGCATTCACTCGGCCGTTAAACAACTTCTAAAGCTCTACTCTCTGATCTCAAGAGTGTAGTTTTCTTAATGGGATTTTTTTGAAGGTGGCCATAAAAGAAAGACAACAGCTACTGTCACAAGTATTAAGAAGTAGCGTGCAATGTGAACAGGCTAATTTAACTCAAGCCTAAATACAGTTATTCTAGATTCTTCTAAAAATAACTCTCCTCCAAACAATAAAAATTGATGTAACTTGACAGCATGTTTTAGCAGACATTGGCAAAATGTTGATTTCTGCTTTTTGATCTTTTAGATAAAAAATGTAAGCAAACAGTAACTTAAACTCTTCTTAGTAGATATTGTTGCTATATTATACTGTCCTTGTCTGTTTTTTGTGTCAGATGAACACTACAAACAAGCATTTCATTTATCTTCTGATTTTTTTTTCCTCATGTCACCATTCTCTTCTCTCTTCTACAAAATTGCAGTGTTTTACTTGCTGAGGTAGTATCTAGTTTGAGCAAGAGACAACAGCCTCAGTTGTGGAAAATTACGGTTCACAGTTCTTGCCTTTTCGTTCCTTGCTAAGTGAACTGGTAACTAAAATGCTTTGTTCTCTTCTTGTGGATGTAAGTCTTCTCTGCATGATAAAGCAGAGTGATGACATGCAGGACTTGTTTTAATGTCTAGATATTGTACACAAGGCTAGGTGAGTAAATGTATTACAAACTCTTACAGCAGGTGTCAAGCTATGCTTATTTACATTGGCAGGTCACCTTAATGTATGTGGAAGGCTTAATCATTTTAACAGCCTAAATAATGAGTTGTAAATTAAAGATATTGCTTGGAATTTTTTTTAATCTAATTGCTGTAAATTGTAACACGTAATTTTCTTTTCATCATTATTCTAGTTGTAAGGCTTATCACTTTTTTGAAAATTTTAAAGGTAGGAGTGCTGATAAGATGTGTTACATTGTGCTTATTTTCGTAAGCAGGAGTTCATCATTATGGACCGAAGCAAAAAATGGCATTTATTAGCAGTTGAATTTTAAACTGAAAGCTAGAGATTTGTAGCAAGATTAAGAGGGTAGCAAGGAATTATATTTTGACCAATAAATTCTAGAATGTAAAGACAAGAAACATTTTGTTTTATTTGTAACAAATACTATAATTTAAAGAACTAGGGATATGAAGAGAAGGTGAAATTTACTGTTGGAATTTTGAATTTGTTATGTCACATTAAAAAATTAAATATTTTTTTTGTTTTAAATTATTAACAACTCTCAGATGTGGGGATTTTTTGGGGAGGGTGTTGCTTTTACATTACGCTACGTAAAGCTTGCTCAGGAGAGAAGTTTTTAACTAACTCAATGCATTTGATAACGAGCAAGGGACACATCTTTGTCATCCTTGTTATCACTTTGGTAAGACCAAGGCTGCTCTTGTGCTGGAGCTGTTGAATTTTGATGGCAAGTTCTCAGGCTCTCCATCCATGTGCTGTTTACACAATCTATTCTAAGTCTCCATATGAACATGGCTTTTATTTTCACCCTGCAGATCCTTGGACTGAAAACATAGGACTTGAAAAAATACCTTTCTAAACAAAACTTTGCAGTTACTGTTAAAAACTTTTGCTTGTGCTTTCATTGTAATTCTAGGCAGAACTGTATTTAATGAGAACAAAATAAAGCCATAATCCTGGGATTTTTTTTACTGTAACAGTTTATTAAAGTAAAGAAACATGCACAAGTTCAGAGAAACCAGTCATCTTTGGTGATAGGTGATGTGTGTGCGAAATCCTAAAGGATTTCTGTGTGACCATTCACAACTATGATAAATATCATGTAACAGCACGTAGTATTTATAGTTCTTATAATGAAAGCCAAACAGAATGTTCAGAGCTTCTCTGCTCTCTTCAAAGCCTGGGCAGCAGTGTTACTAAGGAAGAAAACTATTTGGTTTCATCCCATTATTGTCTCAAAACTGGAAGAAACCAGTAACTAGAAATGAAGTTTAACAGGTGAAGAAGAAGATGTGGAAAAGTAGAAGAAATTACTAACATGAACAGTGAGCAGTTCAGGATCATGTGTGGCAGTTATATTCCAGAAGAAATTTGTTCAGGCTCCCAGCTGAGTCTTAAAAATTCTGCCACCAAATTAAAGGAAACCTCGAGTGTTGTTGTCTACAATAATAGTCTTATTTCTGGATATTGCTAAATCACCATTATAACATGTAATTTATGTGGGCTTCTCAGGAAACAATTTTTAAAGTATTACAGCTTTTTGGAATGAGCCAGATTTAGCAAAACAAAATATGCTCTTGACATCTACTAAGATTGTGTACAAAATAAGCTCTTTACTCACAATTTGTTCTACCCTTATATGTCAGTTGGCATGTTCAAATGCAATCTTGTCTTTCAATAAACTTGTACTTTTTACAAAAAATACATAATTTTTCCAGTAAAATGCAGCTTAATATTTGCTTGCTTGCCAGTGTAGTTGTTTTTTTCCCTTGGTAGTTATTAGAAAATTTCAAAGTAGAAAGTCAGACTCTAAGCCTTGTCATACTTCTTTTCTTTCCAGTTACAGACTATGGATACAGCAGTTTTTTCATAAGATGAAAAAATTGGGTTTAAGGGCCTCTTGTGCTATCACAACCACCTAGCTTTCTAGCATAGGTGGGCTGTGGGTGGGGATGGGATGGGGAGATTTCAAAGTTCTTTTCCCAAGCCTGCTGTGATAGATCTTTGGGAAGAAAATGGATGACTATTAAAGAAGGGAAAAAAAAAAAACCCCACCAAAGTACAAGGTGAGTGAAAACTTGTAGCTAAAAACCCAACAACACCCCCCCGCTTTCACCTGAAAGGCTGAAATAAGAACACAGACTAGTTATTCATGCTTTGAATCCATTTATTTGACATTTGGTTTTATTTTCAAGTAGTGTTTTATCTACTTAACTTCTGTCTGTCCTTGGAGAATAGCTAAACGTGACAAATGATGAGAAGGGGAGTATGACCACTGTCATACTTACCAATTTGTCCTACTTATATCAGGAAGACAACAGTTTTGAAAACAGGAGGAAACTCCTGTTGTGGTCAGTCTTCCATGTGTGCAAAACAGGGAAGGTCTTTGGTTTTTTTCAGCATGGAATGAGAGTGATTATGTTCATAGCTGTGTGTGATCATGTCCTGGTGTGATGGGGCTGCAGGACGTATGGATGAGTGGGATCAATAGATGGCATTATCTGTGAAGGCACAGAAGTTAATCACCAAGATAAGATGGGTGAAGCAGTGCACCAAGAAACTGTAAGGAGGAGTTAGATGGAATAGGAAAAAAGAAAAGTAGCATTCATGATTTTTCAAGTATCTACTGTCTTTGAGGGGCACTGGAGGCTTCTGTATGATTTTCTCCATCAGAAAAATTCACTTTAAAAAATGCCTGTTTTTCTCTTAAATTATTTAAAGCCCTAACCCTTTTGAAATTAGTAGTAATATTCTCAAGGTTTTCTTTAATGATATATTGAATGTTGATAGAGAGCTTTATATATATAAATATATATATACACAGATTGTATACACTGAGAAGTGCTGAAGTTAATGAGTGGAGAGGGATTAAAGGATAGAAGATGTACTAGGAAAAGGAAGTGATCTGGGAGCTGGAAAAGGGAGAAAGGAAGATAAATCTGGTGTGTTGATAAACAATTTAGGGAAAAATAAAAGGTGAAGGAGCTTTGGAAGAAAGCTCTAACATGCTGGTGTGTACATTTGAGAAGAAATAGGGAACAGCAGTAAGGGAAAGGAAAATAACCTTCTGGGAAACAAAATCCTGTATACAAATATAATTGGTGGAAAATGTGACTGAAAACAGAAAGTGGAAGGAGAAAAGCAAGCAGAGAAGGATAAAAAAATACTAAGGATGAAGAGGATCAAAGTGCCTATCCATCCTACATCAGGGGCTCGTTTAAGAAAAGAAAATAATCTGAATTTACAACCAGTCTTACAAAAATATGAGGGAGGAAGAGGGATATGGGATACAAAACTAGGTTAAACTACAACTTGAGGTTAGAAAGCCTATGCAGATCTGAAAGGTGTGTAGGTATTAGTAGAGCTTCTTTATGGGCCATATTTGTTTTATTCAAAAGAACATCTAGACAGCCAGACTAGTATCTTATTAGCCATTGTCATTCATCTTGTAATCTCAGAGTATCAGTTAGGCTTTCATCTTGTCTTCTGGTAGATGCTTTTTTCCTTAAAGATGGCAACGCAAGGTTTTGCAGAGCCAGTTGTTTAAGTGTGGGTATGAGGCTTCAGTGCCTTATGTCAACAGTCTGCACAAGGCCTCAGCGATGTGTGGTTTTAAGAACATCATACAATCTGTAACTTCATGAGTAACTTAAGCTAATATCGTGTTGTATAAAATTCTTGTACTGTTGACACTGAACTTGAGGCAGGAACCCTGTCTCTCTGTCTTGTCTGTGTCTCTATTTTGAAAAAATATGGATTTTATATGGATGTAGTATTTTAAGTAGGCTCAGTGAGTTTCAGAAATGTGCTTGTAAGAACGTAGATTGTCAAGAAATTCTTGTGGTGCCAATTTTGTTAGGCAGCCCCTGCTGATGGTTCTTGCATTCACGTCACCCTACAGTTGTATGGTCTTACAGTAAGCAGGATTGGGTCCTCACCCAAGGTGTTTTTGGCTTTGTTTGCTGGATTATGTTTTACTTGGATTAATCTGTTCTTCTCAGACAATTTTACCTGTATGCTGGGGGTAAAAAGGTAAGGGAAGAAACTGCAGGATTTCTGTCTGTGCTGCTTAAAAAGTGATTATCAAATTATTACCTAAGTATTCTTTGCAGATTTATGCAAAACTTTTCCAAGAATTCTCTTCAATCTATTTCTGCACTTGTGAAATCAAGGGGGTTTTGCAATTGATTTCAATAGTATCAGACTCCTTATAAAAAGAAGTAGACTGGGGAAGCTGGGTGGCTGGAGGGAATTCCTGAGGTTTCTCTTTCATGACACAAGTAATCTTTTCCATTTTCATCACAGTATGCTTAGCTTTAAACTAGCGGAGTAAGAAAGTCAGGCATCTATGTAGGTTTGGAATTGGACTTTACCTATCAGTTGGGCTTTTGTCAGAAATAATTATGAGTATTCCACACAGTTAAAACATTCTTTCTAAAGTCATAGCTGTAAATGGTCCTTATTCATCTTAAACTTGGACTGTTTTTCAGAAGAAAATAATTTTGGCAAATAAGTTATTCAAAGCTGGAGACACCCTGTTCTGTGAATCCTTAAATTAACTTCTTAATTGTAAGTGCAGCATTATGGATGGGGAAGCTTTATTGATGAACTTGGGGATGAGGGATTTTGGAATAAAATGGGCAATAAGGGTGACATTTAAAATGAAATGAGATTTTGTGCTGTCAGTGCTGTAAGACAGTAGAAGGAGATTGTTCTAAAATCAAATAAGCAGTTTGCATGCATAAGTTAGTTACCAGTAATCTGATGCCATGTCAAACAGACTTCTCAAATTGCTTATTTTTCCAGAAGAATGAAATACATATTTTATATTAAAAAGTTAAAGTAATGGGGGCAGTTTGTTTTGCATGACACTCTTCTCACAAAATAATCCTTTAATATAGCATCAGGACTCATTTAGTTCAGACTGTTGCTTTTTACGTTATGTGCTTCAGGTGAAAGGACACATTTTATTTCAGTGGTAATTCCAAACTTCCTGTTTCATTTTGTATTGAATACAACTACTATAAGGGGAGATAGTCCTACAATTCTTAGATAATTATCATACACCAGGAAAATCAGGTTTGTTTTTCTGTATCTGCCTCTACGTATTCTTTTAATCCCTTAGCAGTTGTAAAGTCTTTTCATAAGATAAAACCATAGATGTGATGACTAGGGACCTCATTTTAGCTAGTCCATACTCCTGCTCAGCTCAGAACTATGGCCAGCACTAAGCCAGGCCAGGTACCTTTGGGTGAGTCTTGAACACTGATGAGGATGGAGCTTCTGCAAGCTCCTCTATGACCAGCTCCAGCCCTGCACCACACTCCTGTGGAGGAATTTTCTCCAGAAGTCTGGTCTGAACCTTCTGAGTTGCTATTTATGGCCATTCACTTTTAAATGTCTGCTACTACCAAGAGGAGTTTGACTCCATTGTCTTTATAACTCCTGTCCCGTAGTTGTCATTTGCTGTCACTAAATTGTTCCTGAGTCCTTTTGGCTGAAATGGTTTAACTCACCCAGTCTTCTTGGAGGCTGTGAGTTCTCAGCCCCTTACCATCCGGGGGGACCCTCTCCAGTTTCCTAATAGTCTTTTTGAAATGAGAATCCCGAAAGCAGTATTCTAGGTATTGCCTTACTAGTGCTGAGTTAGAGGGGAATGGTAAGTTTTCTTGTTATGTTTGTTCTTGTTTCTCTCTTGTTCTTTTTCTTCCTAATATAGCCCAGTGTGCCGTTTGCCTTGTTTGTGATGAAAAAGCATTGTTGACTTGTCTTCAGCTTAGGGTTTGTTGTAACCCTCAGGTCCTCCTCAGCAGGACTGCCACTTGGCAGTCAGCTGTCAGCCTGTACTGACATGCGGAGCAACTCTACCTCCCAGTACTTCTTGGTGAACTTCACAGTTTCAGATGACTTGCTCCTCAAGTTTCTCCATGTCCCTCTTTTTACTGTTACACAATGATTTTGGCTGTGGGTTTTTGTTGTTGTTGGTTTTGTTTTTCTTTATCTTTTTTTTACCATGTCAAAACAGGATCAGAGCTAGATGTTCTGTACAACTCTGCTTACAATCTGTGGTAATCTTAAAGACGACTCAGGAATCAATGACTCATCAAAAGGAAAAATGGCCCTGAACATCTTGAAGGCCTGGTCCTCAAAGAAGGGCTTTTTTAGATTTTTATCTTAAGAAAAAAAGCCAAATTTCCAGATTTGTAAATTAAAGAGAAAAGGAATATTTCTGTTTTAATTTTCATCTTTGTAGTGATGAGAAGTTATTGCTACTGAACAGCTGTATAGTGGTGTGCCTGAAATTTCTTAGTAGTAGCACTGCCAGTGGTTACACAATCACTTTAATGTGGTATTAGTCTGTGTTGGCTTTCAAGGATGTCATCCCAGTAGACTGTCCATCCATATACTACAGGTGTTGAATCTGCATTATAGATGAATAAATACCTCCTTTTTTGTGGATCTAAATACCAACTGCTTTCAAAGGAGGAAAATTAGACAGATACTTCAAAAATAATGGTACAGTCACATTGTGAGTATCTGCAGTAAAACCTGCTTTATACCCATGTATTTCAAATACAATTATTGACATACTTTGTTTTGATTAATACAGTTAATACTGGGATTCTTTTTATATAAGTAATGGGGTCAAGCTAAGCCCCTTGCCACTTTTATGTTTAAGTATTTTTATAGTTAAGTATTTTGAAGATATAATTTGAACAGGAAGTGGAGGAATGAGGTGTGATATATTTGTGTGTGAAGAAATTAATTTTTGTTAATCTGTTCATTAAAATTTTAAAAGAAAAAAACTTGGAAGTTTTTCTGACAACCTAATCTAGCAGTTTATATTTTTTAATATTGCAGCTGAAATTAAAAGCATCCATCATAGTGATGTAGATAAATAAAGAAAATATTCCTCACAGAGTTGTCATTACAGGCTAACGTTCATCTAGTAATGACATAGTTAATAGCAAATAATTTGAATAGTGAGCACACAGAAAGTTAATGTGACTGAGATGAAGAATGCAAGAGTATTTCTGTCTGGCAAGTAGATACTAAGATGTACGCAAATACAACTTTCCTGTGATTCTAATAGTTTTGTTACCGTTTTACCAATTAAGACTGTGAGATTAAGACTTAAAGTGCTTATTTCAGTAGATACATGACAAACACTGGTAGTAGCAATGCAAGCCTCCTGCCCACACACCAAATGCTGTTACTTGCTTCCAATTCATGTTTAACATAGTTGCTTTAAGGATGTGAAAGGAAGCTGGGTGTTCCTTCTCCAAACTCAAAGGTCATTTTCCACCTTTGACAGCACTTTATTTTGTGTTTTAAACTGAAGGTGAACAGATACATGTGGTCTCTTGCATTCTGAAAAACTATCTTTCTGAATTTGTAGTGCATATAAATTGGAAGACAGAGGCCTGTTGTGATCCTCTGCACTTCTACTTGAAATCCACATTAAATTTTAGGTCTCTGTGCTTTGATACAGTAGTAGCTTAGTGCAACTGAAAGACTAGCAAGTGTGGTGCTTCTGATTTCGGGGCAGCGGCCATTTTTGATTGATATCGAAGGTTGGTTTTGTTCAGTTTTTTTACTCAGCTGAAAGTGTAGTGTCCATGTGTGTAAAGTCTTGGAATGAAGCACGGAATTCCCAATACACTAGTAGATCTCAAACAGAGAGCCCCAGGTGGAGTTACTTATCCATCTTATATTTGTCTTACCTATTAATTTGCCATGAGCTGACTAATTTAGGCAAAATTGTAATCCCTGTAGGTACCATGACAATCCAGACAATAGTGACTCCGGAAATAGATTGTAGAACATTGTGTTCTCTCTCTTTCCTGATTTTTACTGCAGGGCATACAAATGTGTATTCTTTTGCTCACAATTAATGCACCTGCTGAAGTGCAGGACCTTTCCTCAACACTATTGCTCTGTGACAAGAGCATTATTATAACTGTATTTTTTCAGTCAGAAGAGCAGTAGGAGGAATAATGCATTTAAATATACCAAATCATATTTAATTTGTTGCTTAGCAGCCAAAGCAAATTACGGAAATCTGAGACAGATCAAATACTGCTGTAGTAAAGGCATTTCAGATCAGCTTGTCCATTTTTGTTGTTATTTAATATTACACCAAAGTTCAGAGTTTGGGAGAAGGAGGTATCTTTTCCCACTTACTGATGTTCCCATTAGCCAAAATCACTTTGATGAAACCTGAAAGGGCATCAGGAAAAAAGCAAAAGTGAGTACTTAAAAAAAAGGGAGTGGGGGGAAGAAAGGCAAAAATCAGCTCTGTCTTTTGGAATCTCACCAGATGAGCACTTTAGTTAGCTACATAGATGAGAAAATGTAACATATCACTTGTCTGGGTGTTTAGGGAATTCCCTGGATGCCAATTTCATTTACAAGTTTTTTCACCATGTGAGTTCAAGCATATGGAAAATACACTAACTAGTGTTTGCTATTTTGAAGGTACAGGTGATTCAGTTTCACATTGTGCATAGGTGTAGCTATGTTATGTGTGAAATCTTAATCATTTGGTCTTAATTTAGTTTTACTGGGTGTAGTTGGATACAAAGGATAGTAATTACCACAGCAAAAGCAAACAAAAGCTTTGAGCATGTACAATTCTTTAAATGTTTTTCTGTCTCTAATAGAAGGAATTGCTGTGAATTGATGTTTGGGGGTTGGGTGTGTGGAACATAAAATCTATTTAAAGATAAAAGTACCTCCAGATTGATTCAACAGTAAGATACATATAGAAATACACACAGAATAGATGTTTTTTTAAAAAGAGAGACTTTAATATACAGGTAAGCTCTAAGATGTATGCAAACAGAGCCAAACTGCTCCCGGTTGACTGAGGAGCAGACTCAGCTGAGCAGAGGATGTTCATATGTGACTAATGTGAGATCATCTGAGGGGCTGGTATAGCTATAAAAAAAAAAACAAAACCCAAAACACCAAAAAAACCCCCAAAACACCACCAAAGCTCTTGCAGTGGAGAAGGGCAGAGGTTGGGAAATACTGTTTTGGTTTGGGTTTGTTTTCTTTTTTTGGCTGCAGTGCAGTCTGGCCTCTCCTGTGCTCTGTGATCCCAAGCAGCAGACAATGCTGGTAGGGCTAATTGGGCCAGCCAACGGCACCTGAATCTGGGGTCTTGGAGCATGAAGGAAGTGGCTGCTGCAGTGCATGAGAGCTGGGCACTGTAATGGGTGGTGTGCGTCCATATATGAATTGAGGAAATTCCTAAGCTTAAAGAATGAAAATAGACTAATTTTGAGTCAGTATTTTGTGATCACAAACCTGTTGCTGCCATGAATTATTCTTCATAAAAACTTAAAACCTTTTGGAAAGAAAAATCCTTTTGCTTGGAAGCTTGATGTACATTAATCTCTTTGTTACCAAGCCCACAGGCCATAGTCCCTGTTCTTTGATAGTCAGTGAGGAAATAGAAGCTGAAGTTCTCAGGCTATGACCACAAGTGTGATTTTTTTCCTTTTATCTCCTTTAACTCTTTGGGCTTTTTTTCTTTAAATTTCTTTTGGTATAAAGATAGTGTTCACCCTTCTTTTAAAGTTTCTGGTTTAAATGAGTAATCATTATGTGTGGGCAGCATCATTTTGAGGGTAACTTTTGATGCATTAAGCAACTGCTGCAGAGAGATACTGGATATTTATGGAAGTAGGGTTTGTTTTTTGTTTAAAATGAGCAGAATATTTCATGTCATAGAGAAAGAAATATTTACTTTTCAAAATAAGATATAGAAAATGTTAGCAACTTTTATATCACAAATGCTTATTTTATAAAGAAAACCCCAAACACATTACAACCTGAATGTTTAGTTTCTTATTTCCTGTGAAATATTTCTGCAGTTCAGATGGTCTTCTAAGAATTCTGCTTACACAGCATCTTTTGTTTAAAGGTATTTATGTACTTCAAAGCTTAACTGGATTTAGTAAAACGTGTGAGAAACATGGGAATTATCTGTTGTCTTTCATATCAAAAAGTTAAAGGATGGAGAATCTTTGTGGTCTGCTTAAAATTATCACAATATGAGAAGCTTGGAAGAAGAGCCAACTCCCCTGACTCCTTATGCCCTAATCTCAAAATTATTATTTTTCATTTTTTGGCATTCGGAATTTCATTTCAAAGTTTCATTTCAGACAATTGCAAAGTTCCTGGTTACAGAAAAGTGCTGACATAAACATATTTCTCAAAAGATACTTGGATACTAAAGCTGAAACTTGACAACTGAGTTCAGTTGTAATTGAGGGAAGGGCTCTTACTGTGTTGTGTTTGTGGAGTGGTTTGGTTTGGTTTGGTTTTTTTCCTGACAGAAACAGTCTACAGTTTCAGTGGCAAAAAAGACTGAAAAGCATGCGGGGAGCATCGCTCTGGTGTTTCACTGATGAAATTAAAAGATAATGTTACCATCAAGAGTGGGCATCTAATGGACAGTTTGCTTACTGACAGAAGCCTTAAGGGAGGTAGTCTACAAATGAGAAATGAAATTGTCAGAAGTGATGTCTTTCTGTAAGGTAGTACAGTTTTTAGTTGGAATTGTAAGAAAAATTCCTGTAGCTGTACAGGACCTCTGTTTTTCTCAAAACTTACCATAGATAGGCTTTTCTCCATCTTCCGTATGAACTATATAGCTTCAGCTGTAGGGGTTGTTTCTCACAGGTGTCTTCTTGTCATATGCTCACTTTTAGGACACACATGGTCTCCATATTTCTGAGAGGACCAATGTTTATTGCACATGTGCAATACAAGAAAAGCACCAACATAGGTTCCTGCTTGTGTCTATTGGAAAGGCAGCATCCAGAAATTGCACCACAACAATTTATATAGTATGCTCCCAATCATATTCTTTCCTGAGGACCATCAAAAATATGTTGATGACGAGTTAGGTAGCTGCAGTCTGTTTCCATCTTCTCTCTCTTCTGGAGTCTCCACTCTGTCATAGGACTGAATGTGCATCTCACATGCAGGGAGAGAAAGATAGGTGTCAGTAAGGAGCAGACTGCAGCTACAGAGCAATTTGGTTCATCTGCAGTCTCTTTCCGCCTACTGTGTTTGAAAGGTCGTAAATAAAGAGCATGGACTTCATGTCAGGTGAATTAGGAGGGCAGGTTGCATGTGTATCTTGAATTATGTCATGCAGGAAATGGTGGTATTCCAAAGAGGCTGAAAGTATTCTGGTGATTGTGGTTTTTTCTCAGTGTTTGGATCTAACCAACCACATACTATATGTGTTGAGTTCAGAATGATTTCTGAAGAACAATGTTGAATCTTGTTTGCTCACCTGTGATCTTGTGATTGGGGCAGAGACTTGGGATTTGTGGGGGTTTGTGTGCACGTGCTGATGTTTGGAATATAAACTTGTGAGGATTGTTTTATCCTGATTTGCATTGAAATGCATTTGAAGATTACATCATCTTGCAGGATTGGATCATTAATCTTTATTGCTAAGTTTCTTCATTTATGAGCTTGAATAGCATCTATATCCCTGATGCAGATAGAGTGAATTTGTCTGCCTACCTGCATTTATATTCTTAGAGTAATAAATTCTAAGCAAGCAGAAGATACCATAATGGTTGATGTTACTCGGAGCTGAAAAGCTGTGGTTGTAGCAAATATGTGGAATTGTGTAGTTTGTACAGAGAGCTGCTTTCCTTACAGAACAAAAAAGTGCATGTATTTTGTATGTTTTGTGAGCTCAGGTAATTTTTTTTTTTTCTTTTTTTCCCCCCTAATGTATAGCTGAAGTTTACTTGAAATTACCAAAGATAGGTCTCTTTCCTGCAGCTTCTCTGGATAAATTAATTGTAACTGCTTTTCAGGAGTGTAAAAAATTTATTGAAGGCTTTCTGTGGAATTAAAAAGAATGCAGTACACTTGCTTGGTGTATACACTATTAACAGTAGTCATTCAATGAGCATTAGGTTAGCATTATGATGCCATTAGAAGGCTCTGAATATTGTAGTAAATTAAGATGTTAAATTTCATTCTAATGTCAATAAAAGTTTCTGGAAATTTGGACAGTGTGAGGGTGACAAATTTTGGCAGATTTGTTTTTTCTGGTGTAATTGTTTAGATGCCTTTTTAAATTGTTTTATTTATTTTAACACTTGGATGTAAATAAGAATGCTACAGTCACATTCAGGTGTCTTCAAACATGAACACTTTTCTAGAATTCTTTGTACTCTGCTGTGAGAAATTCCTGTGTACATTTAGATTAGGAAGAGCACTATATTATGATATGATAGATCATATTATATCTCAGAAGAAGTTGGAAGGGATTTCTGGAGGTCATCTGGTCCAACCCCCCTGCTCAAGCAGGGCCACCTAGAGACAGTTGCCCAGGACCATGTCCAGACAGCTTTTGAATATCTCCAAGGATGGAGACTCCACAAGCTCTCTGGGCAACCTGTGCCAGTGCTTGGTCACCCTCACAGTGAAAAAGTGTTTTCTGATGTTCAGAGGGAACCTCATGTATTTCAGTTTGGGCCCATTGCCTCTGGTCCTGTCACTGGGCACCACTGAGAAAAGCCTGGCTTCGTCTTCTTTGTGCTCTCCCTTCAGATATCTGTATACGTTGGTAAGAATGCCCCCTGAGCCTTCTCTTCTCCAGGATGAATAGTCCCAGCTCTCTCGGCCTTTCCCCATAGTTGAGGTGCTCTGCACCTCTTCTTGAACTTTGAGGCTCCATAATCTGTTCTTTAATCTTGTATATCTAATTTAAAGCTTTGTCTACAAAATCTTGTGTAGTCTTTATCTGTTTTTCCATCCAGATTTTCGCTATGTAAATGGAGATGACTTTCTTAATGCATTTATGTTCTTTAACTGAGCATGCTCAAAATTGAAGGAGGATAAAAACTTTTCTTTCTGCATTGTGGCTATATTTCTGTTACAGTTGTGAAAAAGCTAATGTAGATGCATTACAAGTGACTCGGTGTGAGTAGCAGTTTGAACATTGTAAATATAGTTATAACATTGATACAAATTTTGAACTTTTATCTCTAAGTAAATGAAAAGAGAGCAATGAAGCCAAAAAAGCCCATCTTCTTAATTTATCATTTTGTCGAAAGCTATTATGAGTTCTTTAAGTTAATAATTTTATATTTATTTTACATCTTTATTTTTTAAATGGCAGTCTTAAAACATTGGCAGTAATGGTTGACCTTCCTTTTTACAGAGCAGACCATTTAATGTTTTTATTGTTATATGTTCTTTTAAATTTTAATGAATTATTATTGGTATGTGTATGAATAACACTTACTGAAAAGGGTACTTACTAGAAAGGGATGGTTCCCGAAAGGGGAAAAACATGAAAAATTAAAACAAATACATCGGTTTAAGGAAACAATTCTGTAATCTGGCACAATCTGTCCTTTCTTCTCCCGCTAGATGTGAAGAAGTAGGGCTTGGCCCACACTGAAAGAGCAGGGTTTGCACCTGTTAGTAGTTATCTTAGTCCTGGAGGCCTACATACAAAGATAACAGTAAAAATTCTTACGAGGGAGCCCAATGCTTTCTTGTCACATGATGTCCTTAGCAATCTGAAGGCATTTGGGGAAAAAGGGAGAGCTGTCATAACATCAGGAATCTTCTCATATCGTTTGAATTTACCAGCTCTGATTTTTTATCTTGGAATTTATAAAAATTATCATTCCATTGAGTTGCATATTAGAACTCTGTTAGGTGCTCCTCCTCCTGCTATTTCTTCTCACCTGATCTTGTAACCTGCCTGTTACATCTCAGATTTTTTTCCTGCTCTTGTTGCCAGCATCTCTTTCATCATTTCATTTTATTCCCTTTTTGATATATCGTTATTCTCTCCAGTCCCCAGAGACAACATTTACAACTTTGCTTGTGTTTATATTGAAGTATCACTTCTGTGAAGTGATCTATAGCTGAATGAATTGATCAGATTTTGTTGTATTGTACTGGGCTTATGTGTCAAGCTTTTGGTAGCAGGGGGTCTTCAGAGGTGGCTTCTGTGAGAAAGCACCAGGGATTGCTCCCAGGTTGAACAGTTTCAGCTGGCTCCAGGACAGGCTTCTTCATTTTGTGTCACATTTTAAGGTGTTTGGAACAAGGACTAAGCCACTTAAAAGTACCAGGTGAAAATTAGAGTATGTGTGTGTGTGTGTATGTGTGTATATATATATATATACACACATGTTGTAAAGTGAGACAGGGTGGTGAGATACTGGAATAGGTTGCCCAGAGAAGTTTTGGTTGCTCCATCTCTGGAAGTGTTTGGGGTCAGGCTGGATGGGGCTTTGAGCAACCCGATCTAGTGAAAGATGTCCCTGCCCATGGCAGGGCTCTGGGGACACCTTATAGCAGCCTTCCAGTACCTAAAGGGGGCCTACAGGAAAGATGTGGAGGGGCTTTTTACAAGGGCATGTAGTAATAGGACAAGGGGTAACAGTTTTAAACTGAAAGAGGGCAGATTTAGGTCAGATGTAAGGAAGAACCTCTTCACTGTGAGGGTGGTGAGGCACTGGGACAGGTTGCGCAGAGAGGTTGTGGCTGCCCCATCCCTGGCAGTGTTCAAGGCCAGGTTGGATGGGGCTTGGAGCAACCTGGTCTAGTGGAAGGTGTCCCTGCCCATGGTAGGGGGCTTGGAACTAGATGATCTCTAAGGTCCCTTCCAACCCAAACCATTCTGATTCGAAGAACTAGGTAGATGTACACAATAGAAGAAATGGAGAAGGTTGAAGTATGTTTGTTCACTCAAGGATCTTACCTTAATCTTATCTTGGAAAATGCAGATAAAGAGTTTTTAACTGTTTGCAGTGAGAACTAATAAAAGCTATAATCTAGTCTCTAAATATATTGTAATGACTAAAATGCTGTAGTATAGTTACAGGGAAAACACTGAATTTAATAATGCTGCCTGACGTTCATACATTAAAGACATGAAACTTTTAAAAAGCATTCTTTAATAACATTTCACCAGTTGCTGTGTTCCTGTTGGGCATATGCATTACTGTAGGCATACTGAGTTTTACAAAGATGAATATAAGAATCAAATATATTTTAATTTAACAAAGCACTTGATGCTTGAATGTTTTATGTTCAGAAAGAAAATAGCTCCAAAATTACTTTAAAATAAGTCTTTATTTTTTTCTAAAAATATGTAAAATAAAGGTATATATGTGTCTGATGTCTGTGTTGGGTTTTTTAATATTTTTTTTCCTGGGCAGTGAGGAGAATAGGGAGGGACAGTCAGCACCTGCAGAGAAATACAAACTGTACTCCAAAACCAAGAAGCTTCCCAGAAGTGTCTCTGCTCTTTCAACTCACTTCAGCTGAGGAAGTGTTAATATAAGAACCTTGCCTTTTCCTACCTAACAAAACCACTGAGGTATTTGGAGTTGATAGTGCTAGAGACTTTAAAGTCACTATCTTTAACTGGGTCAGAGAAACAATTGGTGGATTTGTAGAGAGAACAAAAGCTATATTATGATTGCCTCACAATAAAATTTATGTAGAAATAGATGCAGTTCTGTTAGTTCCTGATTTTTGGCCTAGTGCCAACTGTATGTGTAAACAGAGAAACCACCAGAGTATGTTTACACATCTGTCCAGCAGGCTGTAACAATTTTTTAAAGAATAAACACTAGAAAAAAAATCCAGAGCTCATGTGATTCGTTTAATACAATATATAAAACAATTTTTGTTCTGTACTCAAGCATATTGTAAAGTACCTGTGACTTCTAATGATGGTTATTGTTTGCATTTTATTTAATGGATGGAAAGAAATTACAATCATAAAGCTCAGCCAAATGCCTTGGTGTTATTTCTTAGTATTTTATTTTTGGTTCTTCACTGTGATTTGTACACACTTCAGTGTGTCTGCTTCAAAAGATGTTTGATGGTCTTAACTAGGAGGAGCTGCTGATACACCAGGTGGTTGTGCTGCTGTTCAGAGGGACCTGGATAGGCTGACAGGAACCTCATGAAGTTCCACAAAGAGTGCAAAGTCCTACATCTGAGGAGGAATAACCCCGGGCACCAGTACATGCTGGGGGCAGACTGGCTGGAAAACAGCTTGGCAGAAAAGGACCTGGAGGTGCTGGCTGAACATGAGCCAGCAAGGTGCTGTTGCAGCAAAGAAGGACAACAGTGTCTGGAGCTGTGTTAGGCAGAGGGTCACCAGCAAGTCAGGGGAGGTGACAATTCCCCTCTACTCAGCACTAGCAAGACCACAGCTGGAGTGCTGGGTCCAGTTGTGGGTTGCCCAGTACAGAAGAGATATGGACATACTGGAGTGAAAGGCCACAAGAATGATTAAGGGATCGGGGCATCTGTAATACGGAGGGAGTCTTAGTGAGCTGGGGTTGTTTAGTCTAGAGGAGAGAAGGCTTGGGGGAATCTCATCAATGTGTATAAATGCCTGACAGAAGGCAGTAAAGAAGATGGAGCCAGGCTTTTCTCAGCAGTGCCCAGTGACATGACAAGAGGCAATGGGCACAAACTGAAACACGGGAAATTCCATTTAAACATAAGAAAAAACTTTCTCTCTGTGGGTCTGGTCAAACACTGGAAGAGGTGGTCCAGACATTGTGGACTTTCTGTCTGTATAGATACTCAAAACATGACTGGACAAGGCCTGGAGCAACTGCTCTAGCAGTCCCTGCTTTGAGGAGATTGGTCTAGATGATCTTCAGAGATCCTTTTTAACTGCATTGATTCAGTGATTTATTGGCCAAAGTTATTCTGACTTGCTTTTCTACTGAACTGAGCTTTTACAACTTCAAATGTGGACTTTTTTAAACTTTCTGGAAACATTCTAGGAGGATAATGCAGCACTGGAACGGGTTGCTCAGAGAGATTGTAGTCTTTGTTCTTTCAGGCCTCTACGTGATGATCAATCAAAGCCAAGGCTGCCCTGGTTTAGTGCTGGCAATAATCCTTATTTGGGTGGGAGGTTGGTGTAAATGACCTCTGGAGGTCCCTCCAACCAAATGTCTCTGTGATTCTGTGTCTCCCTGTGAATTTTAGATCCATGTGTTCATCAACGTTGATTTAGAAAGTGAGTAAGGGTTCTTGCTAATCACCGTGAGTGGGGTCAGTATGATGAATTGATCCAAGCAACTTAACCACCTGTAGCTGCAGTTCTTTGAGGAGCTGTTGTTACACACGCAATGACCTACCTTCTATCCCTGCTGTTTGCAATTTCTGCATCTGAGAGTAACTGTTTGCTTCTAGATCAGTAACTGTTTTCTGTTCATAAAACAGGTGTAACTGGTGTAAACTTAAGTACCTAAGTTCCACTGCTCTCTTTTCCTCAGCAGTACCATGGAGAGGTTGTCAGTGGGATAAGGATAGTTTGCCTCTATGCTGATCCATTTTGATGACTCCACAATAAATGAACTGTATTGAATAATCAAATCCCTTCATGTTAGCTGCTAACTAGCTTTCACTTCAGCTAGTGTCACATTGGCTATACTGTTAGATAATGGTAAATTTTCATGGCTTTTCATACATATGCTAGTTACAGCGTGTGGGCTTGTTTTGATTGTTTTTAATGCTGATTATCAAATGGAAGACTGTCCTCACTGTTCTGTTCTGTATTTTCTTCTCCCTTAGAAAATGGGCGGGTGGTGGGGGGAAGGAAGGAGGAATGAGGTAACACTGAAAATCGTGTTGCAGCACATCATATTCTGCAATGGTAGGCGGTTTCAGGTTGTGCATGTCTTATGGGAGATGTTTTTGGAAGTTGACATAAACCCGTGCAGCTGATGAAATTATGCTTACTTCACTGAGTGATCTAGTTGCATAGTTGTGCGCACACTTGCACATAGATGTAAATTTACTTGTTCTTCTGTAATAGGTGTATCATATCAGTATATATGGTTTTGAAGTAAAACATGTAAAAAATGTTTTTCACTTTTACAGCTAATTATAGCTAAGTGTACTTTGGTTTCAGACAATTATTCTCAATGGTGTGATTGGAAACTTGAAAAGCAGGGTTTGTATGTGTTAGCAGGTGTTCCTCTAAATATAGTGAATAGTTCTCTCTGCCCATTTTCTGTATTTTATGCAATGGCAGTAACAGTTGTTAAAATACATTTGAAATAACAGAAGTTTTGTAGAATTTTGTCAGGTTTTGTAAATTCAAGACTTACTTTCCTCCCCACTCCCCCCCACCTCTTTGCAAAGAATTTAGTAGTTATTCGTCTTTTTATTTCTGCAAACAAAAAAGGTATCACGAAGCATATTCAGTACAATAAAGATGAACATTTAAGTATCAGAAGTACTTCAGTAAATGCAACTTTAGGCAGTTTACATTGTGCACAATGTTAATCTTAAGGTCGTCAGGCTAGTTTAAACAGATACAGGACATGGGAAAAAATTGAGTGGTTTAGAAAGTTAAGATCTATGTGTATATACACAGAAAATGTTTCCAGTAGGAAAGCAACAGATGTCTTTAAAAAAATGATCCCGTTTTCCTATCCACATTTTGTATTAGTCCTAATGTTGGCTGCGGAAGCTCTGACAACAGATCACAGACCTAAGCCTCTTTTCTGTTCCTTTGGCACTCTGGGTGAGGTAATGCATTCTCTTCACCCAGCAACGTGTAGCTTTTTGGTAACTGGAAGAAGGAACAGTCAGAGATCCAAGCTGCCAAAACAGAATTGAAATGCAGAGGAGAGACAGTTACTCAACTAAAAAAAAAAGAAAAAGGAGAGAACACATGAGGAAATAAGATGAAGAAAGAAATAGGTATAAGGATATGGACAAAGGAAAATTTAAATAATTTGATCTCAGATCAGATTTATCATTCTCAAGACAGATGAACACAAGCTGTTTGATTAAAAAAAACCCAAAACTAACCACCAACAAATAACACCCCCCTTTCCTCCTCATTGTCTGTCCCCATGAAAGGTGTCTCTGGTACTTCTCATTCTAACCATGGGTTATATAACTCTTTAAAAATGGAAGGAAAAAAGAAAAAACCAACATCCCAAAATATTGTTTAAAAAGATAGTAAATACATTCTCTTCCTTTTGATAACATCAAATAAAATACTTGGATATTAGTTTGACATCATCTGGGGCCATAAAGAAAGGAAACTTGCCAACTGTGCTTGAAAACATAGTTTATGCTCTAGCAAAAGTGGTTCCACTTTCATCATCATTAAATATAGTAAGGGAGGAGTCAGGAAACTAAATTAACTTTTAAATCAGTGTTATCTGAGTTATTTTGAAAATCAGCAAATTAGTTGCATAGTTGAAGACCTGAAGTGGGCAAAATTGCATGTACAAGGAAACTATTGTTTTGAGTTGCACAAAGCACTTCAGTTACATTTATATGCAATAGTAGAATTGGAAGGAAGAGTAGGACTTACATACTTTAGCACAACAAAATGTGAATAGTTGTATGTAATTTACATGCAGCCTTTTTTTAAAATCAGTTTTTCAAAATAGACACAAATATGGTAACTAAGAATTTTTACAGTGCCCCTGTCCTGATAAGGTTTAAAGTTTTTAAGGGGAGGTGACCTCCTATGAAAAAGCTGAACTCCTGCATAGTCCAAAGGCGATAGTTGTGTTTCTGATTTTTATACTCACAAAATAGCAGAAACAATTAATGAAAGACCATGCTGTTCAGCCTGAATTAGTTATTTAATTCTAGGTGAATGGCTGGGTTTTTAGTTGATTGAAAATCCTTAGAGAAGCATAATGATTTGAAATACATGGATTTTTGTCTTTATTTACAGAGAGGTGTTTTATTTGTGGGTTGGTTTTGGTTTTCTTTCAATTTACTGTGCTCAAAGACTGGAAAAAGAAGGGAGAGATGAGCAGCTGGGAGCTATGCATAGTAGGAAGAAGATGGCATTGTTCCCTGTAAGAAATACCCATGATTCGATTTGGACCACGTGTGGAAAAGACAGCATGCTTCCGCTTGATCTTGCTCTGGTGCTTTAATAAAATAATGTATTATGTACAGACTCACTGAGGCATAATGGAGTAAAGACGTGAGGATGGTCCATTAAGCACCTCCCCACCCCCCCAAACATACACTATTTTAGTGGAAAAAAACCCCAACCCCAGATTTCAGACTGAACATGTGATGTAATTATATGTTCTGGCTATTCTGTGATTTTGACTAGGTCCTATCACTGCATTCAAGCAGTATTAAAATGGTCACAATATTGATAGACTTCACAGTTATGGGATTGTATCTTTGACTTTTAATTTTCTAAGGTAATTCTATGAGAACTGAACAGCCTTTCCCTTAGTTTCTACAGAAAAGGCTGAATGGACTAGAATTTTTCAGCTTGGAAAAAAAGACATTTAAAAGTTTGAAGAATGTGGCTGAGAAGCTGCTTTCTGAAGTAGGCTAGTGTTCAGCGTAATGAAATTATGATGCGAATGTTTTAAAACAAGGGAGTAATTTTTCATGTAATGCTTAAGTTTTGACATTAGTTGCTTCTGGATGTGTATGCTGACAGTATGACTTGTCCTAAGCCTTAGGAAAATTATTAGATAGCCAGTTAGGAATCACTAATGTGGATACAATTTATAATTTAGGGAGTACCTAAATTGCTGGTGGTGAAAAGTTGCTAAGATGTAACAGAAGTGTGTTTTTACTTGCACTGTTCTTAGATGCCTTCCTTAGACATTCATATGTAGCCACTCTCAGAAACAGGAAACTGAGCTGGGTATTTTGAGAGTGTATGAATGTTTTTTCTGTAAAAGGCTTTAAAATAATGGAAAGAAAGGTTCTGTGCAATAGATAGTGATATCAAAAAGCTTGTGTAAGCTTTTTTGGGGGAAAACAAACAAGCAAAAAATCCAAACCAAAAAACTAACAACCAAACCAACCAACCAAAAAACCCACCACCAGAGAAAACAAAACAAAGACCCCAACCAACCTGCCTGTGGAGGCTTGTCATCACTGTGATAAAATACAGCAAAAATGCAAACTACTCATCCTACAGATAGCAGGTAAAAATTAGATACAGAGGGAGAACTAGCCCTACATAGGAACTCTGGACCCCTGAATATAATCTCCCCTCCTTTTTTTTTTTTTTTAATCAAGACAAAACCCATTGTCTTTAATGCCTTGTATGTACAAAATAAGGACTGTGTCCGACTTGACCACAGTATGTATTCTTTTTTAATTCCTTCTGTCTTTAATAAATTTATATCTGTTTGACTTTTGGTCTCATTCCTACAAATTATTTTGACTGAGTAGAACTACAAAAACATTCTTTTTAGATCAGCTTGTAGGATTGGGATTTCCACAGGCTCTTGGGATAGGGAATCTGTGATCTCTTATTTCTAATTGAGAGGCTTCCTTTCAGACATTGTAATAGAGCATGAAGTTTTATTTTAATACGACAGTTGGGATCTCACGCATTCTTTTTCTTTTATATTTAAATAATACCTGAGTTAGCTATCTGAAATCTTCAGCTCTCCTTTGTTAAAAGGAGAGCAGGAAGAAAAGGGTAGGTAATCATCTACAAAGATGCTAAAAGCAAACTTCGGCATTTTTTCTCTGGAATACGTATCTCATATTTTTGTGTGACATGGTAAATATATCTTATTTTATAGGGTGGGCTTTATAAAATTGTACATTATACATTTTTGTTTCATGATGATTTTCATCATGATTTTATCTTAATAGAATTGAGATGATAACCTTGTCCTAGACCAGTTTGAGGTCTGTATTGCAACACTGAATAACTGCATTACATAATTATTTCAAAAAACTACATACAGCCTTCACATCTTTTATTCTTTGTATGGTATGTCCTATGGTAACCTTATTACTCTTGATTGATTTTTTTTTCAGTAATTTTGAAAGCAGTTTTATGTCTGCTAATTTAGCTATGACATCTTAAACTTTCTTTAAAAAAACCTGTATATTTCCTTAGCTTATTAAAAAATATGATGTAATCATTTTACATGCTTTTAATCTGGCTGCTTGGCACGATCACAGTCATAACACTAAGGACTCTATGTATATGTTTATGACTACAGTTCTGGTCTGTATGCTTTTTTTTTTTTTTTTTTTTTAATTTTGTTTAGCAGAATTGGCATCTAGGCTATGAAACAATGTGTGAGCCTACCCTCTAGGTTATGCCAGTAAATACTAGTGTCTTAGAAAAATTTAGGTAAGCATGCATATCAGTAACAAAAGAGAGTAATTGGGGTGTGACGTTGATGCTTGTGCCTTCTACTGATGGGAGTAACTTTCAAAAAGAAGGAAATGTTACTTTTCCCAAGCCTTTTCATTTCAGGAAGGTTTAGAAACAGTAGTGTTTCCTTTTCCTCACAAATTCTTGATCTTTGTTTGCTTTTAGGATTATGTAAATACAACTCAGTTCTTTAGGGTTGGCTTGTAATGGTGCTTTATCTTGGTAACATCACCCAAGGAAAGGATGAAATGGCCTTTTGTAACTACTTATATTATGATCTACATGGAAGAAGAAAAATTAAATGTGGATCTGTTTCTGTTAGTTCATCTGTCTATAATCAACTAATTAAGGTAGGGTGACTATGATCTTTCTATATCAGTTTTCAGAATCCACATTTTAAGATACTCTTTCCCAAGCTGGTTTTTGGGGGTTTGGGTTTTTTTGTTTTGTGTTGGACTGTGTACAGCTCTCAAGAACTGAAGGTATTGTATGAGGTACATGTACCATTAATTGGGAGTCCCTGTTCTTGAAGAGACTCCTCCTACTGGAGGCAGGTTGAAGAGCACCCTGCAAAATTGAGAGTGAGATACATTGTGTTGAAAAAAATGATTATCATAACTACTTCACTATGTATTCTATTTTTGGTATTAGTTGATAATCAGAGCTATATGCCCAAGTCCAGAATTTCTGTAAAACTCTTTTCAAATACACATGTTGCCCAGGATTGTTGGAAGGGTTTGATTTAGGATTCTGAATTTGTCTGAAGTAAAGATAAATTCACTTTTTGGGTTAGCCATGAGATCATTCTGTGTTCTTGGTTGTTCACAGATGTGACCAAATGCTACTTTCATACTCTTAAATTAACTACCAGTTCTTTTGCAAACTGTATCCCTTGGATCTGTCTTCTGGGGAAGAAGAGCTTCATAATTTTCCCTTACTTTCCTCCTCAGAGTCAGCTGGCGTTTCTTTGCCAGAACTGTTGGGAAGGTTGCTCCACAGAAGGCTCCTAGGATGTTTGTGGAAGGAGTAGCACTGCTTCCTGAACAAATGTTAATTTTATCCGTGGAAACAGCTTATCATGCGAATATTTATTCCTTTTTCATTAATCTAGTAGATACAATGACTATTTAAGGCAGATAGGTTGAAATGTTCATTCCATAGGGCTGCTTTCACTGCTAGTGCTTATTAAAGAGAAACTGCATTTTTAAAGTGCTTGAAAAGAAGTTTCAGATTTTTTCAGGCAAGAGGATTAAGCCAGATCTATTTTCACAAGGGTGTGCCTGAGCAAGTCACAAATCAAAAATATTTTCTCTATGCCTTGGTCTACACTTGGTGGTTTGTTTGTTTGTTTCAAATCTTCTACTACCACCAAGAAATGGTGTTAATAGATGGAGTGATAAAAAGGAATGATAGAAGCCATTTTTACTTCCTAACAGTAAATAAAGTGTTGGCCCTCACCTTTAGAAAATCTTCTAACCACTAACAGAACTGCACTTTGGGAAGTAAAGTGAAGAATAATTTGTGGTTTGCTTGTTTGGGGGTGTGTGGTTTTGTTCTTTTTATAATTCAAATGTAGACATAAAGCTCTAGAAATTTGGATACTTACAGGTGGCAAAAAATTGACTGACAAGACTCACAAAACTATCTTGTATAGTAAGGGCTTCAATTCACAATATTACCGTGTTGTGACAAGAAATCTGTCCTTCAGCTGGTTTTGTTTGTGTGGTGTGTGTCCACTTGCATCTGTATGCTTATATATATTCTGTGTTGCAGAACTGGAGAATGCCCTACAGTTGTAATGGAATAGCTTTTATTATACTGCAGTAATTATTTTCATAAGCTTTAAAAATTCCTTTACGATGTAAAGGTGCTTTTGCCTGTTGATAGTAAGCTCCATATAGTTCTCTTCATAAGGAGGAAGAGGGGTGGAAGAAATCTTTTTATATGCAACTGCACATACAATATATGTACAACCTTGACTCAAGATAGAAGTAGCCAGAGAAACTGTCAGAAGCCTTAAAACATATGATTTTGTTGAGATATGCCTTACAGTGGGATAATCTACTATGGAAGGGGGGATTAGAGAATAAGTATATTAAAAATAAATGGCACTTTAAAATTTTAGAGACTGTGTTTGATTAAGCACAGGTATATAAAAATGTATATGTTCATCATATGTTAAAAGTATTAAAGAAAGCATGGTGCTGAAGAAATTATTATTGACATTTCCTATCATCACTGCATTACACATATTTAATTATCATGGCAAATGACAGCTAGTTTTTGAGGCGATAAATATATTTGTCTTCTATACTTGAAATGTTTCCTGAAGTAGAAAATACCATCTTTCCAGACAAAGCATTAATTTTGAGGTTGTTAACGTAGAGTAACAGTAAAGTTAGAAAAAAAAAAATCACTAATGTTAGGAAAAATACATGTAAAATATCCAACTTAATTAAATTTGTAGAACTGAACAGTGTATTTCCAGAAACACACAGATGTGTGAAGTGCTGCTTAAGAGCTGTGCAGAGCCAAGCTGAAATGGAGGAAACAAATCTCATACTCCGTCTATGACACTGGCAAAGTGTAAGAACAGGGAAGGCATGTATACAGCTATTCTCCCCTAACATACCTTCCCAGCTTTGAGTTTGCATGGGATTCAGATTTCCAGGGTCAAGAGACTGATATGAATAACTGAAAAATCTAATTAACTATCACCAGTGTGTAAAGTTTCTAGTAAAAACTTTCAAAAACTTTGAAGACTGTGCTGAGCCCAGGCCTGGAGGTACAGCCATCAGCATGCTTAGGTGTCTTGACTTTGCAGTAAAGGCTGTTTAGAAACCATGGGTGGACATTCGTACTGCTGCATTCTCCCAAGAAAGCAAACCAGGAGGAATAAACTGAACACATTTGATGCACAGACAGTAAGGAGTTAAGCCCAAACCACGGCATTTTTTCTTGGCTGGATTTCAGAAACATACAGGGTAGTAATGCCTGTATCCTCTGAGGTGCTGGAGCGTGTCCAGAGAAGGGCAACCAAGTTAGTGTGGGGCCTGGAGCATAAGTCTTATCAGGGGCAGCTGAGGGAACTGGAGTTGTTCAGCCTGGAGAAAAGGAGGTTGAGGGGAGACCTTATTGCTCTCTACAACTGCCTGACAGGAGGTTGTAGTGAGGTGGGTGCTGGTCTCTTCTGTCAGGTGGCTGGAGATAGGACAAGAGGAAATGGCCTCAAGTTGCAGCAGGGAAGGTTTAGATTGGATATTAGGAAAAGTTTCTTTACTGAAAGGGTTGTCAGGCATTGGAACAGGCTGCCCAGGGAAGTGGTTGAGTCACCATCCCTGGAGGTGTTAAAAAGGGCCTAGACAAGGCACTTCAGGACATGGTTTAGTGGGCATGGTTGACAGTTGGGCTCGATGATCGTAAAGGTCTTTTCCAACCTAAATGATTCTATGATTCTGTCCTGGTGCTTAAGGCATTCTACTAGAAAGTGAGAAGGATGGGTCTGAATAGACGGGGAGTTTCTGCTTAGTGAACCTGTGTTTCCTCTTAGTGCCTAGGCTGTTATGTAAGAAATGGGTAATGACATCAATTAATCTAGTTGTCTGGATACGGATAATATGGTTGAGAAAACTAAATGTGGGAAATGTTTAACTTAATTTGAGGTGCTTATTTTAAGTGTAGCTTAGGTATCTAAATCCATAAAAGAGGTAAAATTTCAGAAACATTTCTCTTGCACATTTCGTTTTGGTGGTTGTACATATTTCCTCTACTCAGGATACTGAGTACTGTGAATACTATTTTTCTATACCTAACATTGTACGTACAGTGTATAGACAATTTGTATAGACAAGTGTATAGCAACTAAGCACCACACAGCTGCTCATTCATTTCCCCCCTCCCCCAGTGGGATGGGGGAAAGAATTGGGGGGAAAAAAAAAGTAAAACTCATGGCTTGAGATAAAGACAGTTTAATAGGACAGAAAAGGAAGGTAAAATAATACTGCTAATAAGAAGAGCATATACAAAACAAGTGATGCACAATGTAATTGCTCACTACTCACTGGCCGATGCCCAGTTAGTTCCTGAGCAGCAATCCGCCCAGGCCAACTCCCCTGGTTTATATACTGGGCATGAGGTAATATGGTATGGAATATGCCTTTGGCTCATTTGGGTCAGCTGCCCTTGTTGTGTCCCCTCCCAGTTTCTTGTGCACCCCCAGCCTCTGCTGGTGGAGTAGTATGAGAAGCTGAAAAGTCCTTGACTTAGTATAAACACTGCTTAGCAACAACTGAAACATCAGTGTGTTATCAACATTGTTCTCATCCTAAATCCAAAACACAGCACTATACCAGTTAATAAGAAAAAAATTAACTGTATTCCAGCCTAAACCAGGACAACAAGGAACGTACTAAATGGAACCTATGAATTCCATCCATAGAGCCAGCCACCTAATTTGTTACACACACCTTTATTTGGATCTGACCCTTGGATACACTTTAGCAAGAGCTGTTAAAAGTGGTACAGTTAATTCAGTGAGATCACTTCAGGCACATCTGTTATAGAATAAAAGATTCCATTTTTCAGTTATATAAAAAATTCTCTTTAAAGATTCTAAAAGCAGCCTTATCTTTGATTCCTGTTGAATGTCTTTTTAATGGAAAAGAAACACAAGCAATAAAAAAAAATAATTAA
This sequence comes from Buteo buteo, assembly GCF_964188355.1. Taxonomy (NCBI): domain Eukaryota; kingdom Metazoa; phylum Chordata; class Aves; order Accipitriformes; family Accipitridae; genus Buteo; species Buteo buteo. The sequence goes on from NC_134185.1 coordinate 25,613,867, forward strand.
AAGGTTTCCAGTGCATAGTATATTACAGAATGGACAGTGTGTATGTCAAGAAAACTTTCCAGGTGCAATTTGCATGTATAGTCATACAGAACTGTGTTGCTTGTCATGCTCATGTTAATGGTATTCACTATTTAATATTTGTAAAAATACTTCATTAAAGTCCATCAAAACTGTCCCTATAATTTGTTGTCAAATACCTACCTAAACAGGCATAGGCGATACTAATGCCAGTATTTGTGTCTATGTTCTTCTGTCTCTTATTTTCTTGCTTCCTGTTGCAAGACTCTTGGAGATACCAGTCTTAATCAGTACAAAGAAAGTGGTAAAATGTTGATGGAATTTGTAGATGAGGCAGTGAAAAGCATCATTAAATAGTGAAAGATCCTATTATAGAGGAAAGATTGAATAATTCTGAAGACTGAATTGATTAGGGTGAAATGTTATAGAAAGTGCAAATGTCAAAAAAAGCATTTTTACATTTATCAGTAGAAGAGTGCATGAGAAAAACTGAGAAACGCTAGCCAACCCAGATGATAATTGCCAAGCAAAAATGAATCTGAATTCTGTAAAAGGCACATTTGATATTAGGCTGTATTAGATGAAGTATTTCTGAAATAGCTAGGAATAAAATAGTGCCATTTTATAAAGCACTGGAAAGATCTAATGTAAAATTTTGTATTCAGGAATGATACATTACGATTGTAATACATGCAGCTAAGGACTAGGAGAGTGATTTATTTGATGTACAAAGTTAAAGTTTAAAGGAGTTGTGACACCCCTTCCCATGTAAGTACATCAGAGGGTAAATACTGAAGGAAGAAGAATTACTTAAGATAAATGATGGTTCTGGCAAAAGAACAAATATCTGTAAGGTTGGGCATGAATACATTTAGGTTGGAAATTCGAAGGAGTGTTTAACTATACAGAGTTGTGTCGTTCTGAAATAGCTTTCAATTAAAGTTTTAGCTTTTATAGCCCTGCAGTAGATGTCAAATGGAACTTGCTTAAAGAAAAATCGTATGATAGGATTGGCCATGTTGGACTTTCTTACCTAAGTCTGGCTGTATGCTGCTGTTTGAGCAACACAGAGCAGCACAATAGAGCCTTCGTCTACAGCTGTGGCTCTGAAGCACTGTATTAACAGAAGGAATGATGAACATCACCCATATTCTATAAATTCTTCCATCTGAGAGGTTTACTCTAAAGTAAGCTGACCTTCTGTGTATAACGTGAAGGAAGTTCAAGTTCTGATTAAAAGGTTCCCTTCTGCAGAATGGTATGTCAAGGTTTTCAGTGCCAGTATAATGGTTTAGGCTTCAGGGTTTTTTTGTTTTTGTTTTTTTTTTTTAAAAACTCGCAACCTTTTTTCCTTTGTTGCCCATTGGATATTAACTTGGTAAATACAAACATTCAAGGCATGTGTCTCAAGTGGACTGGGCTTTCATAGCAGATAACGGGAATTTTACATAATCTTGTACTTAATGGTGCAATCTAATGACAAAATCAGGAGGAGAAAAATACAGCCATGATATGACAAATGAATGTGCTACAGTAATATACAGAAAATATTTAGAAATTACAGTTTTATTGATAAAAGATGAGAATAAATGTACATGGGTTTTGAACAGGAAATAAAAAAGCAGAATACGTAAAATCCAGAAGAAAGATTATTTCAAATAAATGATTACTCGTACACTAAATAGTTTATTTATAATCTTACCTAGCTTTCATAGGTTCAGTAACTAAGTTGCAAGAACGGTTTGGGCTTCTAAGGATAGGAATTTCTGCACGAACATGAGTTCAAGGATGGTGGAATGCAATTTGAGTGCTTATCTTTTAAATATTTAAGCTTATGTAAGGTTATTAGATACAATTGTACCCCCTTATCTCACCCTTTGTAATGTGAATTGTTTGTTAGTAGTTTGCAGAAAGTGTTGCGCCCAAGTAGCTAACCAAATAATGAATGCTGTACCAAACTATCTTGTTTAGTAGTCTTACTTCAACAGTAGCCACCAGCAGATGCCTAGAGAGGAGTGAGACTAGGATTAGCCCATATGATACTTCTAATATTCTTTCAGCTTCTGAGCATTTTCAGCATGAAGGTTTTGTAAACTTTTGGGGGTTAGTCTGTTTAGCTACCTGCAGTGAATCTCTCTCACAAGTGCTTGTCTGTTTTTCCTTGACCTCATCATGTGAACTTCTTGCATTCAGTGTCCCCAGCACAGAGTCCAGGGGGCTGCTGCTCGTTGTTTGGAGTCCTACCACGTTTGCTTTGAACTTCCCTCCTCCTGCCTCTATGTGATATCCATTTGTTTGTTTTATTGGAAGAAACCGTGAATACTTAATCTCTAAGATGTTGCCACTAAAGATTTTATGGATCTCTGTCGTAGCAGCTCCCAAACTCACATTTTTTGCAAACAGAAGAGTCCCAATCTATTTGAGCATTCCTTGTATGGGGGCAATTCAGACCGTAGGTCGTTCTCGCCCTCTCAGAACCCTTTCTACTGCTACTGTGTCCTCTATTGAGAGGAAAAGGCAAAAGCTTCATGCAATATTTAAAGTATGGAACAAACATAAGTTTATAGAATTACATAGAATGACCTTTTTCTAGTTTATACTCTTTTCCTTTCCTAGTATTTCCTAATTTTCATAATGCTTCTTGAATTTCCTAATTTGCTTTTTTAGTATGACCAGGCATCGAGCTGATGCTTTTATGGAATTATCTAGCATAACCCCACTCTTCTGCTCCTTAGTGTTACTGGTCTACTCAGAGCCTCTTGTTTTATATATGAAGCTAGGATTAGCTTTCCATACATGTATCATTTTACATGAATCTAAATTGAATTTCACCAGCCATTTTATTACCTGATCACTCAGACTGATAAAGTGTTTTTGTTGTTTTTTAAGGCACTCATCCTTACTACCTTGAATAATATGTACCATCAGTAGACTTTCTCACCTCGCTGATGTACTGCCATCCTTTTCTCCTTCTCCCTTGCTATGTTACTTTTGCATGTGTTAAAAAGGACAGTTCCCAGTACAGCCCCCTGTGCAAGTGCCTTCCCTCCATTGTGAGAGCTGAGTCTGAACTCCTGTCTTCTGGTTCCTCTATTTTAATCAGTTATTTTTCCATACCACAACCTTTGCTTTTATGTCTTGGCAGCTTAGTTTCCTGAAAAGCCTTTGGTGAGGAATTTGTTTAAAGCCCGTTTAAAGTGAGTAGGCTGTGTGAGTTGGATCACTCTTGTGCATAAGGTTGTAACCGCTGCAGAGAACTTCAGCAGGTTTGTAAAGTGGGACTTGCCTTTACAGAAGCTATATTGGCTCTTCACTGATGGATCGTATTTAGTGAGATGTCCACTAATTCTGTCCTTTATTATACTTTCTGTTATCAAATCTCAGGCTTATCCAAATGTATTCCCCAGAACTTTTTTGTTTCTCAGGCTTGGCATTGCATTTGTCAGCTCCAGTGTTTAGGTATGGAAAAAGTTGTAGTTATTTGGCTAGCTCATCCTGTATTTCATTAGAACGCTTGGGTGAATACCACGGAGCCTAGGCGATATGTTAATTTCTGTGTTTGCACCATATCTTCTTCCATAGTTACTTTCATTTTAAAATGAAAACGAACCTCTGCTTAGTGACTTAATGACTTAGTTGTTTAGTCAGCTGATTACACTTTACCCTGCACCAGGTTTTGCTGTAGTAAGTTGTGTACTCTGGCACTGTGCTTCCAATATGGTATCCTTCAGTAGTCTCTACTACTGCCTGTAAGAATTCAGTTGGTTTAGGAGCCCCTTCTGGCTTTTTTAACAGTCATCCTCATTTTTACATATTTCCACCTTCTGAAGATAAGCACAACTGTGGTGATTTTTCTTGGCCTTTGTTGCTCATGCAGTGGTACTGATTTTAAGTACATTATAGTCACTGCTTCAGTGGCACTTTTCACTGGGAGGTCTTGGACCAGCTCTACACATTCCTCAGTGCAAGCATGTCATGGCTTGTATTTCTTGTTTTGTGATGCTAACCATGAAACAACCTCTGATCTAAAAAATCAGTGGGATCTAAAAAATGTCATATTCATGATGTTTGTTCCATCTACATAATGTTTAATACAACTGAATGCTCTGCCTTTGCTACATCTCTGATGTCTGTTAGGTGATGCCCCCGTTGCGATTGGTGTCACTATCATGGTTGGGCAAGTAGCAATATGCAGCAAAACTTTTTACTTCTATCTGAAATTTCAATCCATGCAGCTTGTCTGCTAGTCACTGAAATGGTAGTTTGATACTTAGATTTGACCTTAAACTCTCTTGATACATAGTTCTGTTGTATACCTAGCACAGTTTACCTTTATTTGTATATTTTGTGTCCCCAGGCTTCCTTTTACAAAGTTTCCAGTATGCCTGCTATATTAATGTTTTTATTGAGGACAAGAAATGGATCTAAAATGGTCCTTTGAATTTTCAATTCCTGTTCTAATGCTGAAAGTATAAATAATGTATTCTGCTTCATTAATGCATTCCATAAATATCGAGACATAGGTGTTAATAATTTGATAAAATTAAGCATTTAAAACATAGTTTAAAATTTAATTATATATAAAATGAAAATTAGAAAAGAAAAATTGGCATGGAAGAGTACAAAATGAAATGTCTTAAGTGCTATGCACTAAAAGTATGAGCTGTATAGTACATGCTGTTAATGTGGAAATGCTGGTGATGTGGAGATATGCAAATGTGTACTTTTTCCAGCTCTTCTGTTGAAAGCCCACAATAATAAAATGGAACAAATAGCTGAACAGATCAGCCAGAATAGTAACACTAGAACTACATACTTGACTGAACATTTTTAAGTTAAGTGTATAACTCTCTCATTTTAAGGGGAAAATAATTTGTTTTGTTCAAAAAAAGGAAATGGCATTTTGTCTTAGTTAGGAAAAAAACAAACCAACCAAGTCACATAATCAGCATTTCCTCCTTCTGATCTCTAGTATTAGGTGAATCTGGTACCAGGAGGTCAGGATTGCACAGTTACTTGGGATGTGGCCTCTAAAGCTAAATAAGATCTTCAGGGCAGGAGTAATGTCTTTATTCAGCATCTAGCACTAAATAGAGTCTCAACATGATACTGCAGTAAAAATAATAATAAGCACAAAAAGAAAACCTTTGCAATTTTCATGATCACTTCTTTACCCTTTGTTCTGTGTATTCTACTATGAGAACTCACACAAATAATTTGGCCTTTTTTTGGATTAACTTTATGTAAATTTAACACACTGAACAATTTAGAATTATGCTACCAGGATTTGTAGATAGTGTTCTTTACCTATACAGATTTAGTACATGGTGTTTTGAAGCAGTTACCCCATGCATGAACTAGGGATGCCTGGTGAAAGTTCTTTAATCCGTGCGTCAGAAGACTTTTCAGCTGATCCATGGAATTTACTGGATACTTAAGATTAACCATCCTCATTTCAGTGAACAAGCTCCAGGAAGCTCACAGTTTAAATAGTACTTACTTATGTTATTCACACTATCTGTGTTCTTCACTCCACCCTCCAAATTCTTTGAAATTTAGCATCCCTTCAGAGCTGTACAATGAAGTCTTTCCATTTTCTTTATATTTCTATATTGTCAGAAGGAATTAAAAATAGTATTACAAATGCAGAAAACAAGCTGCTAAAATATGTAACAAACTGTTTCAAGATTTTCTAATTGTCTTGTTTTATATATAAGTTCCATTAATGCATGAGGAAATCTCCTGTAGTGCATAGGAACAAGCAGTTACTTCATGCTTAATTTATATAGCATCTTAAAAGAGTCTATTTTAATACTAAAAAAGTTAAATGCTTTCTTTAACACAGAAATGTGGCAAATGTAGTATGCACCCAGCCAAAGATGGTAATTTAAAATGTATTAAATACTGAATATAGTGTTCACTTTATATACTTTCTGGTAACAGCTTTAGCTTGAATTTCTCAGAACATTTATACAGCTTTAACACTTGCTTTTAGTTTTACTGTGAAATTTGCCCATTCTTTGCTCTTTTAAACAGGAAAATGTAAGTGAAGAATCCAGTAACATTACCAGTTGAAGTTAAGAATTACATTTTTGAGTGTGTACAATATTTGTAACTATTGAAATTTGCCTCCCAGGTAGTGCATATGTTTATTTTTGAAATAATACAGTAGATGAAAAATTTAATTTTTTTGTCGATGTACTGATTTTTCTGCTTTGAATTAGTTTAATTAATCCCTGAAAAATACTTTGAATATTTTTACCACCATTGCTTATTACTTTGAATTGGCCCTATTACAATTACAAGAACTATCAGGGCCTTTTCTAGGCGGGAAAATCTAGAGGTGGATTAGCAGTCTAATATACTTCTTACTTTCTGCCCTCCCTCATGAGGTTCCTTATTTGGAAATTATTAGAAATATTTGTCCTCTGTGTGCATTTCAAGGTTTATTAGAGACTCATCCGAATCCCACAGTTTAAGATGCTGTTGCAGTAATGACAGGAGAGCAGCTGAGTGATAAGGTTGTTCATTACAATGTCAGGAGAAGATCCGGGGACCTTGCTGCTGGGACAGCAGTGCCAGACAGTGTTAGTGTTTTCAGTCGGAAACAAGCACATTCCAACTTCCCAGGATACTTGCGCAGTGCATAATTATGCTTGACAATAGTCTCTTTCTCTCCCCGTTTCAGTTTACAGAGGTGAATAAAATGCATCTTGGTATGGAGTATGATGATTATATGCAGTTCTTTACAGTGCTGTTTTAAAAGCATTCATGTTTAAAGTGATAAATCAGAGAGCATCTGATTGTGCTTTGAATGCAGGTAACTAAGTGTAGTGCACAACTAGAAACTGATACTAACACTGGAACCTTGAATGTAGGAAGCGGTCTCAGAAACAGAGCTTGTGTTAAAAGTTCAGAAATCCTCACCATAAAGAGGCAGGCTCAGTCTATTCTTCTGGCTGCCTTTCTTTTCAGGCAGGTTTTATTTTCCAGGCTAAGGTTGGTATTTCCATATAAGAGGTGTTTTAACAGGTATAGTAGTTGGTGAAGGCAAACATGTTCTTCATAAGTAGTCATCCTCGCTGCCCTAAGGCTGTTGCACCAACATGGAAGAGACTCAGCATAGCTGAATTTCTGAATGATATCCCTAGTCTGTGACTAAAAACATAATTCCATTGTTTCACTGGGCTTTTTCACCCCTGTGTAGCTGCTCTGATACGGGCCATTGTGGATAAACTTATTGGAGCGATGGAGTTTTATCACCTATTTACTTGATTAATTGTTTCTGCACAGGTCATTGAGAAGAATTACATAGTAGTTATTGCCAGCCACTCCCAGTGTAGCCTGGATTTCAGCTGAGTGGTAGAAGATGCAGGGACTGTTTATCCATTCCATGAGCCATCCAGTGATCTGAGAAATGAGTTTGGTTTGGGTTAACAGCAGAACTATTCAAATTCTGTCATATTTGGCTTGGACTTAAGTGTATCTGAGATTTGATTTTTTAAATTTTTTTTTTAAGCTGCTGAATAAAGACATAATATTTTTATATAAACCATCTTCCTTATGTACGAAAGGGATAAAGGACTCTAGATTTGCTATATTTTTGGCAGTTATGGGGAGTCAGTACAAGTCCTAGAATGACTGGCATTTATGCTGCTGACATAGATGACTGAGATTCCTCACAAATGAATTCTGTTAGTTTGTTACAGAGGTTTAAGATGCTGCTCCCTGCTGTCCATCCCATCTATCGGATGCCCCTTTGCAAGGGCAGGAGATTTGTCTACTTTTCACCTGTTCTCAGTTCAGTACATCAGCAGATACCACTGATAGCTTAAGCTAAATTTGCCAGAGCTTGTGTGGTTGAAGCTTTGAGACAGGCAGAAAACCAAGGTACAGTTTTCCAGGGGTTACATTGTTTCCCTAACAAGCTATTTTTGCTGTGAGAACTCTCCCGCTACACCTCCTTCTTTTCTCCTGTGTTTGCCCAGTAGTTTTTATTCGGGAGAAATAAGATTTATTCCCAGGTATGATGAAAGATACTTGTTCTCAAGTATGCAGGTGACCTGTGGTTTTTATGAAACATTGCAGCAACTTTCTTTGGGAATTTGCCAGGCTTTCTGAGACATCTGTGGATGTTTTTAAGGACAGGTTAACCTATCATTTGCTAGCAATAACTTGCATATAATTGATCCTTCCTTAGAATGGAAGAATGGACTGTAGATGACCTGAAACTTTCCCTGCTCTTGTACTCAGCTTTGTGATTCTTAGATCTTTTAAAACTCCCACAGGAGCACTCTTGGGATTTGCTTATTGTGGATTCCTGCAATCTTTAGTCTTCTGAGCACCTGGATGGGTTTAACACAGAGACAGATATTCCCAAGTCACCTCTGCAGGGTGGCAGGCTGAAGAGAGGAGTGCTTTGGCTGAAGGTGCCTTTGCTGCCTCCCTCCCCCTTGGAAAGCCCGGAGGAGTTAGGAAAGCCAACAGAGACATGAAGGATTCTCTGCTGAGCATGGCTGGTTAAAGAGTCCAACTGTTGTGTTGAGGTCTGTCCAAAGTGACTCAAAGCAGCAGGAAATTCTGCCAGCTGTCCCTAGGGGAGTCACCTTTGGAAAGCCCTGGCAGAGCTCCTCATGCTTTCTGCAGTGGAGTGTCTTTATCTTGCAGGAGATGTCAGGGCTTCCTGAAGTGGAGATGGAGTCTCTGGGTGAGAGTACTTTCTTGCCAAGGAACTCACCTGTGGAGCCATTTCAGCAGGCTTCATGCTCTTTGTACCTGCCTCGCGTGCAGGGGTGCCCAATATCATATTTTCAGTACTATTTCAGCAATCCTGACCAGAAGCTGAAAGGGGATTTTTAAAATTGGTGTTCTCATCTACAGTTATGTTTAGAAGAACAGGTGACCTTTAAGCAAGTTGGAAGTGGCAGGTAGGAAACTGGGGCCTCTTGAAGACATAAAATATATCAGTCTCATGCAAACTTCTGAGAACTGTGGAAACTTACTTTCTCCACATCCTGCTCATTCAGTATCAGCTATTAGAAATCACTAAAAAAATATGGCAGTGATTGAAAACTTAGATCTAAATGAAACATTCTCAGCAAAGTACCTTCAAAGTAAAATTATCTGCTCTTGTACTGAGAAAAGCCTGTTCCTAAAGCTTTTTTGTTTCAATTTAATTGTTACTGTGCTGTTACGTTGACTGGGTCTACAAAGAACAAGAACCTCCTCTTCTTATCTTTGGTCTTAAAGTTAACAGTTTTGCTCTAAGTGTTGTGTAATCATTTGGTTATTTTCTCTAATGATGTGACAAGATGCTTCTCTTTCTTCAAGAAGTAGTAATATTTTTGAGTTACAACAATAGTAGGGAATAATTTCTATATGGGGAATAATTATGGCTCAGTAAACTTATAGCCTTCATTATGAATGAATGTATGACTACAAGTGCTGGATGATCACTTTCAGCCTTTTTATATATAAGGTTGTCTAAATATTTACACAATGATAATTTAATAGTATTACTGTAAAGTCTGGTACAAGGTTGCTTTTTGTTATTTTTTTCTTCCTTTCCTCTTACACTAGCAAAATATTCTCCTTGTGGTGCCTGATATAAACTGGGTATTGGAAGAAGATGCTTTGGACTTGTGATGTAGCTTAATAGCAAAAGAGAAGGTTTTTCTTGTTCCTATTGTTTTCCTTTTAGTTAGTTTATTTCTGGTTAGCTCTCTGGAGGAAAGTGGGTTCAGTGTATGATAAGGAATATAAATTCTGAAACATTTCCTTTCTTGTTGCTTTCACACTCAGGTTATTGTGCCCCTCCCTCCCCCTGACTCATGTACATTGGAATGGATCATCTCAACACTAATAAACTAACTCCAAGCACGTAGCAGTTGCCATATGAGTTAAACCTTAGTTCATCTAAACATGTACGCGGCAAGGACCATCTCAGTACTAATAGAATAACTTGAAGCATGTAGGAGTTGCCATGTGAGTTAAATATTAATTATCTAAGCTGGTACTAGTCTTCAGTTATAGCCAGGAACTTAAATTGGAAAATAAAATGTAGACATGACATAACCACAAGAGGTTTATTTATAACTGTTTGCATATGGCTTTTTTTCCTGGAAAATTAGCATATGCCTGTATTCCGTAATCTGAGGTGTTCTGTTGTTTGTTCCACTTCTTGCATGCATGTAGTTCAAAGCAGAAGTTCTGGTGTTGGTGCAAAAAATTTAGGAGCATTTCTACAACCTGTGTGCTGCAGTGAGTCAGAGCAGGTAATTTTGTTAGTCTTTCTAGTCATCAGTTCAGGTGTGAATTCTGGTAGTATTTTTCCCCACATGAGAGTCTAGCCCTTTGGGAACACTTCTAAATTGAGGTTATGGATTATAAAAACATAGATAAAGTTGGTATGGTTTTTGAGAAATCTGCAGAAATCATATTATGCCAAACCAAGTTAAGTTTTCTTTTTTAAATCTGTGATTTTAGATATCATCTTTGGGACCTTTCATTGTATCTATATGTAAAAATAAGTGTTTATTCAGTGACTAAACAGCAGTATCAGTTTTGTCACCAGTGTGGTATTCTCTCCTGCTTACTGTTGCAAAGTATCTCCAGACTATTAGTAGGAACTTGTTATCTACTCTATTACGTGCATAGCCATGTCTATTTTCTTTTGTAGTATTGATCTGGACGTAATACAAATGGCATTTGGTGGCTGCTTTAGCTTTTACTTGTTGCTGTCAGCAGCATTAGTTTCTTTTGGATTGCACTAAAGGTAGTATGTTTTTTGAGCAAGCTTTTTACTTTCCTTCTTGGTTATTTTTTAGCCTTTTGATAAATGTTTTGATTTAAGATCTTGCAGAGAAGCCAAGCATTTTTCATTGTATCTGTCATTGTGGTGTATAGGGTAAGGCAAGGATTTTATTTACAGCTGTTTTTTCTTACATTTATTAGGAAAAAGGGAAATTTAGCTTATTTTTAGATTATTTCAAATTAGTTGCTAAGAATTTTAGTGATGTAAAATTATTCGGTGCTATCTCATTGAAATCAAGAATTTACAACAGAAGAATATTATTTCAATTAATTTCATTGTGTTAGTTTTTACTGACAAAAGACAGACAACTATCTGAATTTGCTGTATGAATATTCCCACTAAGCTTTGTATGAATCATAGAATCATTTAAGTTGGAGAAGACCTTTAAGATCATCAAGTCCAACTGTAAACCTAATGCTGTCAAGTCCACCACTAAACCATGTCCCTAAGCACCATGTCTACCTGTCTTTTAAATAACTCCAGGGATGGCAACTCAACCACTTCCCTGGGCAGCCTGTTCCAGTGTTTGACAACCCTTTTGGTGAAGAAATTTTTCCTAATATCCAATCTAAACCTCCCCTGGTGCAACTTGAGGCCATTTCCTCTTGTCCTATCCCTTGTTACTTGGGAGAAGAGACCGACCCCCACCTCACTACAACCTCCTGTCAGGCAGTTGTAGAGAGCGATAAGGTCTCCCCTCAACCTCCTTTTCTCCAGACTAAACAACCCCAGTTCCCTCAGCCACTCCTCATAAGACTTGTGCTCTAGGCCCCACACCGGCTTCGTTGCTCTTGTTTGGACATGCTCCAGCACCTCAATGAATGTTTCCAATTTGTGTGAATGTTTGTGAAACTTTCCTGGGGATGCTAGTCACAGTGGTGCCTTTATACTCTCATCCACCAATGTCTCTAAGAGACACTATAGGTAGGAGCTCTGTTTTAAAGAGGAAGAAAACTCCTTGGTTTGTTTTTATGAGTCTTCTGGCATTGATCACTGGAATTCTACCTGTGATACAATACGTGAAGTAATATTTGCATAGGCATTTACCTTTCCCTTTCAAAAATAAGCTGTGGATATGCCAAAGTTCTCAAAACTGAAGATGTGTTTATCTTCAGTAGCACTCTTGAGGGTACCGTCAGCCCTCGCACACACGATGCAAAGACTCTTCACTCCTCTGAACTGTCCGGCCAGGTCAGAGCTTCAAATGCTTGTCTACAGTGCCAGAATAATTTGTAGGCAGTAAATTCTAGCATTTGGCAGTTCCGGCTAATTTTTTTAGCTTTTGTTTAGTGCATTCTCTTTTATGGTATAATTTTTATTGTTTGTTGGTTGGTTCCCCCCCCTCCCAGTCTATTTGGTTCTGGGTCTTCTACTAATGGTATGGTTTTCTTCAGGGTTCACCCTTTCCCATTAAGAAGTTCGATTCTTACTGTTGTGAAGTAATCTTCAGCTAAGTCTGTGAGCTTTAAAGTTTGTACATTGAGTGGCTGCTACATTTCATTATTGGAACAGACATTTCCATGTCTGCACCATGTCTTTGGCAAATGCATTTGCAGATGCTTTGAGCCAGATGCAAGAGCAGAATTCAAGGAGAAGCTCTAGATGTAATCTTCTGAGAAAATCCATTGTTTTGGGCTTAGATCCTAGACCTAACTGTTCAAAGTTTTCTCACTTCAGCCAAACTTTTCATCAAGAACAAATAAGACTGCTTCTGATTGTGAGACCACCGTGTATTTCAGGGACAAGTTCTCAACCGAACTGTTTCTGTTCATACTTCAGCTATTTTTCTACTAAGTACGATCAATGGCTTTGCTTTCCTCATTCCATTAAAAATTGCTCTAAGACTTATTAGCTTGCAAAGAGCCAGAGAAGCATGGCAGGGAATTTCCTCACTTCCAAAATTTTTGATTGACACTCATGTACAAGCCAAAGAAGGGAAAACTTTGGGATACTCTTACTCAATGGATATAGGTGATGCTTTTGGTAGCCCTGTTACTTGCTCTTAATATTACATCTCAGGGCTTTACAGACCTTGGTGTCATAATATACTTGCCATACCTAGAGCTACTTTCTTGGTTGCTCATACTTTTTCCAGTTCAGTAGTTACCCAGAGTTAAGAGAGTTGCTTTTCTGCTGAGTCTTCAAAGCCTCCAGTGACATACTCTGAAGAATGCTGCAGGTTGGTTGTCTCAGACATCTGTAAATCAGAGACATAGAGTATGTTTCATTCCCTGGTGGTACTAAGGCAAGGACACTAGAAGAACTTGTGTAGCTACCCAAATTGTTAGTCTGCTCCTGAAATGATGTTTGTTTTCAACCCTCTTGAAAGCTTTGGCCTAAGCATTTGTCACAGTGTGAAGGAAATCTTACGGTGTAAGACTGCAGCACTGAAAGAATAATTCCACACAGCGAGTGAGCTCAAATGGAAACTGTTCTTCTGTTCTCACATGGGTAATGGACTCTTACCTTATCTCAGGGATGTGAGAACTGCTGTAAGCAAAGACTAACCCTTCCTAAAATTCTTTGGCTTCACATATAACTCAAAGTCAATCACTTCTCAGCAATACTTGAATTGGGAGGTCAGGGGATTCCTTCCCAATTGCTGTTTTTTGTCTGCTTCTTGTCTTTGACCTTCTTTTTGTGTCACCAAAAGCGTAATGAACACAGAGCACAAAGTTTCTCTGCTGCATAACAAATTTTCCTTTAACACAAGGTCTACTTTTTAGAGACATAATTCTGGAGTTACTTCCCCCAATAAACATCACTTGACTCTGCTGACGTGGCTGTTCATCTATAGATGTGCCGCTAAAACATGTCTCTTTTTTGTGGATGGAGGGTATTTATTTGGGTGCTGGTTTACCTTTCCTTTTAAGAATTCAGTGGCTACCTTGGTATCCTTTTTGGAATCTTTCCTCTGGTTCTCAGATGAATTTTTCTGAATGTTTTCTTCAGCCTCCTGAGTTTCAAAGGCATGTTAAGACTTTGCAACCCTCAGTGGAGGAGGCGGCAATTCCACTGCTGCAGACAATTTTTGTGCTCGGTGTTCATTGTACCTCAGACATCTCCTTGTATCTTTGCTTAGGAGATGCTTCCCTTTAGCTCTAACTTCTGACACCTCTTTGGGATCAGTCCTGAAGCAGTTTCACATTGAAAGGAAGTATTCAACATCATTCTGTTCAGTAACGCCTACATCTAGTCTGATTCCCTAGCAGCCCTTGGCCTTAAAATATCCATCTCTTTTCAGTTACCTTTTCTTTTTCTTTTTTTTTTTTTAAACAAAAGACTGAAATAACAAGAAGCTACTCTTCTAACCAGAGAGAGATGGAATTATTCCTTCCCATCTCAAGAAAAGAATTTACTGCATTTTTTTTCCTCATGCCGAAGAGAAAGAGATCTTGAATTGGGGAACTCTGGATGCCTGTATTTACTGGTTCAAGATAATGTGCAAGACACAATGATACTGTCTTTTCAATAGAGATATTGGCCCACAACTCTTGGTTTTCAGGACACTCACTTCTATATCCTCTGTCTGGCAGAAAACACCTTGCAGTCTGTAGTGATCTGACCATTATTGTTGTGTGGTGTTGGGGGCTGATAGGCTCTTATGCATAAAGTATCCCTTTAGTGGTGTAAAAAGAAAAGCTCTTTTATTTTTATTAGTTAAAGGCTCCCTGCAAATCACTTTGCAATATTGATAAAAAGTCTCTACTAACTCCTATGCAAATCCCTGGAGAATAGCAGACCCATTCTGGACGTGGCTTCCACCTATGCTTACCTTCTCCAAGCTGTGATCTGTACAATGGATTTTTCCTAGTGTTTCCCTACAACCTCTTCCCATACAGTGATGAGCTCCTTAGGTATTCTGGGCCACCTAACATCCTGCCCCATGCTGAATCCCATGCTAAATTACACAACCACTCATTGTCAGACATGTCTTCAGAATATGTGGATTCCTGACTGGTGTTTCATCAATATACTAGCTACAGTCTCCTGGACAGTCTTCTCATCTATAAGTTAATAAAATAATCTGAATCAGCATCTGAAGAACAGCTCTTGACCTGAACCAAAGTCCATGTGATAATCAAGGTATTCTGAACTTCCTTGACTATGCAACTTGTCCTTCCATTAGAAAGGCATGTTGTTGCCTGGTTTTAATTATCTTAAATTTAATTATAATATGTTTTAGTTATGTAAAACTGGGAAGATAGTAAAGGACAGAAGTACAGTTGGAGAGAGAATTTTCTAAGGCAAATGGGCAATGAAGAACACCTTTAGAATGGGAAAAAAAAATCTAGAGTGGAATTGGCATATTGTCTCCTGTCATCTAAGGAGTGAATTGTGCTCAAATTTAATATCGGGGCAAGGATTTAACTAGATTTAAGATGGAGCTTGATTAGTTTAGTTCATGAATAGAATTATACAGCATTGTTTTCTGCATTGCATAGGATTAGATTTGTGGTTTAAGGATGACATATCCTACCCAGATTGCAATTTAGCCACTCAAAAATATTTGCATCTCAGATAGTAAAATCTATTTATTTTCCAAGACTGCTTAACACTATGTGTATGAATACATTAGGCTCCTCCCTGCCTAGCTGAGCCATTTAAGTTGAGTCACCCACACATGCTTAGAGGTGCTTAATTTGTGTAGATATCTGGACAGCTTCCTAAATTCTCTGTCATTCCCAGGAGAAGTGGAAAAGGAAAACTGGGGATTAGATCTATGACTGATTTCATCTCATGTGAGAATGGTCATTACTGTCCCTGACAGATAGAGCATTCGGTTGGTTATGCACTTGTATTAGAGCACTGAGAAATATGGGTGCAGCACTCAAGCTAGGTGATTTGAACCTGTGTCTTCCATTTTCTAGGGGAGAATGGGCTAGGCAATAGAGGAAAAATGCCTTTCAGGTAACCAGGACATTAAACTGGAAGGATGCATATCTAATTTTTAATCAATAATTCTGGAGATGGTTTTATCTAATGACAATATATATTTTTTTAAATGCACAATTATTTTCTGGGATTAAGATCTGGAAACTTAGTTCTGCCACTTGCAGCTAATATCCCAATTTCTGGATAAGACTTGGCTTCCTTATTTGCTTGCTCAGTTTCAAGTGCTTTCACATAAAATGTTCTGTGGCTTAATGCTTTTGATTACTGCAATAAGGGAGGCATGAATTCAATCCTCTTAATCTGGCTTCCATCCTTTAATCAGTTTTACCAAGACTTGAGTGAGTTCTCCGAACAGCAGGCTGTTGTTCAGGAGGCAAGAACCATCCTTCCTTTGGTGCCTATACTTCAGAGAGGGTAGACAGAATTAATCTGAAGTACACGGAGGCCTTTTAGATTTCCCGTTGGTTCCATACATCCTTGGTAGAAAAAAAAAATATGTAAATGGACTGGACTACTCTTTATAGATACCTGTGATTTCAGTGCATTCTGTGGAAACGCAGACGTTTAGCTAGGCACAGTGATTTCCTACTGCTGTCCTCAGAGACTGCTGAAGTGACTGTTGCTGTCTTCCCAGCCATGCCAGTTTCCTCCCTTTTTCTATGCTTGAAACCAACATTTTGATGACAACACCTATATTTGATAATTAGAATTTTATACAGTTTTATTCCAATACTGTGTCCTAAATTCTCTGAATATCCACAGTTAACATAATCTTAAATGCAGAAAGAATTATTTTGAGTTTCTTGGTTCTTAATGTTATCTACCTCTGAGGCAAACAGGTATCTTTATTACATGGTAATTATAAGTACTAATTCAAAGTCTAACAATTCCATGCTATCTTTTCAGAGCTCCCTGTAGAGACAGCTGAAGATAATCTCATTTCTCCATCACTATACAATCACTATCTACCCTTTGCTAAATAGTTGTTAAGAAAGAAGGAGCCAAATTTATTAACTCCATTACTAGGTCTGCCCTTCCTCATGGCTGGCTGGGCTAAACTTTTTGCTGTATTGTAAACAAGAAACAGATTCATCTTCTTTTCTTTTCCTTTTCATGTTGTAGTCCCTTGACTCCCTCAAAGGAGCCAGCAGTGAATTGTGTTTACTCAGTGTTTCCCATATCACAGAAGATACTGTGATTGTCACATGTAATGGTCCTGAGGGCCATGGATGTTTTCCCTGCAGACTGGGAACACCTTATTTTCCCTCATAAATATGTACGTGCAGGTTTTTTGGTCATAGTGATTTAATAATGATGATGCCATAAGCCTTGTAGGGGTATGTTTATGGTCCCTTTATTAAGAAGTCTGATGTAAGAGGAACACACAACAGAAAAGAGTCTTCTGACCCTGTGAAGGTAAGTTCCCTTGCAAAGCTTCCAAATGTGACTGGTTTGTGTCTGCTTGAAACTGAGGTGGCATCTCCAGTTTAGTGACTGCAGTTTTCATTCCCATGGATTTTGTGTTTCCAAGCCCAAATCGGAAAGTACAAGAATGTGTGAATTTCAAAATGTTCTTATTTCATGTTTGTGCCTCCAGTTATTTATGCTAGTAACTTAAAATAATTGTTTGAAGCATAGCACAGAACCAGGTTATTTTAAACATCAAGTTTCCCAATGTGTGGTCAAGAAAAGGAGGTGAATGCAGTCATTCTTTTGTCTTTTTGTCTATGATTCCTATTTCATCCCAATAATTTCTAAACTGCTGTCTGATTTGAGACAAATTTCATAGGGGAACAGATACTTGAAACATTGTTAAACTCCTGCACATATTATGAAAATGTATGTCTTTGCAAATGTTATGGGCAATGGAAAGGTGACAGTGTTAGTTTACATGTAAATAGATACAGGAAACCAGAGAGGAAAGGCACCTTACAGATATCCCAATTACGGGAACAGCTTTAGTTAAAACTCACAGTCAACCATGACACAAAAGCCTTGGGAGGACTAGCTTCAATTAGTTCCAGTGTTCACAAAAAAAATTAGTTTTCTCTGCAATATTTATTCCTTTCCTGGCAAAAATATTTCTCAAACTCAGACATGGACAGTGACAGTAAATGCTGGCTAGAATTAATTTTAGTATTTAAATTTAGGGAAAAATACATACATAAATATGAGGTGTTTAAATGCTGCTTATGAAATTACAAAGGAGATCTAATTTTGTCTGGAAAATAAGTTTTTCCTTATGATATGTTTTAAGGTGTTCTAAATTATGGCTTGCAGAAATTATGAAATATAAGAATTTATTAAAATATAACAAGTTTTTAAACTTTCATGAAAACTTAATCAGGAAAAAAACCCAACCCTAACTTGCAAAATTGAATTTCTGCAGGTGCAAATCTAGAGTAGGTGGTAGTAACAAATAATGGTATAACTGAAAGTATTCATAGAAATATGGGATGATTTGGGTTGGAAGGAACCTTTAAAGATCACCTAGTTCCAACCCCTGGCCATGGGCAGGGACACCTTCCACTAGACCAGGTTGCTCCAAGCCCCATCCAACCTGGCCTTGAACACTGCCAGGGATGGGGCAGCCACAACCTCTCTGCGCAACCTGTTCCAGTGTCTCACTCATAGTAAAGAATTTCTTCCCTATGTCCAATCTAAATATACCCTCTTTTAGTTTAAAACCATTACCCCTTGTCCTGTCGCTACAGGCCCTGCTGAAAAGTTTGTCCCCATCTTCCTTATAGGCCCCCTTTAAGTACAGAAAGGCTACAATAAGGTGTCCCCAGAGCCTTCTCTTCTCCAGGCTGAACAACCCCAACTCTCTCAGCTTGTCTTCATGGGAGAGGTGCTCCAGCCCTCTGATCATCTTCGTGGCCCTCCTCTGGACTCGCTCCAACAGGTCCATGTCCTTTTTATGTTGGGGACCCCAGAGCTGAAGGCAGTACTGCAGGTGGGGTCTCACCAGAGTGGAGCAGAGGGGCAGAATCCCCTCCCTCGACCTGCTGGTCACGCTGCTTTGGATGCAGCCCGGGATGTGATCGGCTTTCTGGGCCACGAGGGCACTTTGTCGGCTAAATACCATCCTGATGTTTAGACTTGTTTAGGTGTGCTCATGTAACACAAATGCATCCAGAATGCTGTTTTCGATTTTGAATACTACATTGCTAGAATAATGCTGATAAATTAGACAGTACTTGAGTAAGAGTAATAAACATTACTGGAATTAGTGACACTTCAATTTTTTTTCCTGCTAAATAAGAACAGTAATATATAACTTAGTAGAATTGCAAGCAAAGAAAGGGTATGACATGTCTAAATACCTGAAGGTTACAAACAACAATAAATAAGGATTAATATATGTAATCTGAAAGGGGAACAAAACTGAGAGGGAAAGAGGGAAAACTGACACGTTTTCCTGTGTGTGAGATGTAGTTGGTTGTAGAAGAGTTTACCCAAGAAATTATTGGAAGCCCCCTGCCTCAAATGATGAAAATTGAATGGGAAAAATACTGGAAAAATTATTGTCCCAAACAGCACTGCACTGGGTAGGAAACAAGCACATCTGAGTCCTCCAGTCTTTACGTTGCAAATCTTTTATTCACTTCAGTGGGGAGTTTTGACATTATACTGAGTGAAGGATGAAATGATCAGTTTCTAGCCTTCAACAATATAAAACATCGGAGTTTCTGGACTGTTGAATATTTAATAACATTTATGTTCAAAAGTAAACAACTTCTCTGTGAATGTTAATAACTTTTTCCCACAGCATGTCTGTTCAAACATCTTAAGTAGCATAAATGGCAGTAGACAGGGCAAAATGTTGTTCACAAGGGGGAAAAATTCATCTACAAGGAAGCTCGGCTAGTAATAATAAGGTGATTATTACGCATCTGTACATCCCACTTGATAGCTGGGATGTACAATTCTTCCTTTAAAACTGTGAAGATTAAAACAAGTAATCTGTCATTCATGGGTTTGGTATCCTAGCATAAAATGCATTTACGCATTTGGTATCATAGCATAAAGTGCAGTGAAAATTTCGTTTTGAAATACATGGCTTATCTCTGTCTCTTGCAGTGCTGACATCACTTCTTCAAATCTCAAGTAATGTTGTGAGGCATGAAAAGCTTCTGATAGTCATTGTTGACACCTGTTATTTAGTTTAGCAAGTGAGTACTACTTAGTATAGTGTGTATCACTGGTGGATTAAGATATGGGAACTGCCTAAGTAGCTCCTGCATTGTATGAGGTTTCTTAGTCACAGCCTTCTGTACATTGGTCTCATTACTACTGTAGATTCCCGATGTTATTTATTATTTCATTAGCATCCAATTTCCTTCTCGGATTCAGCAGTAAGGTCAACACCGTGAAAGGCCCAGACTGTCGTATTCTCCTTCCTTCCCTTTGTCACCCAGGCACAGCCGCTCATTTCTTTCATTTTTGGCACATCATAATTTAATATTTACCAGCTGTGGCTTGGTATCAAAGGAATAATTATTTCTTAATCGCTCTGCCTTCAGGGGGTTCTCTACTTGTGTCTGGGGAAAAAGGGCAGGCTTTGGTCACCGGGGGTGAGCGCTTCTGTGTTTCCTTTGTAAGGGCAGCTCTGTTGTTAAGGCAGGGCACTGTGCGTTGAATTCTAATGCCTTTGAGCGAGGGCCAGCCTGCTTCGAAGCGGGCCAGCGTGGGCGATGTTGGCTGCGATTAACAGTGCCACAGCCCGGGGGCTCCCTCGGTGTGGGGAGTTCTGGAATTTGGCAACGCACCGCTGAGGTGCTGTAGCCAGGGTGGAACACCTTACCTTCCTTACCTTACCTACCAGGTTACCTTTCTTAGCAGCTGGGAAGTTCAGGTACCTTTTATTTAAATATTTATAATTTACTGCCACGACGTACTGTCCGTTCAAAAGCAGGTAGTTGTATCCATGCAATAGAAGTATCTTGGCATTCATTTTACATGCGTTTAGTATATTTTATAAAATTAAGTTATAAAATTGATGTGTGCGTTTAATAGGTCCCGCCCTGAACTGGTAAAGGAATATGTAACAAAGGTAACTGTTAATGTATAGAATATACATTTTCAAGAAAAATTGTAGAAAATCTTCAAAAGCAGTATGTTATGATAGATATGCTAAACCTACAGGAGCTGTACCCTTAGTTCTGGTACTAAGGTTTTGATTTTAAATTAACAGTGGATTAGTTATCTGTCTCTGTCAAGACTATAATAAAGAGCTTTTGTTGCAATCCATCATAGGGCTTTTGTGTTATGCACCATACGTAGAAACTGTTAACAGGAAGACTAGATTAATGCTGAGAGAAAAAATGTCACCAGATAAAACATAGGTCTCAAAAAGCAATTTCAAATCACATAGTATGTTATGCATTAATACATTTTTAGCCTTTGGGGAATGGAGGAAAACTTGTAATCAAAAATTAATTTGAGCATTCTTGGCTATACCTAAATTAGAACCTAGGATACTTCCAAAATTGTTTTTAATCAAATGACCTGACAGGAGCTCACTAGGAGAAAACTAACGAGTACAGGGTAGTCTGAATAATATTTAGAAATGCTGATAAGAAATTTTGCAGCTCTTTTTTCAAATCTTACATGTAATAATTTAAAAGATTTCTATTTAGAGGTAGCAGTATGTGTGTGTGCATGTATATAATGCAAATACATTGTGCATATGTTTTATATTTTTTAAATTAACTTCTTCAGAAAGCCTAACAGAAGCATAAGTGCAAAGAGTCACTTTTGTTTTTTCCTTGATTAGTATCCTAACAATAAAGTGCAATGGTTTCCACGTGACTTATCCATTAATACATGAACATGTAAGATGAATTTAATTAATTTTTTTTTTTTTTTTATTTGTAGTAAGGTGTCATTAGAGCTTGTGCCTGTTTGGGGACAATGATTCTCATCTTTTCTGTGAACTATTCACAAGATTGGTTTTGGAAGTCTTCACTGTAGTTTAATACTGTAGTTTCAATATTGGAGGGAAAAGAATTGGTGATTAGTATTTTGTATCTTTAAGATTTGGATTTGGATTTGAAGAATGCAATTATATTCTATTCAGTTTCTGATTGTTTACTGTTTTGTAAACTAAAAATATCACAGGTCATGAAGGGATTGGATCATCATATATGTAACAAAAGTTTTAGTTTAAAGATACTGAGAAGTAGAATTGTAAGGGTCAAAAAACAAATACCAATTAATTATGATCTAACATCTGGAAATCTTTAGCGTTTTGGTTTGGATTTTTTTTAATATACTTAGGGATTTTTTTGAATCAGAAATTTTATTCTTTGAGCACTCTGTGGTTTTTGTTATATATATTTTGGAAGTAAGTTGTTATACCCCCAAAAGTTCACTGTCTTTATTAATTTCCATTTTTGCTTAAAATACTTACTGTGAAGGAAATTTGTGAGTCTAAATGTTTCTTGCTGTAGACATGCTAAATGGTGTCGCGTCTAACTTTGTTCATTGAATTTCGTCTGTGAGCCAGAAATGCAACTGGCTTAGTGTCTTATTGTCCCCAGGAGTCCTACTGTTCAGAGTAGGTAGTGTTGAACCTGATTTTTTTTTTTTTTTCCCCCAAGAGCAATTTGATTTACATAGTGTCTTTATTAAGTCAAACAGAAATGTTTTGACAGTTATTAGCAAGACACATCAAATAACTGCATTTATGGCAGCTGAACTTTTTTTGCTTTTGCTGTAGATTTGTTAAATTTGTTATAAACAACTTACATTTAAAAGACACTTAGCATAGTAAGATAGAAGCTGTTGGAAGTGGGGAAGAATGAAGGAGGCAACATGGTTAAAAGAATCGATGCTTAACAAATTGACAAATCAGTAGGTACTTGTTTATATTCCAGAAGATCACAGGTGAAAACAAAGGGAAAAACTTCAGTTATGTGACATCAAGCTGAGCTTAGTCTTGTAGAAAGAAACCATCTAAAAAAGCCACAGTTTGTAAGCTGCTGTACTCTGAATTGTTTGTGTTTGAATTCCACTTCACTCATAGGAATTCTGCTTAACAAAAGGGATGAGATTTGCAAAATCTGCATGCTGTTTATTTAACTCTATTGTATTTTACACCTGTATTGGGAAACAGAAACCAATATTGAGCTGAGTACTCTCTCCTTGTATTTAGGATACCTTAGGTTTTTGCTCTGTACACACGATTGCAGTGAAATCTTTCATTAGGGCTTGAGGGGAGGAGAGGACTGTATAAATGATGGTGACTACCTCTGTCATTTGTGTACTGGTTCAAGAGAGGCCAGTGACAGCACAAACAAAACACAGGTGGGAGGAATTCCAGACAAGTGTGTAAGGACCCTGAGGAAGCCCAAAGCTATACAGCGGGTTGTAGAGGGAGTCAAACTTTAAAAGATCTTCCCCAACAGAATTGGAAGTGGTATGGAAGCCCTGAGGGCTGGACTCACTCAGTAGAAAGTGCTGGCTGCATGCTATGGTGCTTTATTTTGTTAGACGTAGCTTGTTGACTCGACACAGATTGCAGTGTTTCACTCAGTGAAAATATGCTGTTGTCTTCTCCAAAACTTGAGGTAGTCCCTGTCCTTATGAATTGGTGCGTCAGCTTTCTCCCCTGAAATACTGCTGCTGTTTCTATGAAAGAAGTTGTACTTGCTGCATTGATACTAGGGGTTCATATTTTGCAGCATTATCCATATTGAGAATTCTGCTGCCATCGCTGGAGTCATCTCAGTCACAGTAACTATTTAAGATTTTTTGGAAAAGCTAATTTATCACAGATAAAGCTCTTAAAAGTCAGCATGCAAATAATTAATCACTCAATTTCTTCCCACCCATAACTTGCCAAAATTGCCTTCATTTTACTATATTATTTCATCATAGTTGCAACCAATATAGGGCTGAAAATAAACATTTTTTTTTCCAGTGTAAAAAATTACTGCCCTTTTTTTATTTGTTTAGCTGAATAAAGGTGAAACTTAGAAATTTTGGCAAGGAAGTAGATGTAGTTGCGACTTGTGTCTGTAATCAAACCCATAATTTTAAAATGTTTTTTCCACGTGCTTTAAAGATGAGTGTGCCTCTGTGTGTGCAGGTGTGCACGCATTCATGGGGAGAGATTGCAATCTTACGATACACATCTGGGAGAAGATTGGCTGGATGGTAGTAGCTGAAAAGTAATTTTTTTAGCACTGTCTGTAACTATGCCTTAGAGATTGAGTAGAACTCAAGTCCTACCCATTTTTGTGACTACATTGTCTGTTTTCTGCTTATCTGACGTTACAGATGTACTGAGACGGTTACAGATTGTTCTGTAATAATTGTCAGAGACAGTTAAACCAATACAGAAGTCAGTCAGTATTAAATACAGAATAAAAATTACAAATGCATTTTAAATACATTTTATAATTATATAAGTTAGATTTTTTTTTACAATCTATTCATTATTATCTTGCAAATCAAATACTTTCCTATACAATGTTGCTGAGATAGAAATTTCAGTGGGCCATTGACATACTAATCCATCCCTGCATAATCTTACCTTTAGTTCAGCAATAGACTATTTAGAGAATGTTTGAGACACTGTTATTGCTATTACTTCAGGAATGGTATTTTTTATATTTGTGACTACAAATAAAATATTTGATTAGTGACTGTGGTTTCATAAAAAATAAATTATCAACTTCCTTTACATACACTAAAATAGGCATTGCTCCTTACGTTGACCAAATATGTAAAAACTTTTTTGAATAGACAATCTAGTATAGGAGATCTTAAGATGTAACAATTCACTTTACACTCCTTCTTAAACAGCAGTGATGTCAACATCACTGTCTAGTAAAATATTTTGCATTTATTTTCTTTGACACTGCTTTTTAGTTACAATAAGGTCATCTTTTCCTCGTCACTTGCAGTTAG
The DNA here is from genome assembly GCF_964188355.1 of Buteo buteo. Taxonomy (NCBI): domain Eukaryota; kingdom Metazoa; phylum Chordata; class Aves; order Accipitriformes; family Accipitridae; genus Buteo; species Buteo buteo. The sequence continues at coordinate 25,638,513 of NC_134185.1, forward strand.
AAAAATTTTTGAGAGTAAGTTGCAGAAGACTGAGATTTGAGGGAAGTGTTCCAAGGAGATCTTTCATTCTGTGACATGGTTCATAACAGAAAGGATTGCAAAACTGTAATTTTAACACATTTCTGTTGAATTGTCAATTTAAGATGTCAGTTGTCATCTTGTCAGTTCCAAGATGTACCCTCTAAGGGATGTTAATTGCCTTTAGAGTTTTAAAATCGTTATGTTAGCTTAGCAGTAGGTGGTAGTAGCCTAGTTTCTTGAAGGACACCATACTGTTGGTGTCTGTTTTTTCTGAAGCTTTTACCTGGACCTTGATCTTGCAGTGAGAGCTGCAGAGAAACAAGCTGCATGAAGTCTTTGCACATTTGCCTTTTCATAGTAGAGGTGTGTATTACAAGATCTTCATCTTTGGATTTTCTGCAACTAGTATTACATGATGTCTCGTGGTATAATTAAAAGAAAATTTGATAAGAGAATGGGCTTGTTTTGTTAACTGATAGAATTTTGATTTTACCAGATTTGTTAACACATTTGCAGATTTTTATTAGCTACTTTCATTCTGTCCAAAGTCTGTATAGTGTAGATGCAGTTAGTACATGATTATGCAAGCAAATATAAAAACTATTGTATATTCTATTTCTGTTTCTAAGGGTGGGTGGGGGAAGTGTTAAATTGATTGTTGTGTTTCAAACTGTGGTCTGTTCTGCCAGCAGCTAGAACGTGATCAATTAAATGAGGCATATGAAAGGCATTGCTGTTGCACATTGGTAAAGAAAAATTACAAGTATGGTAATATTAAGGCATAAAGATATGCTATAGAAATTGTTGGGATTAAATTTAACTCCACGAAAGCAAGGACATTCAGTGCTGCATTATTGGTATATTATATCAAAATTATAGATGAATGTCTTTCATTAATGCTAAGAAAATAACGTCAAGTTTAGTAAGGACAAAATGTAACCTAATCAGAAGTAAACTTTCATTAAAAAAGATGTGCGATCGTGAAATTTCATTAGTCTTCTGAAAGTAAAACTGAAGTATAGTTTAATTAGCAGTTAAACTGTTGGGCAGGTTAGTTAGTTTTTCCCACCTTAATGTTGTGCTTTCATTTCTACTTGTCTTACTGTACTTGCTAGAAAACCTGAATCATTACTATGACAACTGACATTTCAAATTTTTCACAAGCTTCTAGTAATGTAACATTTCTCCACACATCTTGCGATTCTGAAATATTTCTCCAGGAGCATATCGAAGGGAAAACGTTAGCTGTTTCCTACAGCAGTGCTCCCCAGGGCCTTCTCTGGGCGCCAGCAGCCGGGTGAAACCATCGTGGTCGGAGCCGTGGAAGCAGCACTGCTCCTGCAGCGCAGGCACAAGCAGGTTTCTCAGCTGCTGCCAGCAGTGTTTGAGAAGTAAGAGACAGAGATAGAAAAGCGTCACCCGTAAGGCCCCTAATAACTGAAGAGGGCTGTGCAGCACACTAAACGACTTGCCTTTTGAAAAGAAGTGTGGTCAAATCCCATTAAAGCTGTTCTTCTAAAAAGATATTAATGAACTTTCATTAGTGCCATTGTTCTGCAGTTTTTTAAGTAATAGGAATTAATTGAAAAAGCAACTGGAGCATGTTACCTAATTCCTAAAAAATCATGTATCAAAGCATGATAGATTAATAAAAAACATTAGACAGTCATTATGTACACACATTTGTATTCTGCACTCGTACTCGCAGCGTATGTGTGGGCGATGAGGTTGTGCCAGTCATTGTGCAACTGAAGTAGCAGAGGGGTTTGTAAAGAAGATTAGAGTTGGCTTCTCGAGTGGATTCAGAGTACTTCAAAGGATGCATAGGAAGTGAGGGAGAAGAGTTGTCAATAGTGGCTCTGCGAAAGAGATCAGATCGCATCTCCTTGTAAAGAGGAGTTTCAGTTTAAGATCACTATAGAGTAAAGCACTTCCATGTAACTCGAGTGTAAACTAGCGCTGCTTCTTAAGAATTACCTCAAAGATTTGTATGGGGCAGTAGGGAAGAGGAGATACTCATGTTTGAGGATTGCCTTCCCTTCCCTGCGTTTTGAGCTGGGGAGCAGTGGGGCTGAGGGGAGGGAGAGCTCCGAGACCTGTGTGACAGGAGAACTGTAAGCCTCTAAGGAGGTGTCATGTAACCTTCCAGCCTAGGGATCCTCTTAGGCACTGACAAGCTGCTTCTCCCTTCTGCCTGGCTGGGGTTATGAACAGTTTCCAGGGCTTGCTTGGGAGCACCGTGGTAACAGGATTTTATGATCTCGGAATGAATTTTTCCTTTGCTGCCCGAGTGGCTTGGGTAACGTATGGTTTGGGAGCAGGGTATGTGGGGGTGTTTATTTTTTTGCTTTTAACCTAAAGGCTGTACTAGATTGTAACAATGCCTTTTTTGTTTTTTCCTCTTTCACAGCTCTAAAGCTGCACAGTAAATATAGTGATTTCAGAATTTTTCAGGTTTCTGTTAAGAACTGCGTTAGGAAAGACCTCTTTTATAGGAGCGAAGAAATTGTTTGGGTACAGTAAAGTTCTGTTTGCTGTTGCACACCTGTTGCTCCCGTGCTGGGATCGCTAAATACGATTGAGGAAGAATCATCAAGACCTTCTAGTGATTGCAACAAACTGCAAAGAATATGTGGTCCGTAGTGGACAAATTACCGGAAGGTACTTTTGTTGTGTACGGCATCCTGTGGCAATGAGTTCCACAATTTATTAAACATTGTGTGAAGTGCCTCTGCCTTTGTTTTAAGCATGTTTGAGTATTATTTTCCTTCGTTGCCTACTTGTTCTTGTTTCTGTGGGAAACTGGGAAATACTCTCTGTTCAGGCTTTGCATAGTTTTCAAACATGATGCATAATTTGGAAGGTGTCAGTTAGATCTTCTGTTGTTTGTTTCCCTTCTGAGTTTATTCTTGTTTTAAAACTATACCTTTTACCATACTTACTGTTCCCTCTGCTACCTTTTTTGTTACACTATATCTTTGGGTAAGGACAGCCACAACTGCATTATTCAGATACTAGAAAATGGTATTTGTGGAGTTTTGGAGAGAAAAAAATGTCGAAGAGTAGATTTTCTGCAAATTCTAGAGAGGTCAAAGCAAGAAAATTTCCATTGTCTTAAATGGACTTTTATTCAGGTTCTGAGTTTTACATTTTGAGGTCCAGGGAGTTCTGGCTTAATCTCTGCTTGTGCAGCATCTTTATATGCCTGTTGGAGAAAATATTTGGGCCAATACTGCATCTTTTCAGCTATTTTGTTAAGTGTTCTAGAGACAAATCAGACTGGTAAAGGGCAGTACACACTCAAATGCTGTTACTTAAAATCTAGCTAATGTCTGGAATTACTTTCAAGATTTTTTTTTTTATTGCTATTACGCACAGTTTTCTAAAGTATCTGTCACTTGGGCATCTGAAGCTTTATTATCTGTACGTGCTATAAATTGGACAAGTTTTTTCGTGAATGATATAAAATCAAAGAGGGAGAGCAATATCATCACTTAACTAACATCTTGATTATAATAAGATAAAACAAAAGAAGAAATGCACTAGCCTTCAACTGCTTTTATGCTTGGTATCTACAGATATTTTTACCTTTATAACCCAGATCTATATTAGATAGATAGAAATAAAGACTATTTAAGTTTCTTTTATATTTAGATTTTTAATTTGTCTGTAAAAAAGTTTCTTTACATATTTGTTTGGACCTCTTTTTAAAAGGCTTGCCTACTGTGCTGTTTATACAACAGTATCATTAAAGCAGTAATCAAGAAAGGGCTTAACTCTGGAATTAATATTTAATTGCTTCTGTAGAACATTGCTCACATATCATTTGTTGTGTTTCTTTGACAGTGACAGAATGGTTCCTTTATTTTCTGTTGGGGAACCGTGATAACGAACCTGTAGTTAAGGGTTTCTTCAGGGTCCTGTCACTGGGGGGAGAGGGGTTGCACGCTCCTAAGACAGCAGAAGCTCTGCTGGTGGGGCCTGTTTGATCTCCCTTGCTTCATGCTACATCTGTGTCTTGTACCAGCAGGTATAAAGTCTCACTTTAATTATAAACACTTTGTCATTGCTTCTATCTGAGACAGTGTTCAGATTTGCACTTTTAATTTCATTTAGCTTGTATGCAGCAGCTAGCTTTTTAGTACTTGGGTATTGAGGGACTAGAAAGATTTGGGATATTCCTATACAATAAAAATAAAAATCTGTTCTTATAATTTACTCCTGCCCCATGCACACTTCCATAATTTTTGCTGTTAATATTGGGAAACTAAATTACAAACTTTTAGGATCTGTATAATCTTTCCCTTAAGCCAGTGACTAGAATAATTATTTTCATTGGTTTTTATCCCTCAAAAGCATAAAATATTTTTCATTGTTCTCTCAAGAAAATAAGGGCAGGAGACATGGTGTTAAAATGCAACAAATGAAGTCTAATCAGATCCTGGAAACAGAGGCGTTTCTCAGGTAGACTTCAGGATCCTGCCTGGGTCCCTCAGCTATGAGCTCTGGCTTCAGTGAAAGAATATACTCCCAGGAAAAGTGGCAAGGAGAAATCTAAGCAGTCTGTGAGAGGAAAATACTCCATTACAGTTGTCTTTGACTCTTTTAATTCCCTATGCTATTCTAGGTCAGCAAAATTTCAGCCCTACTGCCATGGTCTTATGTTATTCTTATCCAAAAAATCTCTCCGTTTGGACCAAGTAAAGATAACCGTGGCTAAATACATACTGTAGGGAAGATGCATTCTGTGGCACAACACGAAGCCCTATCTGCATCCTGGGAACATTTTGGGATAAAGCTTCTAAGCAGAGGACAGGTGAAGTTGTGGCAAGCTGTCTGGTTGAGGGACTAGGACTGCAGGTTGGTTTGTGGAAAACTTGTCTGCCTTGCTGTCTGGAGAAAGTGTAATCTCTTCTGCAATGGGATGTGAGACTAAGTTATACCGATACCAAGCGTATCCATTCTCTGCGTATCAAATGGGAGGTTTGCATTGGTCAGTCAGAGTTTTACATGACAGATGATGGAAAAATTACAGAATTTTAAGGAATCCATTTTTCATGAAGAAAAGTTTTAGTAGACAGATCTTAATAAGCAGCACTAAGAAGATGAGAGGCATAACTTGCCCCCTGGGAAACTCCTTCCAATCAGTGCCGTGTGTGCAGAAAATTACAAGCCTGGAATTCACAGCCTGAGATGATTCTTATGCTGTCTGCAGAACTAGTAAAGACTCTTGATTAATTTAACATATGTGGATTTGGAAAGGTGCGGAGGGGTAGGATTTCTGAGTTGTGGAGGACTTTGCACTAGAAGTTTACTGAGGAGACTTTTGTATTTGGAAGATGTGTTCTTAGCTGAATTTATTGCCAGTAGCAGTGTAGGTGGAATGGAAACTTCTTCTCTTTTCTTACCTTGATTCGGTATAATTTAGAAGCGATGTTTAGACTAGGAGGGTGACTCCTGCTAGTAGCGTGACATTACATAATGAATGGATCATATCTACCTTTCAGGTGGAATAAGCAACTGGTTTGACTTTGACCTCATAATAAAGGGAATTTGTTGTTGGACTTTGCCTGGCCTGAATAAGGAAGTAGTCCATAAAGAAGGAAAACATTCTTTAATGTTTTTGTACCGCAAAGATTTTCCTGTCTTTTTTTTCAGGGGGAAAAAGAAAAAAGCATGAACTGTAAAAAATTATTTGTCACTTCACTGGCATCTGAGACAGGTAAAGGTTTAAAGAGAGAGAATGAAATAGTCTTTCATTGGGCAAAGAAGAAAAGATTTATGTACTCACAGAGCAATGAATTCCATCAGTACTATGGAGGTATTTTTATCTTGTTAGGATTAGTCAATTTAACTTTAGACATAATCTGAATTTAAAATAGAATTAAACTTATAACAGCATTTTGTCTCCTTTACAGGTTTGCTGGTCCTCTGACACATTTCAGAATGCCGCTGGTAAAAAGGAACATAGACCCCAGGCACCTGTGCCACACAGCTCTGCCCCGAGGTATCAAGAATGAACTGGAATGTGTCACCAATATCTCCTTGGCAAATATAATCAGACAACTGAGTAGTCTCAGTAAGTACAATGTCCTAATAGCTGTATTTAGAACTAATATATTTTACAGACACAGTTTTTGTGGTTGAAGTAGGAACACTTTTTCAAATTCTCAGTAGAAAATTGTGGCTGCTCCTTGAATGTACTCCTTTTGTGGCTAATGACTAGCATGGACTTCTGTGAAAGAAAGCTAGGAATTTTTCCAGCAGCACATCTTAAAACTTTTCAGCCATATAGTTCTGTTACCAGTGAAATGTGACAGAAAAAGATATCTCGTAGTTAATGAAGTCAGTAATTGCTAACCTTAGAGCAATTCTTGAGTAGGGAATATGACATAGTGAGGAACGTATCACTGGTTACTTAATTCTTGTAACTTAAACCCTTGGTCATGTTGTGGTCATTCAGAAAAAAAAGTAGTTGCCTTTTAAAATAATAAACTCAGAAATGTAATTATTACATAGTATTTCAAACAGGTAAAGATTTTTCTTCCTTCTTCTCCCTTCTGTCAACAATTTTTCCCTCGGTGCATTTGAGAGGAGTGAATACTTCTCAGGCTCTAGAATTCTGAAGGAGTTTTTCTGGAAAGGCTGGTTTCTGGGTTGTTTTTTCTTTGCGTTATGGCAACTTTAACAAGTTGTCAGATGCACCAGCATGATAGCATTTTGAATTTCCAATACTACAGGCACTTCTTAACCACTAGGACATTAGTAAGACTACCAACACATTAAATATTAAAATGTGCATGTATATACATCTACAGTGTGAAAAACCTTTCAGCTCCATCAGTACCTTACAGTCATAGGTGATGTAGCCTAATTTGTTAATTAGATTGATTTAGTTATTGGTTTGATGGTATACTGTATGGTGACTGTTTTGGCAGCCTTTCAAAGGTGTTAGGGTGCTATTAGGTTGAAGACTCTAATTGAGGACACTGAATTATGCAATCAAGACAGGAATGCTTACAGCACATAACTATGAACATTATTAGTATAGCTGCTGCAACAGCAAGGAAAATAACTATGTAAATTCTTTTCAGTGAACCAAGAGCATATCAGATTAGGATGCAGTATATGATCACCATCTGTGGTCTTGCTTCATTCCGCCAAAAGCCCTTCTCAGACTAGCCGTTTGTGTACTAGCCTCCCCTTCCAAGTCATTCTTATTAATAGTGAATTCATATATTTTAGTTTGCTTGTTTTAAAAATTCTCATTTAATTATATACTCCATCTAGGGGAATTGCCTTTTGTAGGTGGCATACCAAATTTACATTTGATATTTTCATTTGGAAGTTTCATTTGACCTTAAAAAAAAACAACCAACACAAATCACTTGGTTTTTCAATTTTGAAGAAAAAGCCAACTTCTAACTCAACATCAGGGTCTCAGTACTTACCTATTGAGATTCGGCTGCCTTTGCTGTGTTTTCTTGGTATACAGAGCTTATGCCTGACATTGTGTGTACAGGTGCTCAGGAGGAGGTCAGGATGAAGCAATACCAGAACAGAAAGAACTCAATTAAGGGAGGAAAAGAGTATTGAAGAATATCCATTGAATGCTCCCACATTTGTTATATGGCTTGCCTAATGTATAGCACAGAGAAATAATTTCAAGGGAATGTAACCGTAATTATGTAAACTCATTTTCTGTAAAAGGAACGTGGTTCTACGTGAAGTGTACTTACATAGGGATGAGCCCTAAATTAGGTGTTTTCACTTGAGAGGAGTTTCTGTCATGAACTTGTGACTCACTAGTGGTCAAAAAGGCATGCAATGTTGGAAATGACAAGGAAGGTAAAACAGGAGGGAAAATGCACTGGCTTACTCTGCGACAGCAAGCCCAGAATAGGTCATTCAGAATTTTTTATAAGTAAGTTAAACACTGGTGAGCAGGACCTGTTACTTCAATCTTTTGTTCTTCCCTCTAAACAGCATCATGGTGTTTGTAGGTTTTCTATGGTAGTGTTTATACCAACTGAAGTAAGTTTTTGGTTTATACTGTGTGTGTTTTCAACAAAAAAAATTTTTTTCTACAATTAAATAAAACACGTTTTGCAAAATAATCCTTATTTCTCAGCAACATTAAGAATTACTCTATAAAAATGGAGATGGTGTTACAACGGTATGAGTACCTGTGAAAGTATTTTGTTCCAGAATTCTTTTAGCTTTTCTGCCTGTTTGTGCTAGTAGCAATACAAATTCAAAAAGATTTGGGAGTTCTGGTATAGGAATTTTCTCTCTCATGTGCTTAAACCCAAATAACCGGTCTTCACTTGGTGTGTCACTGTTACTGGTGTACAGCGAGGCCTGCTGACATGCAGATAAATTTTAGTAGTTGCCTGTGAGTCATAGCCAGCAGGCATGGTTTTGCAGCAGTCCCCTGGCAACCACCTTCTCTGCAGGCCTTGCCTTTTTGTTTTGTATGGATAATGTGTATGTTTGAGAATCAGCCTTTAAGTTGTAGATGAAACGAGGCTTCGCTCTGAGAGCGGAAACTGAGTGTTCTGGTTGGGTTTCATTTCCTTTAAACTAAAGCTGCTTTTGCTTTTGATGGTGAAGTTATGCAAATTTAAATGAGTGGTCTTTGACCTGATTAGCACTTAGTTGTTTCTGCCTCTAAGATTTTTCACTTACCAGCCCTCAAAGAGAGGATTAATCTCCTGCCATTATGACTCTCAAGACCAACCATTCTTAACCTTTCTTCTGATATGATAGGGACAAAGAGCGCTGTGACGGAATTAGAGCCTCCGGTACTTTAAATGATACTGAAAACCATTATTTGGAAAAGCTAAGCGTAGAGTTTTGTCATGTATGTCATTAGATCTCCCTTCTTGGAGGTACTAATAACTTGACTGGATTAGTCAAGCAACTGGATCTAACTGGATCTGCTTTGAGCAGGGTGTTGGACTAGATGACTTCTGGAGGTCTTTTCAACCTGAACAGGACTGTGTTCCTATGACCTTGGATACTATGTGTAAGTAGGACATGCTTGCAGAAACAATACCTATTAAATGACAGGAATTCTATTTTCCTGTGTTTTAATGTAAAATGAAAAGAGCTTTACATCAGTATGTCAGCAATAGCTGCTATGTGTCTCCACACAAATTCTCAATCCTTTCATAGTTTATTTGATGTGTTGCTTTTAATTGTTCAGTTTGAGAAATTTTTTGACCTTTAAAAGAAGTAGAGATGAAAGGATGAAATATTTATTTCTGCTTTGAGTGATAGTCCTTGCCTTTCTCCCTGGAGCATGAAAACACATCATTCTGTCTTGATCCAACATACAAAATTGCCAGTAAGTAATTTTTTCCCTGTCTATTCCCAGTCTTCTCTAGCTTAATAAAAGGATCTCTCTTCTGACAGCTTTTCTTAGCACTGTGGCAACAGAAACTCTCTGGACAACAGCAACAGCTGTTCTAGTTTCCTAGCCATTCTTCCCTGTATTTCTTGCTTTCTGACTGTATCTGTTTTGGAGAAGTGCTTACATATTTTTTTCAGCAATATTGCAGATATGTTAGTACTCCAGTACTGCCTGAGTTGGTATATGTTGGTGTATGTCAGCCCATAGCATTCCAGCATACATGAAACACAACTGATAGCACTGTGTAGCTGTGCCATTGTTAGAAGATGGATAAATAGTTCTCTTGTGTGAATGTAACCTCCTCATTTTGTTCACAGCTATTGACCCATCTTGTTTTTCCTTTTATTCAGCTGTTCCCTGTACACAGAATCTCAGTACCACATAAGAAACCTAACTGATGAGGTTTGTTCTTGGCCCCAGTCTCTGACACCTCCATCTTGGGAGGACAACATTTCTCCTTTTGAGTGTGTTCCTTTAATGAATATTTATATTGCAGACATTCAGACTAGGCCTTTTATTCAATCATAGCAAGCTGTCATTTCCCTTTTTTTCTTCTACCTCTGTATAAAGAAAGAGAATGCTGTATAACTCTGTTTGCTAAGCTGGAGTGCCTTTTATGTTAGTGAAAACAATTTTCAATTAACATGGAACCCTCAGTAGCCCTTCCCCTCTTTCTATATTTTCTTCATACTATTTCCTGTTTCTACCATGTTCTCTTAGATAGTTATTTCTTTTCCTCACCCCTTATTTGTTAGTTTTCAGGAGTGAAACCCTGACTTTCGAGCATATTATTTTCCCCCGTTTTTCTTCCCTCTTAGATGCTTATAACTTTTCTTCCTTAATTTTGCTTACCATGCCATCCCCTAGAGGGTTTTAAACACTCATCTTGAAAGACATTTTCTCACCTTGGGCAAACCTTCAGTTTGCCATGGCTTAGAGTGTTAACATTCAATAAATAGGAAATGTTTCTCCATAAATACTTGCCAACAAGGTGTTTGGACTTCAACTAATCTTTAGAACCAGGCCTTTTCAGCTCAAAGACCAGCCTCTCTTTCTTCATCCTGTCTGGGCAACATCTTCAGCACATGGTGAGGCCCCTGCATGTTGCATGATCAGAGGTCGGTCTCTGCAGATCTGCAGCTAGACCTTCAGTCAGTAATTGAGAACCAGCAGGATCCCTATGCAGGTCCTGCCCTGGGAATCCTCCTTCTCACTGTGCTCACAAGCCTATTCAATAGTCTGTGAATTTTCTTCATTAGTCACCCTTCTTCCTTCGTTATTACTATGAGTGCCAGGGAACACTAAAGAAAGTGTTCTTATGAGGTAAGGGAACTGAAGGACTTGAAAACTAAAGGCTTACTCTGCTTTTCAGAGACCCCTGTCCCCTCAAAGACTTCTGTCTGATTGCTTGATGTTGTCTCCCTGGCAGTGGCAGTATTGGTAATGTGATGCTCTTTTGTCTCCACCTCAGATGGTAATGAGGGGATGAACAAATGGTCAGTAATTTCTCATTGAAAACAACTATGTGTTAGCAGAAAAAAGTCCTACCTGTCATTAATTCCTTGCCTCTATAGAGCAGTGAATTCAGGTGATATTAAAAAAGGAAAGGAAGAACAAGACTTCCCTGTGAAATGATCTTTAGGACTGGTGCTTTCAACATCAGGTCCAGCTCTCAGCAGTCTCTTTCACAGATTTCTGAATCCCTAATGGATAATCTCAGCCAGTTTACTTGATGCTGTCCTCAGTGGGAGATAAGAAATGATATCTCAGAGCTCCATGACTGGAGATTTTTGAAGGCTGACTTTTTCTTCTTGGATGTCAACAAGAAGCATCAGACCTGCTTCAGAGATGGCCTTTAACACAGTTTATTTGATACTTTTGATACCCTGATCAGGTTGTCTGATAAATGCCTGGTTCAATTTTGCTGGCTAAAGGAACCAAGTTATCTCTTCCTTACTCTGATATTCCTGCTAAAATCCTTAAATCCAGTCCTTGTGGACTTCCCTTAACCTTCATAATGGTAGCTTCCTAATTAGCATCACTGAACAATATTTAGTACATTGCTTTTCAGAGCTCACTCAGCCATAGCCACTAAAGTCTCAAGGATCTACCAAGGTTCTTATCTCCAAGCCTGGGAGACAGTTCAGTCTCCTAGCTTTTAGTCCATCTCCTAGCCACTGAACTGTTAAGATTGAAATGATCGTGATGAGAAACAAGCCTAGGGTTTCAGGTGAAACTCAGATATACCTTGATTTTTTTGCTAAATCATTCAATTAAATAAAATTAATGTAGTGAAGTTCTGAAGCTGAATCAACAGACAATGGATATGTTAAATTATGTGTCAGAATTAAAGGAGGAGGAAAAATGTATTAATAGACTTAGAATAACTTTCTTGTTTTGCTTTATAAAGGGACCCTGGGTATATATTGTTAGCGGCTTATGGGGTAACTAATTATTCTGAAAGAGTATTTTCTAATATATGCACTATATTGTGTAGGAAGGAACTATTCAGTTGTGAATAATGTAATTTTGAATAGTGTAAGTATATTGGGAAGGGATTGTGCAGTAGGACACGAGACAGGTTTTACAGCTGCTTTTGTCCTATGCTTTTATTTTTTAGGGCAAAAATGTTTAGTGTGTGAATGGGATTGAAATAATAGAAACCAAGGAATGATAGTGTATAGGTGGATAACAGACTGAATTCTTAGCTTATTCTTTCTGATGTTTTGTCAGTTTCTACATCTTTTAAAAAAATCAAATTGCCAAACCTATATTTTTAAACTGTAATATTTTGAGGTTTGTATATTTCAATATATCAATGTATTTACTATTTTAATATTTAAATAATGTTTAATAATATTAAATTTAATTATATAACACCTCATTATACATTGCGTTTAATAATGTCATGGCATATTTAATATATTAAACATTTTTATAATTTAATTCCAGTGATAAGTATGTTGGATTAGATTTTGTTTGTGTACATGTTAAGCCCCCCTCCCTGCTGACCTCCAGAAATTTGACAGATTAGTTAAGGCAAAGTTAATTAAGATTAATACTTTTGGCAACTTTGGACAACTGTCTCATTCTGATTTTCCTGCTTGATGCATCTTGCATTGGCTTGAGATTTACCAGTCATCCTCTTGGATTTCCAACAAATGATGCTGTTTTATGGCATTGAGCACTTTAGGTGCTCAATTTATTTATCTAGATAGCTACTTAAAATTTAGACCATGGTTCCTAGAGTCTGCTGATGCCATAATCAATATGCAGGATGCTGTTTCAGGCTTAGATGCAGTTGAATAGTTTGGAACTCTGTTTCTTTAAAAATGCAAAAGGATAGTAAAGAAGTGGCTTCTTCCACAAGTCCTGCTTCAGGACCTGTGTCCCACTCCTTGTCTGAGAGCGTGTAACTAAATCTGCTGGTAACTGATCTACTGTTGTAAAATGATTAATTTAAATGCCCTTTCCTTAAGGTTTGCTACTGGATACAGCATAGAGAATGCGTACTTCAGGTGAATTTAAAGACTGGAGTTTTGAGGGGACTGCTAATTTATGCCCTGATCTGGCAGCATGTTAGCATGGTTCTAGCAATTTGTACAACACAATATATAAGACTTGTAAGACAACTCTTTGCCATGCTTTGTTTAATTAGCCTGAAATAAGGTTCAGGTTCACCTTACATGGTGATTGTAGTTGACTTCCGTATCTGATACATACCCAGTCCCTCAGAACAAGACAAAAATAACCTTTCTTTTACCTTAGTATCCCCTCATGTTAGTGTATTGCATAGTTAGAAATTATTCATTTGTGCATGGAAGCCAATGCTTGACAAATATTTAAGAAATTAAGGGGGGAAATTAGGAGATAAAACAATTTAAGAGAAACAAATGGTGAAAGAGGAGAGCTGTAAAACTGATCAGTTGTTTTTTTCAGATTTTATAAGCCATTGTACACTTGCTGCCATGGTAATGAACAGGAGTGGATGATACGTGTTTTGGTGGTCTTAATTTAAAAAAAATGAGGAAGGCAGTGAGCAGTATTATTTTTATTCTATTTTCAGCTAGTAGCTACTAGCTAGTATTCTATTTTCAGCTCATACGTCTGTTTTAAATATCAGGAAAATAATTGTTAAAAAAAGACTATCAAAATACATGCACATTCTTAGGGGAGGAAGGACAACATGTTGCTTCCAAGACATTTTATATCGCTGTCACAAAAAATGATATTGACTGACACCAGAGGGAGCTGCATTCCTGTATCCCTTTCTTACTGAAGGGTTAATTGTGAATAGAGCCCTTTGAGACAAGACAAAAGTTGTGAAAAGAATAATGAGGTGAATAATACATTCCTTAATTAAAAATAAATAATAATGTTTCCTCTTATTTAAATGAAAAAAACTTGTGCTCTCTTAATAAAAATAAATGCCAGTATGATGGACTGAGAGAACAGCTAGTAATATTGGAGGAATATGGCTTGTCTTTTGAAAATGACAAATTTTTGTATATTTCTGGTCAATTTAGCAAGTTTTGCAAATACAGTAAAATAAGCTTTTTACAGATGTTAAAATAATTTATTTACAGAAGTCTATATTGTCATTTGATTTAATAAGCAAATGAAGATCACTGGTCTTTCTAAGCTTGTATTATGTATCCAGCTGTGACCAAGATCCTAGGGCGTTATTATTTTAATTGTCATAGTCAGCTGTCATTCGCTTTATTGTACTGCATGATAGGACTAGAGTTTTTCATCAAGCAGTCCCATAATGATGTAAATTTTCTGAAATGTTAATAATACTTTAGAATATCCATTCTATATAATGGAATTAATTTTGATTCCTTACTCTTCTAACATATTACCCATAAATTAAGTAGAGTGAGATCAGCTTTGTTTACTAATGTATTTTTATCATACTTTTTTTTTTACTTATTTGAGTTTGTGACACTTTGTTCAGTGTTATCACCTGTAATCGTTATCTTTTGTAATCCATGCAAAATTGAAGATATATTCATATAGAATACACACAGAGACAGCAACATAAACAAATACTGGTTTATAGATGTTGTATACATATATACATTCACATTCAGTATTCTTTTGAACAAAGTTGTACATTTCACTAAAAGCAAACATTTTGCTGTGCTTGAAAAAGCATTAGTTAAATATACTTCAGGCTAAATAAAGAGGCTGCCAACGGGCATGTAGGTAGAGACGTTATGGTTGGCATACCACTTCAAACACGACAGGTTGTTTTTAATGTATTTCCCATTTGAGGATTAGTGTTCATAAACATAGGCAAATTATTCCTTGCAATATGTTTGTGGCTGTATGCAAGATAATGAAAAGATTTTTAAGACAGATTATTTGCAATTGGAGCTCATTAATGAGATAGATGAATTGTAAGCCTGATGAAATGATATAGATAAAACAAACTGTAGCCTTAAAATACACCTATAAAAGGGAAGTTACTGGATTTGGGACCCCTGCAATTTACTTTTTATTCTATACGTGAAATTTTACACTTGATTTTAATGCTAATTCACATGTCTCTGAATATTACATGAATTGTCTAATTAAAATGAACAGTATATCTGAATATATTATCTGAAATACATTAAATTTGTAGTAAATGTGTATTAAAAGTTTAGTAATCTTGCTCTTAGTGGATCACATTTTTAAATAATTTCTCTTGCTTCAGATACAGGTTAAAGAACATAAGCTTCTCAGAGTTTCAAGACATATATTAGAAAGTCTTATGTTAGATGAGTTGCCAGCTAAGTAGACTTTACTAACTTTCCATCTCTATTTTACTGTGGGCTGGAACTTAAAGATTCTAAGAATGGCTGCACCTTTGATCTGCTTCTCACTGTGGCTAATAGCAGATGCTCCAAGAATGAGAGCAAGGCAAGCGTGTACTATACTCCTACTAATCTCCCAGCCTCCAGCTCTTTCCAGCGTGGAAGCCTCTTCGACCAGCTGGGGTTTCTGTGTATTTACTAGTGGTCAGTGTGTTTCTTTTCCATTACTTAGTATCGTTGGCAAACTTTAATCTCCTTTTTTTTTCAGGTCATTTACGGGTATCTTGAATAGAATAGGTCCAGTACAGAAACCTATGAAAACTCACCTTCTCAACTGTGAAGTCCAGTGATTTACTCCTGTTTTGTACCTTTTGGGGAATTATATATCTGTGCCATGTTGCTTCTTTATTATGCCCCATCTGTTAAGTTTTCCTAAAAAGCTTTGATTAAGGATTTTCAAAACTCTCTTGGATATCTAACTAGGTCATAGTCTCTCCATCCATGTGCCTATAAACCCTTCAGAGATTTCACTTTAAAAAAGCTTTGTTGTCTCTTCTCTAACGAGTCATCCAGGTGTCTACTAATTCAGTTCTTCATAGTGATTTATACTAACTTGTCTGGATGTCGGGCTTACAGGCTTGTAGC
This sequence comes from Buteo buteo, assembly GCF_964188355.1. NCBI lineage: Eukaryota > Metazoa > Chordata > Aves > Accipitriformes > Accipitridae > Buteo > Buteo buteo. The sequence continues at coordinate 25,654,395 of NC_134185.1, forward strand.
TCTCAAGATGTTCCATGAAAAAATTTTTGAACCTTACTGTTGTGCTTGCCACCCTTCAGTGTGTATTAAGGAGACTTACAAATTGTTACTAATATTTTAGGGGTCATTTTGTCAATTTAGTTTTGTAATTTTTACATAGTCCCTTCAGTTTCTTTGAGCCTCCCACAGAGAGTTCTGGCAGGAGGGTCTCGCCAGTTCCTTTCACTGAACACCAGTGGAAAGTGTTAAATTAGCTTGTCCACAGGGGTCTTGTCTTCTCTGAGTACTCCTTTATACCTTCATTACCAGCTGGCTCTACAGACTCCGTGGAAGGCTTTCTTGCTCCTCACGTATTTGCAGGAATATTTATTATTAGTTTGCTAGTTGTTCCTCAGGCTAGTTTTTGGGTTTTATGTTTAATATGCCAGAATTTATGATCCTTTCTATTTTCTTCATCTGTACATTTCTTCTATTACCCCCTTTTATATTCTGTTGTTTATAGTCATGCTGGTTTTCTATTGCTATTACCTAAGTCTTAATAAATGGTATGCACTGGCCTTGTGCTTACTCCATAGTATCTTTAAGTAGATTCCACAGCACCTGTAGGGATTGAATTTTTGTCCTTTTGATGTGTGTTTTTAAAAAAGTCCTCATTTTTATGTATACTGCAAGATGTATTGTTCACCAAAGGCAAAATTTTCATAACTATTCTTTCCTATGGTACCTATCAGAACTTGTGTGCGGACCAGGCAGTTAGAAATTTGTGAGATTTATACTTCCAAACCCAATGTAAGTGCACAAACAGTACACAGATTACATATGCACAGTACGGTAGAAAGTTTTAAAAGCTATCAAGTGGTATTTTAGAAATGTGGCTACAAATTTTGCTAGGCAGTCTGGTGGGTTTTTTCAGTGGCATTGGCAGACTACTCAAGTTGTAGGGGGGCATTAGAAGCACTATATGGAGTACTCTGTAGAAAAGAAACTTGTTACTGATCCTTTTCTCATGATATTTGAATCTCCTGCTCTTTTGGGCTAAATGTGTCATGGCCATTGAAGTGAACAAAGGAGATTCTTCTTTTACTTCAGACTATAAATTGGTCAGTTACTAGAATTTTGATCCTTCAACGTAGGATTTATTATTTTAGTGTGTGTTTTTTTGAATGGGCTGGTTCAAATTAACCTAGATGTAAATATCTGATCTTCTGTTTTGACAGGTACTCTGTACAGTAGGAGTGGAAGCTGTGCTTCATTTTGAGAAATGTTGAGATAAATTTCACTTGTAAAGATTAGTTATTGCTCATACAGGAGCAGCTCCAGGTGCTGGAAATCATCCTTTTATACATATCCAAGAAACTAATCAGTCTATTTTCTTGCTTATCAGCATAGTTAAATTAATTTATACCAGCTGAATATCTGGCCTGTAATGTACTAAATAATTTAATTTCTGATAAATAAATTACAAATTATTTATTTAACTTTTATTTACTTTTCTGAAGCATTCTTAATGGGCTCAGTAAGTACAGGTTGTTACAAGTGATACTCATGCATCTTAGATTTACTTAAAATAGAAATCTTTTTCAGGGCAAACTCATTTGGCTGTCTTGTAGTATGCTTGATTGTTTTTATTTTTTTTTTCATATTTCAGGTAAATATGCTGAAGATATATTTGGTGAACTTTTCAATGAAGCACACAGTTTCTCATTTAGAGTCAACTCCTTACAAGAACGTGTAGATCGCTTATCTGTCAGTGTTACACAACTCGATCCAAAGGAAGAAGAATGTAAGTTAACTCCTGGATTGAAGATTTCTTATTTTGTCACTCAGACACCATTGATAAGTGAAATGGAAATAATAATAGTTTAAATTATATTTATAAGAACACAGAGCAAAGCATCATGAGAAAGAGGTCTATTTCTATTTCTGCTACAGGTTTCTTTCACAGCCTTGTGCAGCTTTCTGAGCTCAACATTTTCATGGTTACTGAACAGTACTGTTACCAATGAATTTACATAAAAACTGCTACAGGAGTATGTGTCACTTCAGTAGTGTTATGTATTAGTGTTAATAATATTAATAATATGTAATATTATGTTAATGCTTGGAGATAAGTCTTTACTCTTTTTTTTTTTTAACCTTCCTACTAAATTCCTATGAGATCAGAACCATTTGTCCAAGTAGGGTTTTTGCATTTAACTTGTTACCATCTTACTTTCTCTATGAAGTTACAGTTCTATAGCTTCATTTATTGACACTATATATCCCCCTGGATTCTTCCTAAATAGCTTTAAGTGCTATAAATAATGGTTAGCACTGAGAAAACAAGTATTTCCAAAAGTCAATAAGGTATGGCTGACGCCTATAAGATAGAATTTGTATGGAATTTAAATGATGCATAGGCTTTGTGATGACTACAGTAACATAGACCACCTAATATGTAAATGCCGTGAAGCTTTTTTGCCTTCCTGCATATCTGTTGGTTACAGGTGGAACTATGAAAGGTCTTGTAACCCCAAACAGTTTTTGGGTGTTCTAGACTATATAGCTAAGACCTAGAAAGTAGAGCAACATCCTATCATGAAAAATAACTTCAGATTGTTTGTGGGATCCAATTTCAAAGTATAGAAAGCTGTTTCAGTTCTGAATGTCTAGGTATAACAGCTGTGTGTCATTCAGGAAAAATGAAGTGTCAAACAAGGAACATGGTCTTCAGGCTGTCTTTAGCTACTGATGTTGAAATTTCACTAATAGAAAACTTAAGCTAAGTTTTCATTCTGTATTTTGCATTACATTAATTTTAGAGCAGGTTTCGAATGACAGCTGTTCACAGCTAGTAGCCGATTTTCCACAACATCATGACTTGCCTAAGGGAATTCTTACATTAATGGGATTTTCCAAGTCTCTTGACAACTGAGCATACATCATACACATATACGTCTTTTTCCAATAAAATACCATGTTTACTATGATTGGATAATGACAAAAATCCTTTCTGTGTACAGTAACAAATTGTCAGCAATTGTAATCTTGTAAGAGCTGTAATACTCCAGAGTGTTAAATGTCATTTCTACGTTTACCCTTGGCAGTCTAGTTTTTGGTTTAAATCCGAATGGGATGTGTATTGATATGGCATATCTAATATGGCAACCATTCACAGGTCAGGAAAATGGAGAGACCATTTTAAGTCATTGAGTTAAAGCATCTAAGGATGTTACAGGATAGCAAGATGTAAATTGTACTTTCCTGTGTAAATGGCCTTTGACAAGTTTGGCTGTAGGTTTCAGTGCTAAATGTTCATAACTGTTTGATGTTAGAGAATTGCTAGAAATACTTTTAAATAGTATGTAGTCCCAAATACACCAGATCAATAACTTTTCACAGTACTATGCATACTGTAGCATTTGCTAAACTGTATAGCTAAAGAAAGGGACAGACACTGCAATTAAAGAAAACAGGGCTGAAAAGAGGTCTACTTGATCAAGTCCAGAGTGGCTAAGGGTGACCCAAATCTGATACCCTGGATTTGTCTCTCATGCCATAGAATAGCAGGGACTGCTAGTACTTCAGAGGAACACATGCAGTCCTCAGTGTCAGGAACTATTAAATGTCTATTTTTATTAACCTAAGAATATCCAGTCCTTGAGCCATACCCAGTGTTCCTTATTCACAAACGTCTGCCCAGAATGAGTCACCAGATGAGGACAAAGGAGATGAGAGGAAATTTGATACTATATTTCCTCAAAAATTAGGGATCAGAAAACTTTCTCCTTCAGTATCCTGTTTTGGGCTTGAAATTCAGAAATTCCTCACAAATACTTTCATTTTAATCCTGATCTGGGCTAAAATAGCTGGAGGATGTTAACGCATGAAGGTGTGGGAAAACATTTGGATTTACCTTTCTTAACCCTCTATGCAAGAATTAAGCAAATTTCAGTACTCAGCTAACAGCATGTGTAAAGCGGGCTATACTTGTAAAATGAGTCTCATTTGCTAGTTCTTTGCCAGGAGGCAGTAATAGAAAATTTAATGTGTTCCTTTGGGCCCATGCTATTACACAAGAGGAAGAAATTAAGGTTCATTTAAAGCTAAGTGGCATGAACGAAAATGGCCCAAGTCAGATTCATTGAATGAGGTGTAGATACTTGACAAGATGTTTCTGGTAGAGTCAAAGTAATAAAAAGCTCTGATTTTTTTTAATAGTCTGTGTGTTTTCTCATTTTGAATTATTGCAATATCTCTGTGAAAGAATAAAACCAAAAGAAAGCAAGCTTAGGATTGTATCCTGAAGGAACTAACTCCTGGTGCAGAATCTTTCTGTCATAGAAGAAGTACTATGAGCTTGGTTTTGTTTGAATTACTACACTGTTTTCAAATTCTTGATTTCTCAGAATTATTAATTTCATATTGTAATCGATTTTTTTACATTCTTTTTACATACATGTGTTTTTTCCCCTTCAGAAGAGATACTAAACTTGCATACAGATGAAAAAAAATCCTCTGCTTTTCTTCAGTAAACTGAACTTCATTTCAATTGTATGGGAAACTAGCCTATATTTATTCAAGAGTTATCATATCTGGGGTCTTTTTGGGACTGGAAAAACACATTCTTGCTATGAAGGTGAACTAAGGTTGATGGTTTCAGTAGCACTGCGATGTAAGATATCCTCATAAGTTAGAAAATAAACCCTAAGAGTATAGTTTCTTTGCAACCATTTTTAATTTCAGTATTGACTTTATAAATAACATTTCTAACTCTCTCCATATATATGCAAATTTTATAAGTACAACAATAGATTTTGTTAATCTACCACATTTTTGTGAATTTATTTGTGCCATTAAGCTTGAAGTACTGCTACAAGTAAATAGTTTCATATCTGTAGAAATCTGACAATTTTTAAAAGCATTTTAGCTTTTATGTTGTTTTTTTTTGAAATGTGGATACACAGTACAGCTCTGATGTACAAGGTAATGAAGTATTAGAAAACAGTTGTGTATCACTCAGGTAAATGATATCATGACTGAAAGAGAATTCATAAACTAAGACTTTATCCGTATATTTTGGTATTAATTTAGTGTTTCTTTAATATGAACTGCCTAATTCTATTTACATCTCAAACTGGAGAGGATTTTAATCTCAAAGGCAGTGTATCAAATTTTGATTTCTACAGCATATCTGTTACAACTGTGATAAGCAGCTTAAAAAAGTCGGTGGCTGAAGTGCTACGGGTGAGCCGCCTGGCATACTTCAGGAAAGGAATCAATGTTCTGAATTGTATTTCAGTAGGATTCTGGCTTTGAATACATGTGCTTGTTTTTTTCTAAACATTGTAGAAATACTGCCCTGTCATAAAAGGGATAGTAGTTTAGAAGTTTGCTGGGTTAATGCTAAAGAGAGATTTGACATTTTGCTATAGGCAAAAGAGATACCATCTGGTGGGGAGAAACCTAAAAAGCTTGACAGCTAATTGTGGTCTGTATACTTCTGAAAATGGGAGACTCAGTCAACTTTCAAATCAGGACACTCAGCCCATTGTGAGACTCAGAAGGAAAGGGTAGTAAATCCCATTTTAAGGGGCAGCTTACTGTCTCTAGCCTCTGAAGAGGAATTTGAGTATACGCCTCTGAAGAGGAATTTGGTGACTTGAGTATAAATGTAATCAAAGTTAAGAACAGGGACCACATGAAAATTGGGTCACGACCTCCATGTGTAATATGTTAATGTGGAGAATAACACTACTGTTAATTCATTCATAAGAATTTTTACTCCCAAAGTCAAATAAAGAAAAAGACTGTTAAATTAAATTGAATAGCAGGTCACTTTTCCTGGCACATCTCCACTTAATGAAAGTTGGATTTGAGTGTGCCTCCCTCTCAAAGATCTGTGCAGATAGGCTGAGCTCCAACTCCTCTCCATGCTTTTTCTCCAATTTTCTTAGCCCTTGATTCAATTTATGGATTATTTATTAAGTAAATCAGTTTTAAATTAGTGTGTCCAATGCTTAAGAGTTCAGTGGTAAAGCTGTGATACTGTATAATTTGTATTTTGTATATAAAAAGAGGGATCTGGACAAAATGTTGTTTGGTAAATAATGTGGTGGTTTTGTTGAGACTCACCAGCAGATTCACTGTTTGATGCAGCTGGGTGATTCACATCTTCCCTAACGGGCTGCTCGGGGCTCCCTGGTTCTACACGCTGCATTTAAAACAGCTTCTGAGTCCTCTTAAAATGATTGCTCTAACATTTACATCTTCTCTTTGTTTACATAGTAGTGAAGCTACATACATTCTCCATCCAAAGAGTGCTTGAGCTTTTATGGATTTTTTTAAATCAGTATTTCAGAAAATTTTTATTTCTTGTGTTGGGGACAAGCCCAAAGGAGAGTAGTTTCTGTTCTGCAGTAGTCTCTCTGCTTAGCAACTATTAAACCTGCAGTGACATCAGAAGTATTCTGATGGCAGAGAAACCTAATACGTGTGCGATTCTAGGCATTGTTGAAATGGATAATCATTAAAAATATATATATATGAAATAGAAATCAGACTTTGGGATGGCAGCATCTTTAGGAACTGAATCACACAAATCTTTATCTGAAGAGAATTTTTAACACCCCCCCCCCCAATTAATTACCTTTAAGTGGAATCTCATTACTAAGTTATTCATTTGATATTGTCATTCTTTCTTCCCTGCACTTTTCATATCACTGGGTAAGATTTTGAACAGAGAAAGGGAATTGTGGGCAAGTGAGTTCATTGATTTGTATATAATTTCCCATAGTCATTCAGCTCTTCAAGGAGTCATAGCTGTGGCATTCAAGATTTCATGGTCTTCAAAGCTGTCAGGATGAAATTCTGCAGAAAGTGTTGAAAGCGCAAGCTTTTAAAAGGAATATATATTATTTATTTATTTACGACCTTTAGGAGAATGGCATTTTTTGGCCTAGAACCTCATCATAAATTGTACATTGGAGTGAGTTTAAAAGAATTTAAAAAATCTAGTAACAGGTTTTTTTCTTCTGGTGAGGTTAAATAAAATGTTAATATTTAATATCTTTGAAATGTAAAAGTAGCTACTTTCTGTCAACACGCTCATGTGCTCCTCACCTGACTTTTACTGTGAAGTGGGGATTGCAGTTTAATGAGATGCTTAACAAGAGGTAAAACGTTATTATGGATATATATTACTGATGTGTTCTTTTATTTAATTTGTAGTTCAGCCCCAAAGAAATCCAGTTATTGTATCTTACTAGAGTGCAATTTAAATACCTTTTCTTTTTCCCAGTTCATTGTTGATTACAAATAAAAATGGACTGGCATCTCTTTTTCAAAGGCAAATGTACAGAAGATTGGTAGCTTAGCTTTCTGACAGAGATAAATTTCAATTATGTGGAAAATATTGTCATGTACAGAAGGTTAGACTGGCTCATACAATAGGTCTTTTCGTACAACTCAAACAACAGACACACTACAGATAAACTGGCATTTGTTCAGATTGTTGAATGAATGTTTAACTTAAATTGTGAACATCTCAGCATTTAAGGAAATTATTTCAGACCCCATTTTTTGTTCATTGCAGTAAACACAAGTGTTGCAGCAGATGGACTTTCAGGAAAATGTATCCATATGAAATTTGTGATCTTGGGTTATACGAAGGTTAGGAATTAGGCAACTGGAAGCTTAAATTTATCAGCATCAAGTCAAATACCTGCATCATTTCCAACTCCTCCTTCAGTGTCTCGTCTCTTCTCACACCTGAATTCATACATCCAATTTGCTTGACCTGTCCTCTTGCTGTGCCAGTTTGTCAATCAGCCAAAGCTAAGTGGCTGGATGACCAGCCAGGTTTTCACGTATTCTCCCCCCTGAGGTGGCAAGCCACGCAGGGCTTCTGTTTCTTAGCCAGCTGGCAAGCTAAACAAATGGCTTTGTAAGCCAAACTGTGCACAGCCCAGGATTACGCCGTGCTTGCCACATGGGATTTACCTGATCCCTGTCTGTAGGCGAGTTATATCGGTGTCATGATTCTCAGTACTTTGTGTGCCACGTCCTTTCATTTCCTTAGTAATGTTGCTGTAATGTAGTCAGTTGTTTTGAATAATGGCACGCTTTTCCGTGAATGCTGGTCATTGGATATCAGTGCAGGAAATGCTGTTAGCTGTTTGAAATTCCACAGCGTATGTTTTCTATGAAGACCTTTGCTACGTAGCTTAGTTTTAAAGAGAAAGTAATCTATGCTTATTGTTGGAGATTGATTATCCTCAGGTGTGTTATTCCCTTTTACCTGTTTTTTAAAAGTGGATATTTAAAGAAGAAAATGGAGATTATCAATTAGACCGGCTGTGTTTGCTCACTGAAGAGATCAAGGAATGATAATAAAGAGTTTATAGAACAGTGTACGTGTCACATACTCTATGAGCATTTTAATATTAAAACAAAGAACTGTATTTATTGCAATAAATTAATTTACTTCATTGCCTTCAGAATGGACACAGGTTCAAAGAGAAGTATACTAACTTTTGTTTTTGTTGGCATAGTCTCCAGTAAGTGACAGACAGTTTAAAGACTTGCAGGATTGCCAAGAAACTCTGAACAAGTACATTTGGTGACATTTGTAAAACCAACAACCCAAAGGAAAAGCAGCTGAAGTATAAAAGAATCTAAGACTAGGGTTTTAGATGAGGTGAACCCCAGTTCTTCCAACTGTGAACTTTTGCCAGCAAATAACAACCTGTACTTCATGACAGGTACAAAATATATATTTTTTTTTATGAGTGCAAAAATGCCTGCAGAAATTGAGACTCCTAGCTGATATTCATACATTATAATACTGCTTTCACATACTTTAAAAGGCTTCTGAGCAGCTAATTAAAGGTATTAAAAGGAATAAAAGACACTGTAATGAAATAGAACCTAAGGGTAAAAAGGAGGAAACTTCTCCAGGAACACACAACCTTGCCAACTGTTATAAACTTCAAAAGCCAAACTGAAAATCAAATAAATCCTATCTTTAGCCTCAAAAAGGATGTTGCCAATATGCTTAGGTAAGAAGATAGAACATTCCAGGAATTGCAAGCCCCTGAAAAAAATCCTGCCTTCTGCCCCTTTGTGATCGTACAATAGAAATCCAGTTCTGTGTGTGTGTGCACATACATATGTGTACGCTTGTATGTGTTACAGCAGCCAGAGTAAAATGCAGCTTTCAGCTTAAAAAGATGCACTCTTAAAAAATTGTTGCCAAAGGCCCTTGTGACATGGAAGTGGGGGTGTCCTCTCATCTTGAGTAAAGGGGCACTACTATCAACCTGTTTGTATAAAATAAACATAATTAATTATAGGTAAAATACATGTGCTGAAAATACTTTCTTGCTAGTATGTCTTAAAACTGTTTTCAGTATTGTTTGTGATTTTAAAAAAAAAAAAAAGCCCAAACCAATGAAAAGGGCTGCTGCTTTATCTAGTGGAAGTCTAATGCTGGCTGCAAAGTTAGTCTTGAGACACACCTGGACTTCACAGATGTAGTAACTGAAGATCAGGGAAGGAGAGAAACATGAGACTGAACAGGTACACTGTTTCCAGAATTAAGAGTGCAAGTTTCATCAGTTCTGGTCACTTTTCCATTAATCTTTTTCTAAATCTTAATGATTGTGAAATAGAAAAAGATTACATGGGCTTTAACAGCAGTAAGTCACCATTTCAAATCACTATTTAATCTATTGCATTCACCTACTGTTGTTTTCGTTTGAATCTTACATAAAGATAATTGATTATTCCTGACTACTGTGATTAAAACCTCAAGGTGTCTCACCTAAATTAAACAGAGAAGTCTCATCTTGATTAAACAGTCTGATTAAAAAACATTTGACTAGTTTCATGTGTTGGAACACAGTATCACCTCCCATTAAAACTCACTGATATCAGTAGCATAAGTGATGTGCTGGTTTGGCATCTCAGTGGGCCTTCAGTGGAACCGTACCTACATGCAAGGCATGCAAAGTTTGGCTTGCTGATAGTATAAAGGTAAAATCTGTACCTCAAGATAGAGAGTCATTTTTCAGTACCAAAAAGATTGTGAAATGCAGTGGGTAAATGTTATTAGGTACTTCTGAACTACAGAATGATATTTTATAGCTACAGTAAGCAATCTGCTTGAACTACTTTGGAGAGACAGAGTTCTGGTATCTATGCAGGTGAGTAAAAATTTCTTGTGAAGCTAAATAGAGAATAATGTGCTAGAACATTACAAGCATGTTTTTCACATAGTCTGACAATATCTTCCCATGGTAGTAGTGCTAGATGAATTTATAATTGCTGTAAAACACATAAAATATTGGGAGTAATGCTTAATTTTTATATTCTAACCAGCATTAAGCAATTCCAGATTAATCCAAATAAACTATCTTTGGTGGGTTTTTTAAACGGCAATATCCTCTTTCAGTGTCGCTGCAGGACATTACAATGAGGAAAGCTTTCCGGAGTTCCACAATTCAAGATCAACAGCTGTTTGACCGCAAAACTCTGCCTATTCCTTTGCAAGAAACTTATGACATTTGTGAACAGCCTCCTCCACTTAACATTCTCACCCCTTACAGGTTAGTAAAATACAATTAATCAAAACCAATTTCTAGCTTCTTTTATGTAATAGAGATGCTATATGCAGGCACCTTGCTCATGTTGAATAGCACTTGATTATTTAAGGAGCCACACTAGAAAACTGTGAAGCTGCTGGAGGAATACAGGCAGCAGAAGACATTATAAGCCTTAAAACTTCCCTCCACTTTACTCAAATTTTACCTCAGTGTAACAATGGTAAGAAAAAGCCATTTTTATTACCTGTATTTGTTAAACTGTGTAATGTTCTTGGATGTGAAGAAAATAAGCAGTTAGGTATGTAGAAAGAAAGGTCTTTAATGGAAATGAATGTTGTTTGCTGTCCCAAAGTCAGTTTGAATCAGTAGTTGAACACGAGGAGCCACACAGATTTGCTCATTATTTTAAGAGCAAGATTTGAGTCATTGGAATGGGAGTTCTCTGATTTATGATACTCTTTTATCTACAGTTTGCATTAAAGTTACTTTTCTAAAATCAAGACCTTGAATACAAGGAAAGATAGTAAAGAATGATGGCACAGGAGGTCAATGTTCATCTTTCAAATGCTCTTCAGTAAAATATTTCAGGGTCTGAGATACTAGGTATTTCTTCATATGTCTTTCCTTTGCCTTAGTGTTTGAATTCATGTGTTGTCAAATAAATAGTATGCCCTGTTTGCATCACTATATTTCAGGGATGATGGAAAAGAGGGCTTGAAGTTTTATACCAATCCTTCATACTTCTTTGATCTGTGGAAGGAAAAAATGTTGCAGGACACCGAGGACAAAAGAAAAGAAAAGAGGAAGCAGAAGGTATATTTGTTAGCTTTATATAGCTTCTGGTTGTTTTTTCCTGGAAAGGGTTTGCTTGCAGATATGGTACGTTTTTGGTTATGCAATTAATAACAATCCAAACTTTACAGAGTCATCTTCATTCAACTAAAACTATTTGTATTCATTCAATTCCATCAACTTTAACAAATAAATATTTAATAGTAATAATAATAAAATAATATAGAAGGGCTTAGGGCTCTCATGCTGTCTTAATATAAAAACCAGCAGGTTTGCAGAAACTTGTAAGTCTTCTAGCAATGACTCAAAAAGGAGAAAAAAGGAGGAATACAGCAAGAATAAAGAATTTCACTGGAACGCTCTTTCATAATACAAAATTGTGACAATCTCACAGGTGAAAAAGCTTGAATGACATTCTGATAGATATGTTTAAACTAGAAAGAAATCAGTAGGAATAGAATGTTTATATTTTAAAATTAAACACTTTTGCAAAGGTAATGCTACTTTTTTGTTTCACCATTATTCTGTATATTTCATACATGGAGACAGTAAATATAAGTGTTGGATTCATAATTTCATTTCAGACTTAGAATGAAAAGCTACTTACACAGTTATTTTTCTCTGTATTATTCAGCTAATTATCCACTAGACTGAGGTTTCTGCCTTTTACAAGTCTTTTTGGTTTACGCATCATATTTCAACTGAAAGTAAATTTTTCTTGCCCTTGAATTGGGATTGTTTTTCATTATTTTGTGGCTGATGTTTAAATGCAACTAGTTAAAAACACTGTCTTAGCTGTCAGTTTTGTTTGCACAACTCTCCTACAGCAGAAAAATCTAGATCGCCCTCATGAACCAGAAAAAGTGCCAAGGGCACCTCATGACAGACGGAGAGAGTGGCAGAAGTTAGCCCAAGGTCCGGAGCTCGCAGAAGATGACGCTAACCTCTTACATAAGCACATTGAAGTTGCTAATGGCCCAGCTTCACATTTTGAATCAAGGTTTCTTCTTATTTTTTCTATCCTTGAAGTACAGATATTCATACTACATAGTGAACATGCTTGAGAAATGGTAAATGATGAGATGCTACTGCTATTCTTGAAATGCACTGGAAATCATTGATTTAGCTCAATCAAAACTCAGTTTTAAAATACTTAGTGTGTCCTTAAAGGAGTAGTTATTATCTTACTATTTTTAAGAGTAGCTTATATCCTTGGAATTCATTGTATCCTTGAGGATGTGTTGTCATCTGCTCCTTGAGGAAGGTGTACTGTCATTGTTGCAAGCTTGCACCCAGGTGTGTCACTACATTCCAACCTTGACCTACAAAATCCCTATTATTCCAGTCTCTTGATTTTTCTTAAGCAGACATTGCCAAGACTGTATGGTGGGTGTGATGTGAACAAACGTCCGCTTGGAACTCAAATGAGAACCCTGAGCTTCTCTTTACTCTTGAGCAAATTCAAGATTTGATTGACATTTCTGGTTATAGTCTATTACAAAATCCAACCTGTTGGATTCTCATTTCACAGCACGTCTTTGCTGGTGGCTAAAAGTACCATTTGACATGGTAAACACCTGCTGTGTTTACGCTTCTGGTGTTTGTGCAAAACCAAGTCCATTTTGCCAGCCGAGAAACATCTGATAGGAAAGAGGGCTGACAAGTAATATTAGGAGGTTTAGGGGTATGTTTTTTGGGGGTTGGGGTTTTTTTAATTAAAAAGTATTTACTGTCCTCCAAAAAATAGTTACATCCCCTATCCTTTGCTGGCCAAAAGCACAGCATAAAAGAGTATTAATGATAAGGTTTAAAGTAGTGAGTTCTCCATATATATTGGAATATAGATCCTCTGACAGAAGTTCAGCTAAATTATTTAGTTGTAAATTCTACCATTGTAACATCAGTGGATGTTTCATGAATGTTATAAAAGAATATGGTTGCATAGAAATAGGGATCAAGGAGCAGAAACGATTACTGAGTATAATGTCTGTTTCATAATACACTCTGGTATATGTGTATTTCTGATTGCATTGCTATGTTTACTTAACTCAAAATAATGTGACTAATAAACACTAAGATCACATACATAGTGTAGAAATTGTCTCATATACCTGTCAAAATCATTAAACCCTTGAGCTGCTAGAAGTGGTGGCATGGAAAGTGGGATAAATTATTAAAAAGCCATGAAGTACAATATGCAGCATTGGTGCAGAGAAGATACTTGAAGTCAGAAATCAAAGTGAAGCACAGAACAGTAGCTGAGGGCACTAACACTTACTTTTACTAAAGGTTACGTTGGATCATTTTTCACTATTTTCCTACAGATCTCAAGCATATGTGGACCATATGGATGGATCATATTCGCTTTCTGCATTACCCTATAGCCAGATGTCTGAACTTCTTAACAGAGCTGAAGAGCGAGTGTTGGTCAGACCACATGAGCCACCACCACCACCTCCCATGCATGGAGCAGGAGATGTGAAACCTGTGCCTCCTTGTGTTAGGTATGAAGTAGTCAAGCCACATGCAGATTTATTGGGGAGTTTTAGTTTTCCACCACCCCACTAATAGTCATTAGTATTATATCCGTGCAGCCCAGGCAGTATATACATCCTAGGGTCTACGTCAGTCCACAGCCCTGACATGTCTGCAGCTGCAGGGCCACACAGGAGTTGGAGAGAAAGGTCAGCATCTAAACTCTGTAGGGTGCCATTGTGGAGACAGGCCTCATCTTGCCATTAGTATTGTGACTGTGTCACCTTCTGAGTTAAATGGCAAGACAACTGTATGGAAGACGTTTCTGTGAAAGATGTTGGAATCTCAGGATTTAGCTTTGGAATTTTGGAAATTTGGATATCTGAAATTTGTACAACTGAGCCGTGTTTCAGCCTACATGAAAGGAAGAATATATTGCAGTAAGACAGTCAGCTGTCAAAACTATGTATTCATCATGTTGGCTAAATTTTAAGTGCTTTTTTTGTTGTTGTTGTTCTTCCCTCAAGTGTTTCTGTTTTCTATTTCCCTGTACCTTTCCAGAACTGCATACATACTTGGAGTATTTTCTAGAGTGAGGATCTGGTTGTAACTCCCCTGTTGGTTGTTTTATACCCAAAGTCTTACTTTATGGTCAGGTACATACAAGTTGGAATAGAGGACAGTTAATTCAGATGCAGTTGTTATATTGGCAAGATGTTAGTCTCTTGAAAAGAATGTCTTTTTAGTGTTCAGGAGATTATACACAGAAATGCATAGCTCTTTAGATTAATTTTCCACAACAGCTGAAAGAAATCCTCTGGTGGCGTTTCAGGAAAATAATTTTACTGTTCCCTTTTGTTTTCTTCATTTCACCTATTCATTGCGCTATTATGAGTATCTAGCATATAAATGTACCACTCTGTACATAGAATTGACGACCTTTGATATGAGCCTTACTCATCTTGTCATCAAACCTTAAATACGTATTTCAAATGTAACTTGTCCTCATCACTTGTAATATTTTGGTTTGTTTTTAAAGTTCAGTGAATCGAAGCAGTTAATCAACCGCTAGTTCGCTTACTTCAGAAAAATAATTTCAATTTACTTAGAGATGGGAGGGGAGAATTATAATAGTATAGGAAACCTCTGATAAAGATGCAGGTTTGTATAAGAGCATAAACTTGGTTAATAGCCGAATTTGAGCAGAGGTCTGTTGGAAGACTGATGCATACTCCATACTGAGAATTAGATTTCCTTGTATGTGAGGTATGAATACCTTGAAATCATTATAGTACGTAATGCTCTTTAATGCCCAGCATTCAATATTCTTAAGTTGCAGAAGTGAATCTATTACTATTTTTCCACTCTCCAGCTCTAATAACTTTGTCCTGTTGTTGGTTGTTTCAGTTCTACTACTGGCTTGGTAGAAAATCGTCCTCAGTCACCAGCAACAGGCAGAACACCAGTGTTTGTGAGCCCCACTCCTCCTCCTCCACCACCGCCGCCTCTTCCATCTGCTTTGTCAACTTCATCATTAAGAGCTGCAATGACTTCCACCCCTCCACCCCCAGTCCCACCTCCCCCACCCCCTCCCACAGCGGCTCTGCAAGCCCCGGCTGTGCCACCTCCACCAGCTCCTCTCCAGATAGCTCCTGGAGTCCTACATCCAGCTCCACCTCCAATTGCTCCTCCCCTAGCACAACCCTCTCCTCCTGTCACTAGAGCTGCCCAAGTGTGTGAAGCTGTACCAGTTCACCCAGCTCCTCCACAAGCTGAAGTACAGGGACTTCCTCCACCACCCCCACCTCCTCCCTTGCCTCCTCCTGGCATTCGACCCTCCTCTCCTGTCACAGTTGCAGCCCTTTCTCACCCTCCTCCTGTTCTGCACCCTCCTCCCACAACCATTGTCCCTGGCCCTCATGCCCCCCTAATGCCTCCATCTCCACCATCCCAAGTCATTCCTGCTCCTGAACCCAAACGCCATCCTTCAACTCTTCCTGTAATCAGTGATGCTAGAAGCGTTCTGCTGGAAGCAATACGGAAAGGTAATGTTTGGCTATTAAGGGGCAAAAAGAACAGTCTCAGAAACTTGCTAAATACACATTAGCTTTGAGAGATGGAATATTTTACATGTGTAAGAAGTTAGTTTAGAGGTATGCATCTTAAGTCTGATTCTGCTTTCTATCCCCTACAGTGTATGCATTGCCAAGTAGACAGATTTTTTCAATTTGTAATTGCACTTATCAGATGTTTAGTTTGGATGGCAAAACTGGTTCTCTGTGGAAGTTAGATTTTAAAAAAAAAGTATGTGTGTTTATAGATGGTCTGTGGAGCTTATCTCTTCATTTCTGTTTACCTGAAAATGTAGCCATTTCTGATAACCTACAGATTGTGTAGAAGACCAAAACATTGTTTTTCACAGACTGTTACATAAAAGCAGAACAGATCAATTTGCATTGTAATTTTGATCATGTATCAGTGTATTACAACAACATATAAATGATATCAGAATAAGGAGGTGATTAGTGACAGCCAACATGGCTTCACTAAGGGCAGATCATGCATAACACATTTGGTGGCTTTCTATGATGGGGTTACAGCATTGGTGGATAAGGAAAGAGCAACTGGTGTCATCTACCTGGACTTGTGCAAAGCGTTTGACACTGTCCTGCGTGACATCCTTGTCTCTAAATTGGCGAGACATGGATTTGACAGATGGACCACTTGGTGGGTAAGGAATTGGCTGGATGGTCGCACTCAAAGAGTTGTGGTCAACGGCTCAATGTCCCAGTGGAGACCAGTGACAACTGGCATTCCTCAGGGGTCAGTATTGGGACCGGCACTGTTTAACATCTTTGTTGGCGACATGGACAGTGGGATTGAGTGCACCCTCAGCAAGTTTGCTGACGACACCAAGCTGTGTGGTGTGGTCGACACGCTGGAGGGAAGGGATGCCATCCAGAGGGACCTCGACAGCCTTGAGAGGTGGGCCCGTGTGAACCTCATGAAGTTCAACAAGGCCAAGTGCAAGGTCCTGCACATGGGTCAGGGCAACCCCAAGCACAGTTACAGGCTGGGCAATGACTGGATTGAGAGCAGCCCTGCGGGGAAGGACTTGGGGGTAGTAGTGGATGAAAAACTGAGTGTGAGCCAGCAATGTGCGCTTGCGGCCCAGAAAGCCGATCACATCCTGGGCTGCATCCAAAGCAGCGTGACCAGCAGGTCGAGGGAGGGGATTCTGCCCCTCTGCTCCACTCTGGTGAGACCCCACCTGCAGTGCTGCATTCAGCTCTGGGGCCCCCAACATAAGAAGGACATGGACCTGTTGGAGCGAGTCCAGAGGAGGGCCACGAAGATGATCAGAGGGCTGGAGCACCTCTTCTATGAGGATAGGCTGAGAGAGTTGGGGTTGTTCAGCCTGGAGAAGAGAAGGCTCCGGGAAGACCTTATAGCAGCCTTCCAGTACCTAAAGGGGGCCTACAGGAAAGATGGGGAGGGACTCTTTATCAGTGAGTGTAGTGTAGTGATAGGAGAAGGGGTAACAGTTTTAAACTGAAAGAGGGTAGATTTAGGTCAGATGTAAGGCAGACATTCTTCCCTGTGAGTGTGGTGAGGCACTGGGACAGGTTGCCCAGAGAAGCTGTGGCTGCCCCATCCCTGGCAGTGTTCAAGGCCAGGTTGGATGGGGCTTGGAGCAACCTGGTCTAGTGGAAGGTGTCCCTGCCCGTGGCAGGGGGGGTTGGAACTAGATGATCTCTAAGGTCCCTTCCAATCCAAACCATTCTATGATTCTATGATAAATGACATTCAGAAATTGTTGCTTAAGACTTAAAGCTGTTAAGTATCTAATCTTGACATGTCTCAACACGGCAGTGGAATAGTCTTTACGTTGCAAGGTGCCCCGCTGGCAGGATGCAAGCGAATGGTAGAGGTGCAGGGCAATGTTTTCCTGCTGATCTAGCAAGGAGCTGTATGTACAAGCTGTACCTTTCAGCTTATGTGCTTATGGCCAGAAAAATCCCCACTGCACTGTGAGTGCTGCTGTTTGACTGTGTGGTATCTTTGAATAGTTAATCTTTCTCAAATGTTTCAAGTACTACATTGTTCTGATTTTCCCCTGCACCTGCAACCCAGTACAGAATCTGTATGGTGCTGTAATGTCAGTAGATAGGCTATAATAGTAATTCAAAATATTTTTGAAGCATCTATATGCACATGAACTGATAACATCATTGAATCTAAAGAAGTAGCAACAACAGTTGAGTACAGCAGTGGTGTGTGAACATTAGTAGAGAATGTCAGCAAAAAACCTGATAAAGGAGAGCCTGCTGGTATAGTTCAGGTGATTCCTGAAAATGCTTTTGACCAAGTCTTGTGCAAGAAACAAAGGCTCAAGTTACTACAGCTTAAATCTCACCTAAGGACCTGTGCTTGTGTTGCCTGTCAGTTGGCAACAGTGGTGTTGTGGGTATAAAACCAAAATATATAATCTCTGTCATGTTTTTAACTAAGTTACTGGATTTAACTTTCTCATACTGTTGGGATGTGTTATTTCTCCTTTCTGATTGATCTTTAAGTAATACTTCATCCCAAACCAGATCATTACATAATCAAAGCTGGGTTACAGGAAGTCCTGTCTTGTTAGGATACTCAAATAGCTATAACTTCTAATTGAAATCATGAAGAGAGAGTACAGAAAGTGTCTGGAAATGCAAATAATATAAATGGCTTAATCACTTACAATGGTACTAAAAATGTGGGTGTATTTTTAATCAGAAATCAGCAGGATATTATGGTGGAAGGACTGATGATCTAGTCTGCCGTTGCAATTCTGACATTCCTCTCTTTAAAACTTTGACAGAGAACTTTCATCTGAGGAGGACAATGTCCTCAGCCTTCATTTTTCCTTGCAAAGCATTTTGTGAATCATGAGGTAAATACTTTGTGTAATGATAAAGGAGGAGAGTAACATGTTTGTGATTTGATGTTCTTTAGGTATTCAGCTACGCAAAGTTGAAGAGCAACGTGAACAAGAAGCTAAACATGAGCGCATTGAGAATGATGTTGCTACTATACTTTCTCGTCGCATTGCTGTGGAATACAGTGATTCAGAAGATGATTCAGAATTTGATGAAGTGGATTGGTTAGAGTAAAATTATTACATTGCTGTACACTGCAACATCGAATGCTAATGTCCATTGTGGTGCTTGTTCTTTGAAAGTTTGATGGTCATTTCTAGTGGTTTTTGTATTCTTTTCTTTACATAATTAATCCATGTTTTTCTACTTTTCAGTTTACAAAAAGCTCCTAGTGCATCTTTGAAACTAAATGTTTTCAGTGGCTTTTCTTACACTTCTTTTTTGAAAGAACATACTTTGTTCCAATAGACCACTAAGTATTAAGCATGGGCAGCTGTTGGTAGAGTAGCAGTTTCAATTTTTTGGCATATCTTAACTGTGCACTTTGTGAATTTTAAGTTAATGAAGGCAACTGAGATTGACATTCCAAGGGCAGCTGTATGTACTAATGAGCCTTATTCCACTTCTGATAGTGTTTTAAAACATTACTAGCTATCAAGATATCACTGCCTCGATTACATCTGTACACTAAAAGTACATATAGTTAGCAGCACTGAACACACTGAAAGGAAAATGGATCTTTGGGGAGTTTTATTATTGTTTTATTGTTGTTTTTAAATAATTATGGCCTTATTTGAATGTTTAGAGATTCCCCTTCCCTTCTTCCCTCCCAGGTACATATTGTGTGGTACTATTTTTGCCTGCATAATAAAAATTTAATTTTTTTTTCCTTGTGAAATCTTTTGACTTAAACATGCTGTGTAACTTATGTAACTGTTAAAATAACAGTTTGATTTAATAAATGGTTCATTTTAAATGTTCCTGGCTGTTGCTTTTTCAATGAAGCCTGCTTTTCACTGGTATACCTGAGGGATCCTTGAATTTCAAAGATTTAATCTGTGGTCTACAAAGTTACAATAAATATTCTGCACCTGATCTAAGGACCCCTATTAAACAGGAAAATGTGTGTCATCAAATGATATCTATATGCATAACTACAAAAATAAGCTGAATCTTACTGTGATCCATTAGTTTAAAAAAAAATACGAAATTGGGAGCTTGTGGCTTATATGATTTAGAGTTGTTTTTTTTAAAAAAACTTTACCATCAATGTATCTTGAGAAGAGAAGGGGAGATGCAGCAGTTGAAATCATGGTTAATGAAAGATGACAAAGAACATGGGTGATATTGCAAAGTCATTTTTTTAAGTGCTCTCTAGCAGTGTATTGCATGTTGTGCAGGGCTTTCGTGTTTCCCTTCTCTGGAATAACTCCTTCAAGTCTGAGGACGTAGTCAAAGCCTATTGAGAAGGCAAGCGTGAGAGACTGCGAGAACACTCTTACCTTGCCAACTCATTCCTGGAAGGTAGAACTGTGTAATAGAGGAAAACAAGTGTGGAAAGTCAGAATGAGATTTCTGAAGGTAGAACATGAAATGTTCTGCAGGCCACAGAAGAGTTTACAGGGGCATGTAGTTAATGAGCTATTTTGAGGACTGGGCAAAACTCCAGAGGTACAGACTGGAGCAGAAATACCATACAGCAACGCTTCCACCTTTACTGTCACCATCTCAGCCTCTGCTATCATTTTGTACATAGCCTACTATATTCAAACTTTCTCCACTGCAACAGTAGTGCCTTTGCTGTGCTTGTGGGAGAAAAATAATTGTCACAATTTGTGAATCTGCATCTTTATAACTATGGATGCAGTTCTTCCCTATATGCTATTCTCTTTGATAGTTGTCTTCACAGTAACACCATCTGGTTTATTCTGCCATTCTCAGTTATCTCTCAAAGCGCATGTCCTTCTTAATAGCTCATCATAGTGTTAAAGAAAAGGTGTCAGATGCACCGCTGCTTAAAATTTGGTGGTGTTTAATCTAGGTGTTTCCTTGGATCTCAGTAATCCTAAATTGCCAAATCTGGCCCACTGACTAAATCTGGGGGATCTCATTTGCACAGCTGTAAGGGGCTGACATCTTCAAGCCAAAGTGCGATATACGCACCTGCAGCTACCCTTTAAACCAGGAGCCAGATCTACACTTCAGGCATCTGGAAGAAGAGCTTGTGCTTGAATTCTGTGGGTAGGTAGTTCTGCCATTCACAAAATTACTTTTCAACTGATGTTTGTACCTGTTCCTTGCTGAAGTCTCTAAACTCCTGATTTTCCTGGTGGATATTATAGACAGCAGCTTACATTGTCATTTAAATGGAGCAGCAGCATGTCTGTGCCCAGGCTGTAACTGTTCAAAGTAGAGGATCTCGTCACACCATTGCACCTGCACTGTAGGTATGCTCCGAGGGCGCCCAGGTGCTGTGAACAGGATATAACTTGCCTAAAGCAAGGAGACAAGTTAGAAAAGAAAAAAGAAAAGAGAAAAAGAAAAGAGAAAAAAAGAATAAGGAATTAAAGAAGAAAATGAAAAGAAATGAAAGCAAAAAGGCCCTTACATACTGCAGCTATCACATATTGGACTTGAAGGTTTAAAAAAAATTTTTATTGACAAATGGTTGATATTGACCTGCTTTGCTGTCCTGGTGATTAATAATATCCCTTCCAAACTGGTACCCAGGGCAGACAAAGCACTTATTTAATATGACACAGTCACACGAAGTAATGAACCTTGTCTGAGAAAAGTCAAGAGTTAAATTCAGTTAACATCTCAAAGGCGGGATTCTTGGCCTTCTGCCACCACTACAGCTTTCTGCCATAGCAACTAGTCTCCAGATAGCAATAGCATGATTCACTAGTAGTGAGAGATGATTGTTGAATTTGAATATTTGCATTTATAGATCTACTCCAAGCAATGCATTTGCAATCTCAGTGATTTGTGTGGTCTCCTACTGCCCTTCTCATTTGGCGGAATGCTGTGCAGAGGGCTGCTGGGCTATTCATGCCTGTGATTACATGCGTAATAGATTATTGATTGCTTTGTCTTGTAAGGTACTAAATCAAGTCGTCTGTATTGAACTGTTTACAGAGTCTGTTGTTTACTTCTGTACGTTTACAGCAGCTGGTTAACATCAAAGGCTCAAAGTCTGCCACAAAATTAACGTGTCAGTAATATTCAATATAAGTGAAGAGAAACCTTTGTTCAACTTCACACCTTTCTTGAACTGTAATCTGGAACAGTTAAAAACGATCTACCTCTTCTACTGCAAAATGGGGAAAAAAAGAACAAAATAAAAAGCGTAGAAAGAAGAAACAAAAGGTACTTGGTGGCAGAACCAGAGCAGATGGCTAGGGAGGTGCAAAATTGGTCACTCGGGGTTTTTATCAAAAGATAAAGTAGTAACAATGACGCAGCCATCACGGACAGACCAAAAATAAAGAGGTAAATGGAAGAGAACAAGTACTGAAGAAACAAAAATTACAGAGAGACATAATTCTGGTTCTTTTTTTAGTGGTGTATTGTGAACAGCAGCCATTAGATACTAGATATCATTAAGGGATTATGTTCTCTCCTGTTAAATTGGGATTAAAAAAGCAGGAGGCATTTTAAAAAGACCTTTAGTCAATAAAATCATCCTTCCCTGCGTGTGGCACAGAGGTGCGCCCCTCGGCATTCGGCTGGACGCTGACACACCATTGCCTGATGAACGCACGGACTGACGCAGAGTCGCCTTCAGAAGGTTCTGCGGGACCTGAGCGTGCAAACAGGTACCGGCGGCCCCAGGTGCGTTGCGATGGATGTTCTCCGCGATGCTGGGACCATCTCGCCTTGGATGCAGCTGCCACCCCTGAAGCGCATCCCCGCTGGCCTTACCTGGTGGCCGTGAGCCCTGAGGATGCAGACAGCAACACAGATTCTGTAGCGGGCTCCCACACCTCGGTCTCCCCAGCCCACGGATTACCATGGGGACGGGGTGTCCACACCAGCTTCGGAGCATCGTGCAGAAACCCCGGCCTGACAGCCAGGTACGGCTCTCTGCACAGTTTCTAGCTCAAAGCAGCGTACCCATAGAAGTACAGGATCGTGTCAGCAGTCAGAGCCCCGAAACCCAGCATTTGCACAAACCAGAGCGGCTCCAAGGGGAGAGACGTGGAGGCAAAGCCTCAGCACAGCCGCTGCAGCTCAGGTCTGCATCAGCGAAAGATCTGATGGAAATTCAACTTGAGCTCCATCACGTGTCTGCTCTGGCTCCTCAGCTACAGGTTAGAGTGAGAGAGGTTTTACTCGCTCATTCTCTTTTGCAGGTGGCAACAGTAAACCCCGGGAGAGGACTCATAACTAGAGGCCAGGGGCAGCAACAGCGGTCTCCCTTTTGGGGGCTGCCCAGCTGCTTTTTTCCCCTCTCCTTTCCACCCCTAACTACTTTTCCCACTTGAATGCCTCTCGGGGGCAAGTAGCCTGCCCGCGGGAGACATTTCACACACCCTCTGCGGCTGCAGCTGGGACAGACCTTACCGATTGCCAAACTCCTTCTTGGGTACATCACCAGCCCCTGGTAGACATCAGTTCCCCCGTCTGCCCCTTGAGCTGCTTGGGCCAGCACTCCCTCACCCGAGCCGGCCCTAATGAGCTGCGGCAGGT
Source organism: Buteo buteo (assembly GCF_964188355.1). NCBI lineage: Eukaryota > Metazoa > Chordata > Aves > Accipitriformes > Accipitridae > Buteo > Buteo buteo. Next base: position 25,677,835 of record NC_134185.1, read on the forward strand.
CTCAGTGCTTAAAAAGCAGGTTTCTGGCAACTCAGGAACCTGCTTTTTTGACAGCATGTGCGCCGGGAAAGCTCCTGTGAGTGACTTGGCTGTCACCTCTGAGGGCAGCCGCGGAGGAGCAGGCAGGGGACGGGACCACCGTCCCCATCCCAGCTGCTGCTAGAAGAGGACACGTGGAAAAGCCCCGGGAAACGGGCGCTGAGGCACGGAGCAGACCCCACGAGGCTGGAGCTGCGTAGCCCTGTGCCCCGTTGGAGTGACAGCCCTGATACTGCGCAGCCCCCGTGATTTTTCTTTGATCCCTGCCACGCTGCGAGCAGATGTCTTCCCCTACTCCCCCCCCGCTAACACTTTTGCCTGGAGAATGGGTTCTGCCATGTTACTCATCGCTTGTGCTCCCCGACTGCCAGCAGCCCCTGACAGTAGCATCAGTAACAGCCTCTAAAGAAAACTGCATCCATCCCATTTCTTTGAAATTCTTATTTTTAGAGTATTTGCAGGCTCTGGGCAGTTGTCCCATTACCTTCCTTTTAGCAACGGGAAACATCTGGGTACGGATCGGAGCAGGTATCAAGCGTCTCTCGCCAAAAAGGGCTGAATATTCCCCTCCTTGCGTTTCTTTCTCTGATAGTTCAATAGCTTCACTTTCAGACACAAGATAGCTGAGGGCCCCCTACAGACAGGTTCTTTCCATTTTCCATTTCCCCCATTTTAATGCCTTTAAATAACAGTGTTTGCTCTTGCAAAACCTGTGAGTTTTTACCACAGCTTCATGGCAGCATCCAAGAAAAGCTTCAAAAATTATCTCCCTTCAGTGCGATTCTACGCTGCGTCTTAGCCACTTCCCCTCCTCAGCGAGGCATTTGCTTCACCACAATTTAAAAATCTCAGAACAGAACTCCTTGGGGCCCCCTCCAGTCGCTCCCGTGGAGCGAGCATCCACGCTCAGTGCCGTATTATCACAGCTTGATTTTGCACTTCAGTACCAGCCAGAAAAAACTCCAGCAAACTGCCCAAGACTTCTAACCTCATGAGAAAGCAGCGCGCAGCCCGGCTGTCGGCACGCCGCTGTAGCTTTAACGCTCCCCCTTCGTGCCAGGCAAACGGTGTAGGCTGAAATTTTCCGGCTGCGTTTTGGCAAAGCCAAAACCAGTTCGTAGGCGTCGCCAGCAGGACGTGTGGCCAACATGGCCCCGTGCAGGGATGGGGGTGACCCACCAAGCAGCCCGGGCTGGGGGCTGCCCTCCCTCGCTGTGCCCCAGAGAGGGTTGTGTCTTCTGGGGTTTAAAAGCACAAAGAAGTTAGCAATGCTCCCAAAGGAGAGAGGTGTTGCCCACGAGCCGGCATCGTTTGCTGGCCGGTGGGATTCCTGGCAGTAATTCGGTGGTGATTAATTAGAAGAAAACATTAGGATAACTCCTTTGCGTCTATATACTTTGTTCGCTGCATGGCTGCTGTACCCCAGCGCCTGCCAGGAGGAGTTTTGCTGCGGATGATTCATCTTCGGATGAATCAGAGGTAGAAAGCAGCGACTCGGTCCTTGTCCCCCCCACAGGAGAACCCAGCTCTGGGAGCAGCCGAACATATCTGGGCTTCCCAGGTGGCTCCTGCAGGGATCTCTCTGACGGAGATCTCTAAGGTCACAGGGAGAAGTTACCACCCTAAATCCCAGGGATTTTCAGGCCGGGCTTGGATGCCTCCTGATTTTTGAAACTTTCCACCAGCTTGCCACATCTCTGCAGCGTGCGAAATCCTGGGATGCGAGGGTCTGCAAACGTGGGGTGCAGCCAGCCCGCTCCCCACAGCTGCGGCAACGCTGACTTCACGTCCCCTGCAACCAGGGGGCATTTTGGGGAGCGTGGGGGCTGAGGCACTGCCCCAGCGGTGGCCGCGGTGCCGGCTGCCACAAGGCCTGAGTGGGTCCCACCGGGGAAAATCGAAGGGATTCTCGTGGCTGCAGCCGCACGTGGCCGTCACCCTGCGTTTGGGCTAAACAAAAATCCTGCTGGAACACCCCGCCGTCATCCGCGTCAGCTCCCAGTGTTGGCACGGTCAGTGACACCTGTAGGAAGGTGTTTAACAGAAGTTTGCTGGCAAAATATCCTCCCCTCCCCACGCGCATGGGAGTGATTACTTTTGCAGGTTTTTCTCTCCATTTTTAATAGTCCTTATATTCCCCATAAATTTCATTAGCTGGATTTATGTGGTCACTAAACTGCTTGATACAGTATTATATTCACAGCGGGAAATTATTTGCCATTCTGGTGAAAATGAGCATTTCCTAGTCTTGTCAGCGCAGAGAATTACATTATCAGGGAAATAATAACCAGCTGAACTGAAGGAGGGTTTGATTCATGGTAATGACTGATTATATGCAGATTACTTTATGGCTTTAATTCTTTGGTCTCCCACTGTTTGCTTGCTAAACCTCTAAAAAAAAAAAAAAAAGGAGGGAGCGAGCGTATGAGCATCTTGTTTGCAAGGTAAATTACAGAACCTAATTTGTTGATTACATGAAAGGAAGCAGAGCTCTGCACAGACCAGGACGGCAGCGGGAAGGAGCCAGCAGCGAGCCACACTTGCAGGATCGCTGCCCGCAGCCGCTTCGGTGCTGCTCTTGAGCACCCCGTTCACATCCCCAACATTGCAGCCCTCGCCTCGGCTTGTGGCTGGTTTACTGGGGCCATGGCAGGGGCTGGCCCCGATAAAACACCCACAAGTACAGGCGAGGGCATGTGAAGGTGGCTTCTTGCTTCTCCAGCCCACAGGCCCCCCAGTCTGTCCCTTTTCCTCTTTCATCCCTGTTCATCAGGTCGAGGCAAGAGGATGTATCAATTCATTTGTGCTCAAAACGCCCCTAAAAACACTTCTTCAAATGAAATGCAACAAAAAGGCCCTTGCAAACCTTCAGTTTTGACTAGCACCGTGCTTCAAAACATCAGAAGCTGGTTGGCAAACTACAGGCTGCCGTTGACAGAAAGCTATCCAAAAATAGAGGGGTGCATCGCTGCCGTTTCTCAGCCACTCCAGCCTTTCCAAAACAGCTCTTCTCCTCTTATTTCCTACAGCAAACCTTCAGCAGACTCACAACCCCCAGAAAAAAAACAGGCCTTTTGATCATATATATTATTCTTGCATTGCTGGAGTGAAATTCCAGCCCCTTCTCTCTCTGTGATGGAGACATGGGGAGCGGGGCCATCCCCGTTGTGCCCAGGCAGCGTGCTGACTGCCTGCTGCATCTATTCCTAAAAATACATATCTACACCCTCTTAAGTGAAAAGCGGGTTGCTGGGCTTTGTATCCCAAAATATGGCCCCGTGTCGGAGCAGCTCAGAAGCGTGGCCGGCGGCTGGGTGCTCTGTAGCGGCCCGGTGCACTTTTCTGCAGCCGCTCTTGCGCGCGCCGGCTGGGATCTTCCAGCTGCAAGCGCTTTATCTAATAGATGAAAGGGAGAGTGGGGGAAAGCGCTGTAATTACCAGCACAAACGACAGCCCTCTGCGCCAGCCCTGCCTGCCTGCACCCCCCGGGGACGGTGGCTTCACCCCATTCCTGCCATAATGTCAGTGGGGGTGTTTTAGCCTTTCTATTTGGCGCAGGGAGAGCTGCCGGCAGGCAGGCAGACCCACCAGAAGACTTTTATCTCCCTGTGCAGAACGGCTGTCCTTGGGCTTCCTGAAGTTTTCCTTCTCCCTTTGCAGGTCATAAGCCTTTAGAAGAACAAGATATGCCACTTTGCGCTGACCGTAAGAGCTATTCACCCCCACATTTACCACCTTATTTCTCTGCCTTCCTTCAGTGCAAGAATAATAATTAAAATGTAATCATGACGAAATAAACGTAATTAAAAGAGACCTGCTTTCCTTTTGACTGTTTGTTACGGAAAGGCTGCTGCTTCCCTGCCTGTTCACTCGCACCCACCATCAGATAACGTTTGATCAAGCACCGCAAATTAGCAGAACGCAAGTTCTGTATAAATTCTGTGCCCGGACACGGTGTGCGCAGTTTTGCTTTACCCCTGAGCAGCCTGCCCCGGGGGGGGCTGACCATAACCCCCTTCAGGCCATGCTGCAAACCATCCGGCTGACGGTGTTTCACATGCACCAAACAACCCCCAAAGCCTCAAGCATCCCCCCCAAAAAACCCTCTTGCGGTTGGACCAGGGCCCCTCCGCCGAGCTGGAGCTGCGCATCAGGAGGTGGCAGCATTTCCCCACCGTGCGGGGACCGGCCGGGATCAGCCCCCCCCGGCGGGCACCCCCGCCGCTAACCTGCTTTTTCCAAGAGGAAAGAAGCCATTTTTAGTGTTTTTGCTTTTTGCCCACGTTTGGCATGGCATACTTGCCATTTACCGCTTCTTCCTATTCGTTTAGCTCTCCCCTTCTCTTCTTTCCCTTTTTTCTATTCTCTCTTTTTTTTTTTTAAGAGACAGAAGGAATTAAAACAGGTAGCAAAAAGACAGCAAACTGCCTGCAGCAGCGTCCCAGGGTCTCCCCCGAGTGTTGCCGCTCACCCCAGCCCCAGCAAGGACGGCGCGCCGAAGGAGAGGGCTCCCAGGTCACCCATGGGCTGCTCGCTGCAGCCTGTTCGAGGGGATGGGGGCTGTGGTGGGGGTCCCCCCAGCCTCTGCCTTGCCCAGGGAGGGGGCAACAAGCCCCGCAGGAGTCCTGCGAGAGCCCCCAAAGCGAGTGAGAAATCCCTCTCCTCTGGCGGTCTCGGAAGGGGAAGGGGGCACCGCTATTGCTCTGTGAGCAGCTCCGCACCCCGGGGGGCACGAAGCCCGGGGGACCCCCAAAAAGGGGGGGTCTCACCCGCAGGATGCTCAGCACAGCAGCCAGACCCACACACACCCTTCCGTGCCCTCCCGGCTGCACCGGTGTCACAGCCCCACCGACCTGGTCTTCTCCCGGGGAAGGCCATAAACCACAGGAAAATAATAAAAAACATAAATCTGGGCTGCCTCCTCTAGCAACAGCTCTGCAACACCTTTTCTTTGCAGAAGGCAGCAGCCTGATGCAGAGCTCTTGCTCCTCTGGGGGATTGACTCAATTGGCCCTATCAGCTGCCCAAAATGCTCCTAAAACCGAAAGCATTTCCTTGCCCTCAGCGTGCCAGCTTCAGCCTCCTGCAGACCACAGATCAGTTCAGAACCAAGGGAGCTTGAGAACACTTTAAAAAAAGCACCCAGGTGACTTTGGATAACCTGAGATCAATTTTCCAAAAGGAGCCACAGCGCTTTGGAGCCCAAGAGGTCGTTCGGAAATGCCTGTGCCATTTCTGCTCGTGAGACATAGCTGGTTCGAGAATATTTCCCTTTGTTTGCAAAAGGCTCCTGAGTGGAAAAACACCCAGCTCTGCCGTGGAAAGGGGCAAGAGCAGCCGTGCTGCTAACCCACAGCCAGGGTCCAGCATTGATGGGCACTGCCCAAAGCCACTCTCCTCAAGCACCAGCGAAAAAACCCGGAAAACAGCCTCATCTTTCATTCCAAGAATCTCGTGGGACATTTCCAAAGGCCTTTGTGAAAAACTGCGACCGTGGCTCTCTTTGTAGACAGAGCCCATCACCGTTAATCTCTAGGATCCAGGTACAGGAAGGCAGGCGGGACAGTGCCGGCATTTCAATGCACAAGAGCAGCAGAGCCAGAGGCCAAACCTTGATGTAAAGTGGTTGTAAACTGGTCGGAGGGATGACGGTCCCAGCAGAGCAGCAGCACAGCCCTCAGGTGCAGAAAAAGGCACTGGGAATAAGCCCGAGTGCTAATTTACTAAATAAACGAGGCTGGCCAGAAGCAGCAGAAGGCACGCGGTGTAGGGGAAGCGAGCCGTGCCCTGCGGAGGAGCAGCACGCCCCTCACACGCAGCTATTCCTCTCCACTGAAATGGTGAAATGGTGTTTCTGCAGCGGCCCCTACCTGCTGGAAAGCTGTGATCTTCTTGGCACAGTCGAGGAAACACAGGGGCGTTTTAGGGAAGGTTTAATTCCTTATAGGTTGGTATCATCTTTTATAAATACTTAAAGGCGGGGTTTCCGTCTCATGAAGTTTCACTTACACCTGGCAAGTAACGTAATTGCCAGTTCGTGAATTCGTTAGGTCCTGGCGCTGTTTTGCCGGGCGTAACTTACTCATCCGTACCACGGCCTCAGGTTTGCGGTGAAGCCCCCGTGGGACTTGCCCCTGCGGAGGTGCGGTTTTGGGGTGCCGGAGCCCCGCTGCCGGGGTGCCCCGTGTCTCTGCATCCCCCCGCACCGACCTCCTTCCAAACCCGACCCTCTCCCCAGGGCCGACCTGGGAGAGAAGGGGCTGAGGGGAAGCGTCCGTTGTCCCTTCCCCTTTTCTGCTCGCTTTTGCAGTGTTGTTTTTAGCGGCGGGCCGGTGGTGCTGAGGGTCCCCGAGCAGCCTCCCCGGCACAGCTCTGGCAGCGGGCACCGTCCCTCGGTGCGTCTCCAGACGGATTCACCCTCGAGCAAAAGCATCCAGGGCTGCTCCTCTCGCTCGAAGCCCCAAGCCCACGGCCCCGGTTGCAGCCTCCGGTAACTTCACGAGTGCAACTGGCACGGCCAAACATCTCCTCCCTGGGGTGGGACCAAATTCCCCAACGGAAGAAGAGCTCGAACACCAGCGTCCGCACAGGCTTGGTGGTGTCCTGCATCCCAACCCCACGTGTTTGCTGCCGTGGCACTAGCAGTCAGGCATCGCCGAGGCAAGGTGAACCCTTCTGGCTCTCAGGCACTGCGTGGCGCAACTGGTCCCCGAGGCTCAGAAAGTCTTCTTTTTTTTCCCCAATGAGTTTCCCTGTGCTTTCCCCACCCTCCGTGACCCTCAAGCTGCCACCGCGGGCCATGGCTGCTGCACTGAAGCTCTGTGGTCCCGGTGACAGGCACTTTAACGTTGGCCTTTTCGTTTGCACAAAGATGACAGAGTGGCTCATACCACTAGCGGAGATAAGAGCTGGTGGACGTCCTGGCCCCTGCTGCATTAGGCACAGCACAGCTATGTAAAAAAATAGTCCTGCCTGGAGCTGGCCAAAGCTGAGTTCCTGAGTCCTGGTGTAAGCATGTAAATAGAGGAGCTGATGATGTGACAAGCTGAATGCCAGCATCTCCCAGAGATTTCAGAGCAGCAGCCTGGGAAATGGCCTTTATTCTTCTGTGGAAATGCTGGAAAGCAGGAAAGCATAGTTTGGCTGAAAACATTTGCAGTACTCAAGAAAGCTAAGGTCTACAAATGAAGTTTTGAATATTCGTTTCGTCTGTAGGCATGAAACGTTGCAAGAAAACGTACTGTGTCTTTGAGGAAAGGTGGGCTGCCGTGGGGGCATTTCCCGAGAGCATCACTCAGGTTAAAACAACGAGCATCTTACAGGCAAGCACACCAAGAAATCCCTGGGCTTTTACTCGTTGCTGCCGTACCCGTCTCCTAATGCGCACCCGGAGCTGGGGAGGAGCAGCCCGCACGGAGTGGCTCTTTCCACCCCTGGGAAGGAGAAGGGGAATGGCAGGGATGACACCGAGACCTCTCTGCATCCCAGATTCGCAGGACAAGCCCCGACCTCCAACCGGGCAAAGCTGCTTGTCCGTTGTGACCAGCTCACCTAGGGGCTTCTCTGCATGGAGCCGGCAGAATAGGCTATTTCACAGAAGGAAACCAGTGAGTACGTATAAATTCGGAGCCTGCTGCCCCACAAGACCGCCCGCGTGCGCGTGGGGTGGTTTTACTCCCTGGTTTGTGGCAGTCCTGCCCCGTTCAGTGAACCTGGGCAAGCGGCGGCAGGGCTGAGCTGCGGCACGACGCAGGGTGGCTTCAGGCGAGAGGCCAGCCTGCTCCGAAATAAACGCGGCTGGCAAGGCAAACGGCTCCCCGAGTCCCTTTAAATGAAATAACTGATCCCTCTCTCGTAAATGTTTTCATGCAAACAGCGGCGGCTGTACCTTTATCAGCGACCGGATATTGAGGTATTGGTGCCCGTGATTTTGGCAGCTTGTTTAAGCGCAGATCTTCCTTTTACAGGCTGCAATAAATCAGGCTGCCAATGTTGGCTAAATTACTAGCTGTCTTTTGGCTAGTTGTCTGCGGATTAGAGTTTTACTGTCACTGATAACTGCACATATTCCCATGTCACATGCCTTTCTAACATGAACATTTTTAATAGTACAGAAAGAAAATGCTGTAAAAGTCTCCCCTCCCCTTCTCCTCAAGGCAAAGGCAACACAGAGCGCCAGCTATAAAACAATATGGGCTCTTACTGCAATCACGTGCTTGTGCTAAACATCTTTATTAACCTGATGTTCACAGAAAAGTAAATGCTCTGGCAAAATATCAGCAAGGCTAACATTTTATTGGCAGTTGACCACACATGACTGTTACGTGCTTTGCTATCACCATTTTAAAGCTGGTAGCCAGTAGCACTGGGTACGCGCAGCGGAACTAGTGCAGAGAGAGATGTGCACTGCCAAAAATGAAAAACCTATGAGTCAAGTCCATAAGCCTAACCCAAACCCTGGCCATGGAGCTGGACCACATATGAGGGACTTGGCCAACCTACTCATTGCTGAGGACGCAACACGTGGAGTCCTGCGACAAACCCAGTGCTGTGAATCTTGTATCCAGCCGCATCCACGGCAGAAATGTCCTTTTTGGGTAACAGCCGTGTCTGCGCAGGCACTCGGTGCCGCACGCTGCCCTGCCTGCCCCAGAAACAAGTGTCTCCGTGACCCCCCTCACACCATTTCCACTGCCCAAGAAGCCTTCTGCCTCTTCTTCTTTCATTCATTTCTTGCAACTCTTTGCACAGTGTGTCCATGGGATGGTGCTGGGGCTCACATGCCCTTGGAAAGATCCACCCAAATGACACCAGTCATAGCAAACTTGCTCTGTAACACAGATTTTCTAAGCCATATAAAGGCTTTCAGTCAACAATTACTTAGGGTAGTGAATGAGTAGGGTTTCTGCATGGGGTGATCCGTGCACCACGCAGCTCTGTGGGTGTTGGATGGCATCTGGCCCCTGATCCTTACTCAAAATGTGTCCTCTCAGCCTCCCTCAGAGGGTCCAGAAAACTGAATTCTTGCCTTTTTTTTTTTTAACTAACAAAGTTTGACTAATTCAAACTCAGCAGCATGAACATCTGAACAGATTGCGTCCCCCCAGGTTTTCTGCAAGGTTCCTTTTCAAAAGTTACTATAATTTAGATAAATGTCTACTCTTGTCACCAAGCCTATAGCTTTGACAAAGGCAACTATTGGTTTTGTCTGATGTGATCTATCTGGTATGAACACATGCAGCTTCTCACTCATCAGCTTGTTATTTGCTACATTATTACATATCGATTCCCTTTGTACTTACCAGCTGTAGAAGTTGGTGGAGTTGTTTGGCAATTTTGGGGACCATTCTTCACAAATTGCTTTTCTCCAGTTTTCTCAGCAAAGCTTGGCCAAAGTTTTTCAGAGACCTGGCATTATTTTCTGATTGATAGTTTCCACAGGTTCCCTGATTGGCCTGAGCAGAAAGGGAACTGGGTGATCCTCTAAGATCCTTCCCACCCCGACCTTTCTGTCAAAGCCGTAAGGTCTGTCCTCTGAAGTGGCAGACACTGACTTGTGCATGTATGCACGTGCACACCTACCTTAATGCTGCTGTCAGGCACTATTACATTACAATTGCCATTAATTAAAATGAATGGCTGTGTCCTAATGACAGGGACTAGAATTTGACCCCATTTGTTTATCCACATCATTATGATTTAATTTGCAGTCTCTATAGTGCTATGCCAGTTGCTACAGAGCACGTACGACAGACCTGAGCATCTCAAGGAGATTTTCTTCCACCCCTTGCTATTTTTGGTAGCACCAGCCCTTGCTCGCTGGAGGCCCTTCCCTCTGCCTGGTGTCGCTTACACCATACCGATGGGAAGGGCTCAGATCAGCGGCGGTGAACAGGGGCTGGCAGTCTGGTACTAGGAGCTCGCAGTGATTCAATAACCCTTCCCTCCCATCGGTTGTAGATAACCTGGAATAAAGAACATCTCCATGGAAATTGCTTTACCTGGGACATTTTTCCCAGACGGTTATTCCTTTGTCACCAGTTTCCAAATCCAGCTTTAGCTAAAGAGGAAAGATGGTTTACTCCATAACCTTTTTGCACGGCGTCTCAAAGAAAAAGAGTGCTTCAGCTTGTACCTGCAGGTACAGCTGTCCTCAGATGACTTCAGTCATTTCTCGATAAAAACTTGGAGGTCAGCTGGGTGTAATCATTATAGGAAATGTACCAAAGCACTTCTTACCGTGAGGGATGATTTGTAGCACTCCCTGCTAGCAATGGGCTTGCAAGCAAGGAAGTCCAACAAAAGAAAACTTGATTTAAAAAGATGTGTGTATACATACACAAGCAAACTTCAAGCGCTCAATGCTTGATTAAGAAGATGCTGCCACTCTGCAGGAAATATTTTGGGGAAAAGCCCACCATAGTTATTCATAAACAATTCTGCTCATATGGGCTCTGTTCTGGTGTCTAGACATTGTATGGATTGGGAGAAGAATTGCTGGCCCTAGAAGGCCAGCAGTCATAACACAGTAACCACGAATTCTGGCCTAAACAGAAGGTAGAGAACTGTAGCATCTGTAGTATCTGACTACCTGCTACCCAAGTATTTGCAAACAGCAAATTAAAGAAGTACATGTGACTATGTGATGGGTTGACCCTGGTTAGACGCCAGGTGCCCACCAAAGCCGTTCTATCACTCCCCCATCCTCAGCTGGACAGGGGAGAGAAATATATAACATAAAGCTTGCGGGTCGAGATAAGGACAGGAGAGATCATTCACTAATTACCATCACGGGCAAAACAGACTCAGCTTAGGGAAAATTAGCTCAATTTATTACAAATCAGCCAGAGTAAGGTAATGAGAAATAAAACGAAATCTCAGAACACCTTCCCACCACCCCTCCCTTCTTCCCGGGCACAACTTCACTCCCGGATTTCTCCACCAAGCCCCCCCAGTGGCACAAGGGGAACAGGGATGGGGTTTACGGTCATCACACGTTATTTTCTGCCGCTTCACCTCCTCAGGGTGAGGGCTGATCACGCTCTTCCCCCGCTCCAGCGTGGGGTCCCACCCACGGGGTCAGTCCTCCACGAACTTCTCCAACGTGGGCCATTCCCACGGGCTGCAGCTCTTCATGAACTGCTCCAGCATGGGTCCTTTCCACGGTGTGCAGTCCTTCAGGAGCACACTGCTCCAGCGCGGGTCCCCCACGGGGTCACAAGTCCTGCCAGAAAACCTGCTCCAGCGTGGGCTCCTCTCTCCACGGGGCCACAGGTCCTGCCAGGAGCCTGCTCCAGCGTGGGCTTCCCACGGGGTCACAGCCTCCTTCGGGAACCCACCTGCTCTGGCGTGGGGTCCTCCCCGGGCTGCAGGTGGAGATCTGCTCCCCCGTGGACCTCCCTGGGCTGCAGGGGGACAGCCTGCCTCACCAGGGTCTTCATCACCACGGGCTGCAGGGGAATCTCTGCTCCGGCGCCTGCAGCATCTCCTGCCCTCCTTCTGCACTGACCTGGGGGGCTGCAGGGCTGGTGCTCTCACATCTTCTCACTCCTCTCTCACAGCTGTTGTGCAATGTTTTTTGCCCTTTCTTAAATATGTTATCACAGAGGTGCTACCACCATCGCTGATGGGCTCAGCCTTGGCCAGTGGTGGGTCTGTCTTGGAGCCAGCTGGCATTGGCTCTGTCGGACATGGGGGAACCTTCCAGCAGCTTCTCACAGAAGCCACCCCTGTAGCCCCCACACTACCAAAACCTTGCCACATAAAACCAATACAGACTATAACAGTGACATACTAAAATAGCACTGGAGGAGTCCTCATGAGTTTATTCAACCTGCTGCTCTGTCTGGAGACAGACTTGTTCTCCCTATGTTGTACCTGGTGGATGCTTGCGACCTGCTGTGAGAGGTTTCCAGCGATGAAAGTCCCCACGACCTCACTAGACAGATTGTTCCAGCATTCCCTTATTTCTGGCAATTTTCCAGTGTCAACCCTGACTCTTCCTTGCTGTCATTTAAGCCCATCATTCGTTGTTCTACAAACCACGGATGTTGGATGCACAAGATTTCCTTCCACTTTTACAGCCCCTTTCACATACTGGAGAAGCTCTCCTGAGCCTTCACAAACGGTGAGGCGATGCTGTAGACCAAGCTCAGCTCATGATATTCCTCCATGGGTTTGCTGCGTGGCTGGTCACTCCCCATCGTGGATTTGCAGTGCTGATTTTCCTGCTGAGTTGCTGTCCTTGCCCCAATAGACTATCATCTCCTTTTTTTCCCAGACTCTTTCAGACTTGGTAAGATCATGTTGAACATCAGGTCGGTCCTCCAAGGTAACTGCAGCCCCTCCCAGCTGCCCGATAGCTGCACACTGAGTAAGTATTGTCCCTGCTCTGTCACCCAAGTTATTTATGAAAAAATTGAATCACACTTTGGCTGAGACAGACACCTGTGAAACATGACTCAGTACATCCTCCTGCTCTGGCAGCACACCCCCCAGGGATTGCTCTCACGGTGGGCTTTACAGAGAAATTTCACCCAAACTAAGCTCTCCTCCCTTGTTTATAAGAGTAGCTCAATGCTCTTGAGAGGTTACACAGAAGAATTAGGGTTTGTGTCAGGCTTTCTTCCTCCCCTGTGCTTATGGAGGACATTTGCATAAAGCAGCTCTCATATTTGTAGAAAGAAAAAGAAACAAAATCAACTCAACAACAGGAGAAGAGGCACAAAGGAGCAATAAAAAGGCTCTCAGGCTCTGCAGATTCACCAGTCATGCTGCCTACATCAGCTCCAGGTAAGACCTTAACAATTAAAACCAGAAGAGGAGTAATATAAACCATAAAGGTTTCCACTGTACCTCTCTACGAAGGAACATTTTCGAAAGTTAGAAACCACCGCTGCTGGGTCACAGCATAAAGGAGCCTGCAGAAAGATGGACGACGTCTACGTGGTGGATGATGTGTGCAAGCAGCTCTCGAGAAACGCAGCTTGACGGGAAACTGCGCCGAGCAGTAGTTCTTCTCTCGCCTTTGCTTGGGGTGAACCGGGGGGACGGACCTGGTTAACCACAGCACAGTGAGCACATCACAGCCAATCGATAGCCCAAAGTGCTGGAACAGCTGAGAAATTGTTGCTATGGATTTATACAGGGTTATAAATTTTAAAGGGAGGTCACCTGAGAGTGATATTGAGAAGCAGGAACAGCAACTTCTCTTCTAGGTGCAAGCAAAGAGAGGTGATACCGGGACAGAAAAGCTGTAAACATCATATTAAGGCATTTGGGAATGGGGCGAAGGCAAGATGATGTAAAAGCTGGCTTAGGTTGTTTAAAAGATATTTTTATTGCCTGCTGGTGATACACTCAAGGACATAAATATGGATTTCTCCGTCTCAGTTTTGATTAAGCAAGCCACCAAATTACAGACCGTGACTGGAGCCTCTCTGAGAGGCAGCAGGACAGAGCTGGGGGAGGTCCCCGAGGGGCACGGCCCCATCGCCTGCCCCCCCCCAGGGTTTGTGTGACCCAGGAGGGACAGACGAGACACCCACCGCCCCGACGGAGCCGCGGAGGGGCTTGTTCCCGAGCTGCCTACCGCAGCCCCCTTGGGCTGGGTCGCCCTCCCCGTCTTGCCCGGTTTGCCCCCTCGCCTCTGCCTCCTGCCCGCAGCCAGGCTCGCTGTCCGAATTAAAAGGGAATCATCGCCAGAAGCGCCGCCACAGGGGAAGAGCGTTTGCCTCCACCAAAGGGTCTGACCGACCTCTCCGATACGTGCAAAAGCAGCTCGTGGAGTGTTTTTAGCCCGAGGTGAACGCGCCTGCGTGTTGGCTGTGCTCTGTAAGGGGGACTCCGCCGCGACACCCACCTTAATCTGCTCTGCTCCCACCCTGGAACAAACGATCCACGGGGCGTTGCGCTGCCTATCGCACCTCAAAGGCACGTCTTGAAGATGTCCTTCGGGTAGCCCAGCGGCACGGCATGTCCTTTAGGGTTATCCTGGCCACAAATCAGCACGTAACAGTGAGGTGGGCTAAGCCTTTGGTGCTCGCTCCAGAGTCCTCGGTAATGTACTGGGTATCCTGAAAAATACTGCTCCTGTTCTGTCTTTTCACCTCTGGTGGTAGGTGAATTTCGAACAACAGAGAATGAGCTCCTCCGGCCGCTTACAGATGCTTCTGAGGAGCACGAGGAGACAAAGCGAACTGCAGATCTGATAGACGCAGTCATTTTTGTTTACATCTCTGCAAGACTGACCTACGGATCTCTCTCACTTGTAGTTTTCCCAGGTGTAGCAAGAGCAGAAGTGGCACAGAATTAACACTGTTCCCCTCCAAGGTGACGTCCACCCCACTCCTCACATGGGAAACCTCTCGGAGAGAAGCAGCATCGCCGTCTGGAACGAGAGGAAAATGGAGATGTGTTTGAGGAAAGGCAGTTCACGCCAAGAGTGGGAAACCTGACATTGTCACTGTGCCTTCAGGGAAGAGAGAAGGAAAGGCAACCTCTGGGGCAGAAATGAAGGTGAAAGGGGTGTCAGGGCAAGAAGTGAGAGCAATAGGAATTATAGACATATATGGATGTTCCTAAAATGGGAACAGAAGAGATGCATCCTATCCATGTTTTGTATGCAAATACCTCGTTCCAGGAGCAAAATGACTTTTCTGATGTTCTTTGGTAGCTCCCAAGCAAATTTCACTGCTACCTCATTTTCTCATACCATAATTTTCTGCCCTGCAGAAGAGGAAGATTACAAAGCACAGGTTTTCATGCAGGTATCCAGTTCTCACCTGTTACTACGGAGGGATGCTCCACAGAGCGGGGTAAGACACCTTCCATGCCTTGAACTCTCCAGTGGTACGCTGGGCTCATCAGAAGCGGGGAGCACCCACAGCACCGAGTGCCACCAGCACACCCCTCGGTTTGTGGCAGGGATAAAATGGGGAGGGGGTGCCGGGGGGCTTATGCCCTGCTCAGCACTGGCTGAGGCACCAGAGGAGCACTGGAGAGGTGGAAACACAGCCACGTAGCTTGGCAGGAAAACGGGATAAGCAACTGGTTGGGCAGCAAACCAGTTCTGCTGCCTGCATGGTAGAGAAGCTGGATTGGCATTGCCAACTCAAGGATCAGAAACATTCAGTGTGTTTCTGCCTGCTCAGGTAAAGTAACAAGTGGTCATTTCAGACCAAGCGTGGCAGGGTGGAAGAGTATTATTAGGAAGCTTTTATGGATCTGACCAATACTACGGACATGCTATGGTTAGGCAAAATGTTCCAGTTTTAATGACAATGAAGGCAGAGCCAGAGCCTTTCCTAACTTCTAAAAATGTCTTACGAAAGAAGAAAATTGGAGATGTTCTGGTCTGCACAATAAGTGCCACGTGCTGCTAATGTAGCAGTGGGTTTCAGCAGGCAAGCTAGCAGCCAGGGTATTTACCTAAATATGACTGGGAGATTTGTGGTGCTTCACAGTCTTTATTTCCCGCAAACGCATCTCCTGTGGAACTGATGCTGTCTGACAGCACAGCAACTACAGCGAAGTATGCCAATCTTTCCAATTTCATTTCAAATGAAAATAATGCAATTAGCTGTTCTCGTTCACAAATAGGCAGTATCTGATTATTCTTAGGGCTCGCTATTCCAGTGTTACGAGCGAGGCCTCGCACAATGGATTGCTCTGCAAATGCCTGTCTCCCACGTGATGGTCTTTGACTGCCACGGAGCAGCTCAGATCCCCAGGAGAAAGGAGCCCATCTTCAGCTTCATCAAGCTGGGGAGCTGCTCAAAGTCTTGGGTTTATGCTTGGTGCATGGATCACACTTCGCCTCCAAACTCTCCCTGCAAAAGGCTTTCTGACGTGTTTATTTTGACAGTGTAATTCAATCAACTTTTTGTTATTTTCTTCAACCCATTTATAGAACAGCAAGTGTACAGAAAGGTGGAGCCCTTAAATTATTTGTCTCCCATTGTCCCTATTTGCCACTGCACAATGACATTTAAAACAGAATACACCACCGCTTGGAAAAATGATAAATGCTTTAGGAAAACCTAACTTCCTACTCATTAAGAAAAATCAGCACGGTATCGAAAGTCAGAGAGTGATATTGGGAAGCAGCAAGGTCCCCACATTTATTGATACATTCAATTTCCAACAGAAGAGACTTCTTTTGACAACATCTTAATATTACCTAGATGCACTTCTTTCTATAAAAAGCAGCAACAACTAGAAGTGACAAATTATAGCTGCCTGCAGGTATACAATCACATTATCTCACTGTGATGCAAAGGATAATGTGTCACTGAAGGTGATAATTAAAAAAAAAAATCAGTCATTCAAAGTGTGTCATAGATCTAATTACATTTTATAGGAGACTCAACCTTTATTTAAACAATCTACTTCTTGGAGAATGTTTCCAGAGCCTCTCCTTCTGCCTTGGTTTTAAATGTAATTATTAATCTGCATGCCATCATCTTGTCGGTGAGAAAATGAGTTCTGATCCATACAAAATGCGCCTTATCTCAAAAAAGGCAGAAGGTTCAAGCTAATTTTTAAAACCTTTTCCCAAACCCTCCCTGAAAAATCTCAGTCTTTCAATTAAGCTACAGACTGAAGCAACCACACAAAAAACAGGCCACTTGGAGAAACTCATTCCCAGGAAAAACAATATTATTTTAAACCAGCCAGGAGCTAAACAATGAGTAGCGGGAAAAAAGGCATGAAAATACTGCCCCAGCTCAGAACGTCTTTCCTTCCCCCAGAGCCGATTCGCCTCCTCCTGACCCCATCCAGCCCCTGTGCCCGAAGCATCGCAGCAGCCGGCCCCTGCCCTCCCCGTGCCGTTGAACCGAAACACCCTGTGCTAGAGAAAGTGTTTCCAACAGTGCTGACAAACCTCCGTGGCATAACCCCCCCGCAGCGCCCACTTTTAGGACTATGGGTGCTTAAATCCTTTTCCTAATTCTGATCCTAAGCATCTAATTCTCAGTTTTAAGTGCTGACACATCTTTAAAGATCTGCCATCGTACAGATTTTACACTCTAACCAAGGATAATGAGGAATCCTCTTTCCTTTCTGAGTAAAGCTGGAGAGGTGTGTAAACTCAGAATCAGGAGCTCATTCACACAGTATTGTTTCTTTTTCTTGATTACAGAACTGTAACTCCTATTTACTTAGTTATAAAGAAATACATGTGTAGAGAGATACAGCCTGACTCAGAAAAAAGTTCCCTTAATAGCTATTCAGATTTGCTAGTTCCACTCAACACCTCCTGTAACGCCTGTGGGCACCAGCAATGGGCAAAAGCTGGGACCCAAAGCGCAGTCAAACATTGGCAGATAATTTTCCCAGGTATTTTCCTCATCAGCCAGGTTCTGACGCTGTGTCCAGCTGTGAGCGAGATCGAGAGCAAGCTCACGTTGTCTCACACTGCTGTAGGAAACAGCACCTTCAGGAGATGCTCCAGTAACCGAAAGACCCATAAAAAGGCACAGATTTCTGGAGATGTGGAGGCATGAACCAGAGCTCACATCAGGTAACACAGTAGCGCAGCGGTCCATCGGTGTGGGTGACATAAAGCGCACAGAAAGACAAGGAAAAACCAGCAAACACAAATAAGATGTAGCAAAGACATTGCGGACTCGTCTTGGTTTCTGTACCATTGGGATGTTGTAATTTTTGTTTCTTTTTTTTAATAGTCTCGGTCTTTTTCATGCGTTTAATGCACCATAATTGGTTGCCAAACGTTCCTGCTCTGGACCCAAACATGCGTGATAGAAACATAGGCTCCTTTGTTTGAAAACAAAAAGGAAAACATCTGCTTTTTAAGGAAAACAGCAAGGAGCATGGACTAACCAATGCTGGCTGTGCTCAGGTGCAGGAGGCGATGGTGGCCGCAGTGTCCGGCTCCTGCTCTGGTCTTACCAGGGGAAGGTGCGAGGGATGGTCCAAAGATGCTCTGCCCCAGCACCTTGTGTCAGGGACGCAGGGGGTGGAAGAGGCATGTTGTCGTGTAGGTGGGTGCTAAACCTGGGCTTGCAGCTGGAAGTGGAATTGTGTTCAAAAGCAGGGTGAAAGGTGGATCTGGACTATGTCTTATTCCTTCACAAGGCTGTACGGTTGGTTGGGCAGCTCAAGGGATCTGCCTGCGCTTGCAGTTGTCCGCTTGAGGGGTCTAGGGGTGATGATGACTCCAACGATGCTGCAGTGGAGAAATGGTTTTGGTCTTTCGTCTTGAGCACAGCACCAACCCGTTGCTGGAGGGGCGCACCACGTTCAGCTGAGGCATCCGAGGAGGAGCTCTTTCCATGTCGTGCATCACACCTTGAAACCACTGCGCTGGGCCCCTAAAACGCAGATATTAGCACATTCGCCTTTTCCCTTGCTCTTTCTCTCCTACCACTTATATTACGATGCCAACAAAGCACAAGGATAAAAAAAAAGGATGGGAATCCGCTGGAAAACCCCCTCCACTATTGGGCTTCGCTGTAACGCGCGTGCCCTGCGCGGAGACCACGCCGTCGCTTGCCCTCCCGCTGCCTTCTGTCCCCTCTTCGCAGCAGACGGAGCTGACGTGGGCAGACCTGCCTCCGCTGAACCGGCTGCCACATCTACTGCCAGTGCTGAGTCAGCGCTTACGGCTCTCCGGGCGCCCCAGCAGCAGCTGGATTATTTCCATGCGGCGTTTCTGCCCTCGATAAATGGAACCGCCCCTGGGGGAATGTTTTGTTTTTTTTTTTCCCTGGGAGAGCTTTCTGTAGTCAGAGAGAAGAGCTTGAACATCGAGAGGGCAGTGGAAGGCATGCCGGTTTTCCACCCAGGGGAGTTTTGTGTGGCTCTCCTGAGCAAAAAAGCAGCAGCTCAGGAGCTGCTCTGCGAGCTTTCGGCTGCAGCGGGTCCCAGGGAGGAATTCACTCGCTGAGGACCAGGCTAATGGGGAGACACCTCACAACGCGGCGTCCCCCAAACGAGCAAACCCAGCAGGCGTTAGGGTGAGCTTCGGGTGCGCTCGTCCTCCGTGCAGAGCTGAACTGCACCCGCTCCGGCCCTCCCTGCCCTCCGAGTCACACGTCTCCAGCAAGAAGCAGCAAGAAGGAGAAAACATGGGTTTTTTTGTTTTCCCCCTTGTCTTTTTTTTCTTTTCAAATGACTGCCACAAAAGCTAGCTAAAGAGCTTAGGAGCAGCTGCGCCATCAGAAATTATTTTTACCTCATTAAAAAAATTTATCCTTTTAAAATGAGAGCGGCAGAATCGAGATTAGAGCTTCTAGTGCTTCGCCGGGTGTTACTTAGTACCTGTGGATCATTACATTGATAAAAATATGTACAGACTCACTTTTCAGGTTTAAAAGTGTTTTGTCCTTTTGTCTGCTTAGCTAAATAAAGAGGTTTTGTTTGACCTGTGATTTTTGAATCCAGCTGGCTTTTTAATATACGGTGACTCATACGAAGCAGCCTGCAGAGTCGATCTCGTTTCCACCGTTACACCGCTGATTTCGGCAGAAGGCCCACGGAAAATCAAGCGGCGTGGGGGCCTTTCGGCCCGGCTCCCGACCCGGCCTTCCTCACCAGAGCCGTGCTCTTCCTTCTGTAATTGCTCCCGCTGAGAGGAGCGAGATAATCACAGAGAGAGGTACCTCACGCAAGCCAAATTGCCAGGATCTGGCCTTGCGAGGCACCGCAAGTCCCGTAAGATTTTCAAGGCTGGTAATAAACCGTTAGTTTCTAACGAAAATTGGAGCTGAGGCCGAGGACTTCCTGCCTCAAAATGGTAATTTTTTATAATGAGATACTGTCATTATCTTGGCTGATGTGCAATAGAGCATCACTGGTTTTAGTGGGAGCAGGCTGGGAGCTCTTTAGAACAAGACCGACATTATTTTGTCTACTTCAGAATAAGCCAAAGCACTTTTAAGGGTGGTAAAGCAGGAAATCTCATTTCCGTTTTCAGTAAAGGCTACATACAATATATCATTACCAAACACCGGGCCTGATCCTTGCCCCTAGCTCGGTGCGTGTTTTCTCCCCCCCCAGACTGCCCCACTGACGTGGGAATGTGGAACCCACGGAGCCCATGGGCCCTCGGGGACGAGGCAAGATCCGTGCTCGCCCGTGGTAATGGCGATTCCCATTGCAGTTCCGCAGTCTCTGTGCGGGCAAAGTTGCCGGCCGACTTTTGGAAATACGCAGTACAGTACCTGGCTGTCCCCCTAAGCTGGGTCCCCATCGGGGCTGCGTGGGGGTCAGGGCGATGCAATGCCCAGCCACCGGCGAGGGGGGGTCCAGGAATTTTTGTCTTCCACAAATCATTTCGTGACCAAGGTAGAAGTGCCATCGTCTGACAACAGGAGGAGTTTGTGGGTCCAGATACTGCAAATGTAACACCATTTTCTCAAATAAATGTCTCAAATAAATGTAGGAATTGCAGCTCTTCTTCTTCTGAAGTGAGACGTTATTTGGGGAGAGGACAGATTATGTAGCCTGCTTTATGTTATTCTGCTCAGGTATTCCTGCAGATCAGGACTCGCTTTGAAAATGAAAAGCCGTATTTTACTGCAAGTGAGTTGACGTCAATTCCACTCTCAGGGCTAACCAAAACCTATCAGAATACTCTCTCCTCTTTTGCCTTAGTCTTTCCCAGAAATTATAAGTCAGCAAAAGCTTTCTGAACATGGTACATCATAGGAAAAAACCCTCACATTTGTATTGTCCCAACAAAATGAATGGCTAAGATCACTGCAACCCAAATTTGCTTCCTAGAAGAGGGGAAGAATGCTTGGGGAAATACCTTAAAAGTGTCGTATTTTTAACAGGAGGGATCCAGCTTTATTTTGTAGATACAGTAAATCACCGGGGAAAGTGCTGAACTAAAAATGCGGTCATTTAGTAAAAAAATGAAACAAAGCAAATTACCTGATGGGCTAAAAAGAGAGAAGTAACTTACCTAAGTCCTTTTCACTCCTGGATTAAGTGGTTTATTACTGAAGTAGGCTTCTATCCATCTAAGTTTTCTACATCTAATTTTCATACAGGTTGTCACAGCTTAATGAATTTACGGTGAAAGTCCCTGATGCTCAGTTCCTGACAGAGTGAATGGAGGGAGGTGGCATCAGGGGTGGTCTTTAGCAGATTCTGTCTCCCTTACTTCAGGGTCTAAAAGTACACGAAAGAAATTTCTCCTAGGGCTTTTTAGAGTCAATACTGGTCTTCAGAGCCTGCACAGGAGCCTGCTTGGGTCCTACTCAGCCTCTCACACCTGGGTGCAGGGTCAGTGCCAGGGGGTGAGGACCTGCATCCCGGCACGCAGCGCTGCCCGCAGCCAACGGGGCAGGAACCAAAAGCAACCCTGCCTTGCAGTTTTACTGCGCTCCATGCAGGAACGACGAGGATTTATGAGACTAAAGCCTAGCAGTTGGCAAGTTTTCCAGTTTTACTAGAAAGTTTTGCCAGATTTCACCAGTCCGAGGCACTCGCTGGTTTTTTCTTTCAGCAGTTGCTACTGTGGGTGATGCAGCATCTTTGGCTGAGTCTGTGCAGGTTACTAGAGGAGGGCCAGGATGCCCCAGCCAGCAGTTTGGTCCCTGACCTTGCGGGGGAAAAGAGCTTCGGCACGCTCTGTGCCACCCGGCCCCAGGGCTGGAGGGCAGGCCTTGCCCTCTTTTATTCACTAGCTTAGATGTAGTGTATGAGATAAGGGCTTGAAAGACAGGGAGAAAATAAGCTTACTCACTAGCAACTTTAGAGCTGTTGTTAATCTGAGCGGTGTTTTGACCTACCGTTAGATCTGGTTTAAATCATATTTGTAACATCACTGCAACAGTGCCCTGATGAACTGTGTGCCTGGAGGTATTCATCCATTAAAATGTCACATTTGTGATTATTAGAATCGATAAAAATAATGGGGCTAGCGGAGTCTGGAATACAGTTGTTTGGTGTTTTTTTTTAAATGAAATACCTTTGTATTATCAGTGAAATGATACTGGTTTTCATAATACTTGCACTCACATAAATACAGCATTACTGATTCACAGCCTCGCTGGGGCTTGTTGGATCTTTGTGGCCCCAGCTGCTCCAGCAGGCAAATGCTTGATGCATTGCCTGGCCATAAGCTGGGAAACACATTAGTCCAAAGTTTTTATATGGTACTATGTACATAAACGCAATCTCTTTCAGCCCTTAAATACAAATTGAAATGACAGTGATAAACTATAACATAACCGGGATGTAAATGTAGCATAACTATAACTAAATAAGCAGCAAGACTGCTTCTGAAATCTGCCGTGCTTGTTATTGCTCTAAATAAATCAGTCGCCGGTGAATTTGAACCTGAGTGAAGAAGTGTTTCCGAACTCTGAACAACATTGATCTGTGATGGGCTCTTTGAAGCCACTAAGACGTGGGATTATCAGAAAACTGTATACTGCTCCGAGACCGGCAGACAGCAAAGATGCACTTAAATGATTTTTCTACAGCATGCAATCCAAAAAAAGGAGGGGGAGAAACAATTCAGGTTCCCTTCAGAACTGTGGATGATAAGGAAAATCAATTTATTGTGGCATTTTACAGGTTAGACTAAAAGAGGAAAAAAGAGCCCAGCTTAGAGTCCGATTTTTTGCCCACAGTTTGGTAACTTTTTAATGGAGCATTATCATAAAGGGCTAACTTACAGCTTGAAGATAAAAGCTACTGGAAACCTGGCGAGTAATTGTCATCGGCAGCCTATTTGACTGGGCTTTTTGTTTCTTTGGTTGCTGGAGAATAAAAAGGAGTTTGTGCTCTTCATTACTCTCTCTTTGCCAGACTAAAGAAGAGAACAAATAAACAAGCAAGCAGGAAGGTGCCCTTCTTGGTGCAGCATTTCATCTCCATAGTGAATGATGATCACTTTAGGCAGAATTACACGGGGAGCTTTTGAAAGTAAACACAGGGACTTTGCTCAACTGGCAAATTTGCCAGCTCCCTTGTTTCTAAAAGCATCTAAACACACAAAGTTATATTGCATCTTACATGTTTTTATTTGTATACAAAATGTTATAATTTATCAATATTGTGCTGCAAAGTATAGATACACACATACATACATACACCCCACCCCTACCCCACCCCCCCAACACACACACGTACAAACACAACACGAACACAACTTTCTTTCTTTCTGCCCTTTGGAAAGGCAACACTGTTTTGGCAGGTCAGCAGCTAGAAATAAGGTGCTATAATTAAGCAGTACCGGAATGTCTTCACTTTACAAATGTGATGTGCAAATTTATATACAACCACGCTTTTTTTTCACAGAACCCCAAACTCCGTACCCCGAACCGCTCTCAGAGATACAAACATGTATAAAGTGCTAATACTTAAGCATGTTTCCAACGACTTCACGACGTAGTTTGAAGTTGAGAACAGGCACTGGGTGGATTGTCACTCGGTGCGGTACGACAGAGAGAAAAGTCACTCAGACATCGCTGGGGGACCGGGAGCGAAAGGGCACTTTAGCCTGAAAGCAGCCGCAGAAGAGCACCCACATGGACCTCTGGATTTCCTGGTTTCTGTAGGCGTAAATGATGGGGTTGATCATGGAGTTGTAGGTGGCGGGTAGGAGCGTGGCGTACGTGTACATGGAAGGGTAGTCGGGATCCCCCACTACACAGTAGATGGCAAAAGGCAGCCAGCTGGCTCCGAAAGTCCCGAGGATTATAGCGAGGGTAGAGACTCCCTTTTTGGTGGCGACGTAGTGCGAAGCAGTCAGAAAGTGCTGCTGGAGGGCTATCTGGTGGGCATGCCTGCAGACGATCTTGCAGATCTCGACGTAGAGATGGAGCATGATGAGGAAAACGAGGAAGAAAGAGGCGGACAGCAGCGTCACGTTGCTCTTGGTCAAGGGCCTGACGACGCTGCAGGCGGCGCGGTCGCGGAGGCAGTTCCAGCCCAGGACGGGCAGCAGCCCCAGGCAGAGGGAGACCCCCCAGGCGCCCGCCAGCATGGTGTGGACGCAGAGCACCGTCCTCTCCGAGTAGTAGGTGAGGGCGTTGTAGAGGGAGAGGTAGCGGTCCACCGTGATGGCCAGCAAGCTGCTCACCGAGGCGGCGAAGGAGGCGACGAGGAAGCCCACCGTCAGCAGGCTGACCGTCTCCGAGCGGATCACGTACTGGAAAACGAAGTTGAGGATGAGGCCGAGGCCGGCCAGGAGGTCGGCCGTGGCCAGGCTGCCCACCAGCACGAACATGGGGGTGCGCAGGGCGGGCGAGTAGCAGATGATGGCCACCACCAGGGCGTTCTCGCAGGCGATGGCGGTGCCGGAGACGCACAGCATCACGTCCCAAGGGTTGAGGGCGGCGGGCGCGGGGGTCCGCGACGACAGCTCCAGCGAGGCGTTGCCGCCGCCGCCGCCTCCTCCTCCTCCTCCTCCTCCGCCGCCGCCGCCGCCGGGCAGCCGGGGGGGGGCGGCCGCTCCGCTCTCGTTCAGAACCGCCGCTGCCTCCATCGCCGCCCGGGGGCAGAGGCGGCGGCGGCGAAGCGGCGGCGGGGAGCGCATAACCGGGCCGGCGGCGCCGCGCCCGCCCTGTCTGTGGTGCTGAAGAACGGAGAAGTTTTTCCCGCCGGCCCGGCGGCCGCCCTCTTCTCCTCACAGCCCCGCGCCCCGCCCCGCCGCCCGCAGGGGAGGGGGCGGCGCCGAGGCGGGCGCTGAGGCGGGCGGCTCGCTCGGCGGCGGGGCCGGCGGGTTTCTTGGGGGACGGGGAGCGGAGAAGGAGCGGGGGAAGGCTCCTTGTGGCTGCCGGTGGGGAGGAGGGCCCGCCCGGCCCCGCTGTCCGCCGCTCCCGCTTCCCCCCACTCCAGCTTCGCGGTGTGTGTGTGGAGGGGGGGGGGGTGTTTCCCGCCTCGGACGCCGTCCGCCGGGCGTTCGTGAGGAGAACGCGGCGGGTTTTGCGTTCCGGCAGCGCTGGCGGGGACGGCTCTGAGCCCCGCGGGGAGCTTCGTCCGCCGCCCGAGGGAAACGTCTCCGAACGGCCCGGCGAATCGGTGCGGAAAAACGCCCGCTTCTCGCCCGCCCGCCGCGAACTCCAGGGTCCGCGACCCGGCGACCGGCGAAAGCATCCGCGCTCTTTCCCGAGGTCCCCCCAAAATGATGAGGTCAGGCCAGAGAAGACCCAGTCGCACGGGCATCAAAAATGGCAGCTGCCTCCTCGTCTCACTGCGAACCGGCAGCCGACGCATTGCCGCTCTAACGCACGCGAATCGACGAAGCGGAGGATAACGGCCTCCTCCCCATCGCTACCGAACCCCGTATCGGTTTCCACTTGCAGCAATGTGGCTCCCCCAGCACTAAGGGGACAAGCCGAAAGGTGACCCCCCCCCCCCCGCTCCCCACCCTGGTAGAACATCTTTGTTCTGTAAGTGCTGATCAAAAGAAGGTGGAAATAAAATGACCTCTCGGTTGTGGGAACGGCGTGCAAACCACTTAGATACAGTTTTGAAAGATTCGTTGGAAGAAAAATGTGTTTACTGCCTCGCCCAGTCCAAATGAAGGCGGCACGCAGGCCACGCCGTGGTAAAAGGTGGGCGCATTCAGAGGGAATTAGAGTGTCAGCACTCATTACATCCATCCTCATCTGCGTCCTCCTGCAGGCTAAACACTATTATCGAGACAGGCTGCAGACGCTTTGTGTCTCTGTAAACAACCGAAGCCATTGCTTCCCAGATTTCTGAAACGCGAATCTCAGAATAGTTTAATTTGGAAGGGACGCGTGGAGGTCAGGTCTGGGGCGCCTCTCTGGTCCCACCACTTGCTCAGAGCAGGGACAGCGTCCACTGTGCAAAGGTTTTCCTCAGGGTCTCATTCAGTCAAGTCTGAATATCTCCAAGAAAGGAGATGGTACAGCCTCTCAGGGCAACCTGCGCCTGTACTTTGCCCTCAGCTGTGAAGTTTTTTCCCTTTTATCTAGTCGGACTTTCCTTCACTGCAACTTGTGCCCGCAGCCCCTTGTCCTGCGTGGTGTCCCGCTGCCCATATATTCTCCCATGCCTATCCAGGCGTTACAACAGCATTTGTGACTGCAGCAAAACCGGTTGCAAGAAGGTTTAAGAAGGGTTTGCGGGTCTACCCAGCTCAAGCACTTGGTCATGTACCCCCACTACAGTTCAGAAAATGCAGTGTTATCTTATTCCCTTTGCCAAGTAGAGAATGGGTTGGGTATGGTCAACATTAGCTTGGATTGAGATTGAGACCGAGACCACAAGAATCCCCGTGCAGAAGCGGATGCTACAGAGCAAGGCAAAAGAAGGTAAGGTAAAACCCAAGGTAAAGTAAAATCCAAGGTAAAGGAAAATTTTGGTCATGCCCAGAGGAAATCTTCCAATCTAGCCCCCAAACAGAGGTGGCTTATCTCAACATTAGTTAAAGTGGCTGTGACAGAATAAATTATTCCAAACATTTTTTCAAAATGCATTCAAAATGGTGCCATTCAAACTTAGCAAGTCAGGTTTGCAAACATGAACCAGCTGGGCTGCACAATGCAACTGTAAGATCTGCAGTATTTTTGTGACATCTATAAAGCACAGAGAGAAATATGTAATTTATCTGCTTTTCAGTAATAAAATGTGGTGTGGAAGGTCTCGGTTGCGGGTGATTTGTCACATCTTTCACCAACCTATTACCTCTGGAAAGCAAGTATGTGGTGGGTCTTCTCTGCAGTAGCACGTATATCGTAAGGCAGTGTATGCTTTTTATATTCTCGATACACGTAATTTTAAACCTCTATGTGCTCGAATACTTTTTCCTTAACTGAAAACACTGAGAGCCCACGCTATCAAGGCAGACACCATTTCATGTGTGGTGGAACCTCATGAGAGCATTAGGATCTCAGAGTAAGACACAGGAAGATTTTTTAACCTATGAGCCAGTCCAGTGTCACACCCCTTACCTGTTGTCACGTATTTCACTCAGTGAAAGAATTGCTCAAGCTTCGTAGTGTGTCTCTGAAAGGGAGATGCACGTGTCCAGCTTGACTTTGCTCCTTGTCAGGTGTTTTCCAAGTTCTTCCGGCTCTTTAGTCCCTGCATTTCTCCAGACTTTTACCCTTTCAAGAGGAGGATGCTCTTACAGTCCATGTCAGGTTCTTACTGAGCTCAGCGAGCCGCACTGTGCATCTCCCTCCTCTCCCTCATGTTGCCCAGTACCCATCAGCAGGGTTAGTGAGCAACTCCATGCTTACTAAAATGGTTTCACCTCCTTGGGAACTCTTTGTATTTCCAGAGCTATCCTTAAGGGCCTTTTATCTTCTTAGTACAGCTGCTCGCATCAGTCATTCCAACAAAAGGTGAGCCATCTGGATTGCTCTTAATTCAAACTGGTTGTGGGAAAAAGAGGATTCAAAGCGTAGATAAAGCTGGTGTCTAACAGCCACACTCATTTACCACAGCACCATAAGGAACAGCGGAGAGAGAAGTCTGGCCAGACCTCCTGCACTGACATCAAGATGTTTTCATCTTGGCTTCCTAGCTGAGACTGGATCTGCAGATCTCACGGGAGGATATAAAAATAAAAAGCTATGTTTCAGCAGTGCATACCTAAGTGCAGCATATGATATAACTCAGTAATTACCTCAGCAAATTTCTGAAAATTAAGCAGCAACAAAATTAAAAAGTTGCTGAAATAAACAATCTAAAAACTCTCTGCTTGACTTCTCCATCTGTTCTGAGAGCTGAGCAATATTGCGGTGTAATTTTAATAAGTGATTACTTAATTTTGGTTAACTATGGATTATTTTGATGGTTGGTATTCTTTAATGATTAATAAGTAGGCTGAGTAAATGTTAAGTATTATTAAATGCGCTTTACATAGCATGAGTTGGAACCAAAAAAAAAAAGCACTTCAGAATTTATCTTTCCAATAACATGCTGAAAATATTGAAGAATCATTTTTCTTCTGGCAACGTAAAGATGCCTTAAAATAAAGGCGGGAGGAGCGGAGGAGAGAGGGGGATAACACAGATGGTGAGCTAACCAGCGCTGACATTTCAGAGATTTCTATGCAGCTGGTGTGAAAAGATGTTTTAAATACTTAGCAATGCATTTAGGCACCTCTTCAAGTTTATCATTTTGCTGACTGGGTGAACTCAGCCTCGTCACCTGGTGTCACCGATGACTAGGTCCTCGTTAACGATACCCCCTGGCTGATGCTTCAGATTTAGACAGGTGTCCACCTGCAAACATGCTGTATTCTGAAACCTACTGATGACAAAAACCTCAGAGGGGTTGAGGCACCATTTAGAATTTCAATCGCATCCTACACAGTCCCGTTTCTCCGCCACACATCGCGTTTCCCACGCGGTCCTTGACTGTGCTTCTTGATGGAGCACTCATGGTGCCGTCAGTGTCCTTTGATGAGTCTTCAGCTGCTTGGCTGCTCTGTGCCTCATGCAGATACAGTCGAGAAAACAGCCTGCATGTCTATAAAATCTATTTTACTTGCACAGTAAGGCTATATGGGACCACATGAACACAACTATCACACTTTTTCTAGCACGTGCTTGGGATGAAAATCCTGGGTTACTCTGTCGCATTTGCAAAACTGCATTTCTCCAATGGATTTTATGGGTGCTTCAGAAAGCAGTACTATGTCTTATGTGGTCTATGAATCTCTAGCAGAAACTAGAGGGACAAACTTCACATAAGCAGGTAAAAACCTGCTTTAAATAGTGTAACAAATACTTATTGTCAGGGATGAACTCAGACTGAACCTTAGGTTGAAACCCGCAGAGGTTGAGCTATCATGCATTTATTTTCCAGTGAGAAGAAAATGTAAAATGTACAGAAAAATAGACAGAATCATAGCGAACACTATTTTGAGCTTTCACTTATGGCTCTCAAAGGACTTCTTTGCAACAATTTAACCGAGAGTCTTCCTCCTCCCCTTTTACTTTGTGGGGTAGGAGTCCCACCCAGCCCCTCCTCTCCCTGACCCATCCCATCATTTTGGCAGTTGCCGGTTCTTCCCCGGGGCTGACAGTGGCACGGTCCCAGGCTACGAGCCCTTCTCCTCCTACCACTCCCACTTCAGCCGGGATGAGTTTTTGATGCAGCTTTGACCTCTAAAGCTTAGTCAGGCAGGGACTCTGCCCTGGGAGGTGCCTCTTCTGAGTGCTCACCACCCAGGGATGTTTATTTTTTTTCAGGTGCTTGAGCTTTCATCTCATCTTTTGGTAGGGACCCAGTGACTACAAGAATGATCTACACATCTGCTTAGCAATCTCCACATCTGTCAGACCACTTCCACCAGCCAGCCAGGCTAAGCCAGAGGACCTGGCTTAGCTTCCGAAGGAATAACGTTTGCCAGCAACACTTGGATGCTAAAGAGCTGCACATGGTTTTGTACAGAGTTCGTTAGGAAAGGCATGGTCATTGCTTACCTTTATTAAAAAAGATAGCCTCTGGTCCACTCTGTTTATTTCTAGAGATTAGTGATGAATATACTGAAGCTAAATACACGTATTTTGCAACTTTTCCTTCCTTGCCCTGCTTGTTCTTTTAATGGAAAGAAATCAGCACTGGCAAAGGTCATTCATCATTAGATGTGTCATCAAGTGCAACGGGACAAGGTCTTTTATTGTTTTCTTTCTTTTAAACGTTTCCAAAACCTTTTTGCTCAAGTTTTTAAATGGCTTCAAACTAGTCTTTAAATTGTTCAAGGGCTTTTCTGCACATCTAAGTGAGGAAGTCCTGAGTCTACCTAACCAATGCCTTTTTGCAGCTTTGTAAAAAGAAGCTGCAAATTTATTGCACTAAAATGTTTGTGTTGTTTCACATGATCCTCTAAGTTGCTGATTAGTTACTACACAGGCGGGTGTAGATGGAGTTTGTCTCATCTCCATAATTACCTTCCTAATTACAAGGTGGTAGCCAAAAAACACTGGATGAGCTTGACTCACTAAACTATAAGAAAACCTAGACATCAGAGAAGGTTGTGTAATAAAAAGACACAGAAGAAAAGCTAGGATCTTGTTTGTTAACAGCGAGAAAGTGGGCAAAGAGCTACTGCAGAGAGGAAGGCCGTACGTTCAGTAGCGGGGTGCCGTACGGGGAGAGACCAAGGTCCCTGCCCGCCGGTGGGAATGTTGTCCTGGGGTGCTTGGCCTGGGAATTTGGCATCACAGGCACAAATCCATGCCTCCCAGCCAAATGTATTACATGACAGATTAGACATTACCCAGAGACATTAATGGCTTGGTTTTAAACCAATAGCATCTACATATATATGTACACCCTTATTATTATGAAGTTTAGTGCTTTACATACTTTATTTGAGTCTTCCAGATATGAATATAGTTTCATATTTCTTTACATGTCAGCTTGGCAACACTTAGCAAAGACTTTTATTCTAAGACAACAAATTAAAGCAACTTCAAAACAAGCCTGTTATTGCTCAACAGCCTGGGTCCCTGCCAGCAAGACACAAATTGATGATTATTTAGCTGCAGCAGTAAAAGAGAATTGTAAATTCTCAGAAAACTTTTTTTTTTTTTTCTGGTGTTGTCAGCTTTAGTGCAAGGTAAACCAAAGGTAAAGTTGGCAAGGTTGAAGCTATTAGCATCGCAGGGTGCTTACAGGGCAGAGCGTAGGGGCCGGGATGGTGACATCTCCTAAGGCAGCAGGAAAGGCTGGCAAAAACCCATGGGCAAAGCAATGCTCATGTGCTGGCAGCAAGCAAAGCCCATCACCCTCCCGCGGGCGCCCAGCCCACTCCCCTCCTCCTCGCCCCGCGGGTGAGCACACGCTCAGCTTGGCAGCACCGAATGCAGGGGCAGAGCCCAGTGCTGTAATACCCGTCGGTCTGGACCCCTCCAAACAAATGCTCAGACTGATGTAGATCACAAACGTGTAGTTTTCCAGGCAGAAGGATGATTGCTTAATCTCTGGAATCCCTGCAGAGGGGCCTGTTTCCTGAGGTGACCGCTAGAATGACCTTTTAAAATACACTATCAGGTTTTTGCTATTATTTCAAACAAGCCCTATGAGATAGCAGAATGGGTTTGAAACACAGTGCTAGAATATGGAGAGCTTTAAACTCAGAATTATGGGTTGAGTCACTAGCTAGAAGTTCATGAAAAAATGAGGGAGTTTGAAGAGCTGAAGGTAGCAAAGTGGTCTGGGGAGGGAGGGAAGGAGCAAAATGCAAGTTCAGTGTTGACACTTTACTAAGCTGTTGATATATGTGCTAATTGGTAGCATCCACTTTCTATCTAATCAAGGAAGTGTGTATATGTGCCATAAAAAAAAAATAATCAATTGCTCCCTGCTATGGCCACAAACACAGCGGCACGGTGTGCAGCGGCTGAGCTGAGCCTTCGGTTCCTCTTCTTGGGAATCCTGGAGTAGGGGGGCAGCGTCCCTAAGAGACTGCTCCCCTCATGAACATCAGTATTTCAACCCGGAGAAAATGGAGCAAACATCACTTGCCACCAATAAGAATAGCTTTCAGTGCCTAAAAATAGGAAGAATGCCTTTTTTAATCCAGAAAGTGCTGTATTCAGCTAGAGATAATTTGATGGTAAATTATGTTCTGACAAAGAAGAGTTAATCACTGACCTCAAAATCAGCTGTTGCCTAGGTACCCCTGGTCAGGCTCTGTTGACATTTACCTTGTGCAAACACAATGCAATACCAACCACTCAGATGTATATTTAGGGCTTTAAAACGGCCGGTTTTCCAAAGTGTGATGCAATGGCTGGGAACGTGAGTTTAATGGTGGAGGTGCTGATGCCACCTGGACATCATTCAGATCATTCTGTGGGTGCTCTTGCAGATAGAGTTCCAGAAATGTTGTAAAAAGCTCCAAAAAACCCTGCAATATATTTTTGGGGGGGAGAAGCCATCCTGGTTAAAAGAAGATGCACAGGTAGCTCTAGCAGCTAAGTATTACATGCTGCAAACCTAACTAATGTGGTTAGCACGGCTTCTTGGAAGACAGGTCGCATTACATTATTTTTCCTTTCCCTATGGGATGGGATTAGATCCCCGCTTTGATGGGATAAACACCTCTATGCAGAAAAATACACTTGGGTTTCTCCAAAGCGTGTGACTTGGGACTGCGTGACATTGTGATGTTAGAGATTTGCGTGACGTGGTGTTAACAAGGTGTACGGCATAGGGGCCAAAATCTGATCAGAGCAAATAGTGCAAAGTGGGGGTAGGGGGGAAGCAAAGGCTCTTCCCTTCACTAATGTCTCCTAGCAATTATTGTTTTTTTCTAAATTGTCCAGTATTAACACACCAGAAAATGGTTAAAAAGCCCTACAAAACAGGACTGGTAAAGTTCAGAGCCGGCACAGATTAGTGGTGTTGTAAGGAGCAAGAAGACAAGCTACTGCTCTGGGAGGAGCGGGATCCTTTGGTTGAAGGATTGCAACCTGAGCAGATGTATTTCAGTTACGATTAAAGGCCAGGCGAGCCATTTGGGAAAATCTCCCAGAAAGTCTCCTTGGAGGGTGCAGCCCTGTCTAGGAGAGCTGCAACTCAAAGGAAGAGTTGGTGGTCGACATGGATAACCACTCTTGCATTTAAGTTTTGGATCAGAAATTGCTTTGTTAAAATGGAAATTAGTAATAATTTTAAAGGTACATGATAGGCCAGGCTCTGAGGAGTGTGGAGGGATGGGTAGCATTGAATTGGATGAGTGCGGGTGTCTGCATTGGGGTGGAGAGTCCTTCCGGCTCGTGAGTTGCTTCACAGCTTTCTGCAGGGCTCTGCGTTTCTGCATTAGGTCTTCAGACCTCATGCGTCAAGGCTTCAGCTGCTTGCCTGCAAAGGATATAACAGGGTTTTTTTCCTCCAAAACAGTGTCTTAAGGAGTTGCTTTTTCCTACTGCACAGCTGGCTTCATTTTTTTATTATAATAATCATTAGCAAGGTGCTTCTTCACCTTCCTCTCAAGTATCTAACATATTGGCCAGCTGTGTCCTCTGAGGTAACATAGCAAAGGTTTTCCTTTTCTTCCTTTTCATCCCAAAAGATGGTCCTGACCAGCAGCTCCAGGCTGGCATAGCCTCATATAGCTGATTGTAAGGGAGGATATGGTTTGCATACTGGGTTCATCTTCCATCGTCAATCCCCTGCTGTTACAAGGGACGGAGGGATGTGTGGAGCTCATGGAGGCTACCCACCACTTACTCTTGGCTCCTCAGGCTGACCACAGGGCGCAGCACACAGGGGAGCTCGGGCTGCTGGTCCCTCCTCATCTGAAGGGCTATGGAAATGAGAAAAAATGAAGAAAACCGAAGCAAGACAAGAGCCAGAGCCAAAACATGTCATGCCTTGTTGGCCTGAGACTGACTCAGGGGTTAACAGCATTTTATGGGGTTTATGAACAGATAACTGGTTGTTTGCTGATTATCTGATTGCCTGGAAGTAATAATATGCCCAAATTCCTCCAGCTCTGTCTCCTACGTGCCCTCATCATTTTGAACGCTATGATACAGTCTCGGCCAGCTCACACCCTGCCTGCAACTCTAACCCTGCGTAAGTCAAACAGAAACCTGGCAGAGCTGCTCCTCTGTCCACAGTATTGGTTCATTCACATTACTTCTGCATTCAGGCTGTTGGTTATCCTTCGAAGCAAACTCTTGAGGGGCTTGCAAGGCACGGCTCTGTGTCAGAGCCTTTACAGTCTTCAGTAAGATTGTAGTAAGATTGTAAAAGATTGTAAAGAGAGTGGCAAACCCAGTGTGATGAAACATGATTTTGAAAAGAAAGTGATAAAGAATGTTTTGCAATGGGTCCAGTAAGTCAATTACACTTTTCTTTTTTTAGCTGTTGACTTGATTTGATGCTAGGAGTATATTTTTATTAATAACGAATTATTTAAACACAGTCGCACTTCTAAAGGGTCACCTGACACTTTTGACATCTTTCATTTGCTTCTGTAAAAGCACCGAGCCTCTTCCGAGCACACTGGCTGATAGCTTCTCAACATGCCATGGTGGGGACAGGCGGAACAGGGAAAACCCTTCAAAACAAAGCTGTCCCCACAAATATCCCACAGCAAGAAGACTGGTGGTCAGTGTCCCCAGCTCCAGCTCAGGCTGCCTGTCTGGGGCCGGGGGGCTGCTTGCTGGATGTGAGCTGCACTGTGCTCGGATTTGGACTAGAGATCAAAAGGAAGGGAAGAAGGTCCTTCCCCTTAGAGGAGTCAGTCCCGCTGTGAGGATGGAAAGGAAGAAAATGTCCCTGAGGTGACCTGCCCCATCTCAGCAAGAGGGCTGTAGGCTGTTGTCTCCCGTCACAGGGAGAGAGCTGTGTGGCCCTGCCGGTGAAGTTATGGGTAAATACTGCTCTCCGTGCTGCACATGGGGCAGGAGGAACCTGAGGTTGCTGCTGGGAGACCTCCCAGCCCCTCAGCACAGGGGGTTGTGGTGGTGGTCAGGGCAGGGGGTTCCTCACCACCAGACCTTTTGGACCAGGATGCCTCCGAAATGGTGCCCGTTGGTGGAGGATGGTTGTGTGCACGTTTGCCATCCAGCATGGGGACACTGATTTGAGCAAACCCTCCTGGCACGAAGAGCCGTGACTTTGGGATCCTTAGCCGCCCTGCAAGCCTCTGCTCCTCAGGTGGGTTTTGGGGACGGGGTTTTTTCTTCCCCACCCTGATGTATCACTGAGAGTTGTCGAAAGGGCAGACGCTTTGTGCTGCCTCCTCCTGCCGCCCTGCCAGCCCACTGCTCATCTCCTCGGGACCCGGTCCCAGGTGCAGGCTGGCACGCCAGTTGGGGCTTGCTAATATTAGGTGTGAAGATTGGTT